>NW_016107475.1:1693721-1774823 GCF_001604975.1 Cebus imitator | reverse complement strand
TTTTTTTGAGACAGAGTCTCACTCTGTTGTCCAGCCTGGAGTGCAGTGGCACAGTCTTAGCCCACTGCAACCTCTGCTTCCCGGGTTCTAGCGATTCTCCTGCCTCAGCCTACTGAATTGCTGGGATTATAGGAACCCACCACCATGCCCGGCTAATTTTTGTATTTTCAGTAGAGACACGTTTTCACCATGTTGGTCAGGCTGGTCTCATACTCCTGACCTCGGGTGATCCACCCGCCTCAGCCTCCCAAAGTGCTAGGATTACAGGAGAGAAATAGTAATTTTCTACCAGACCTTTTTTTTTTTTTCTATGAAAATTTAACCTTTAAATTGCTTTTCAAGCTAATCTTGTAGCAGGAGCGGCCGCAAAGTGGAAGTTTTATTCAGCTGGGAGCTGCGGTGGCTCAAGCCTAACAACCAAGTTTCTGGACAAAGAAAACCCTGGGCTGCCGGGCGCAGTGACTCATGCCTGTAATCCTAGCATATTGGGAGGCCGAGGCAGGCAGATCACCTGAGGTCAGGTGTTCGAGATCAGCCTAACCAACATAGAGAAACCCCATCTCTACTGAAAAATACAAAATTAGCCGCGCGTTGTGGCGCATGCCTGTAATCCCAGCTACTCAAGAGGCTGAGGCAGGAGAATCACTTGAACGCTGAGGCGGAGGTTGCGGTGAGCCGAGACCATGCCATTGTACTCCAGCCTGGGCAACAAGAGCAAAACTCCATCTAAAAAAGAAAATCCTGGCCCTTTTAAAGGCTTATAATCTTAAGTACTGTAGTGCGCACGTGAGACGATCCTGATCGATTAGGCAGACGTGGGGGACGTGACTAGGTAGGGGTCTGAGAAGCTGAGCAAAAACAACGCCTTCCGGGGAAGATTCCTCCATCCCATGTCCATGATCTATAGATAGGACTGTGGTTAGGAGTAGGGAGTTTAATCTTTAACCTCTAAATCTGGTCGGCGGCGCTAACCGGTCCTTCCACTGCCCTCATCTGGCTGACCTTTAACTTTTACTTCCTCCTTTTCTCCAAGCACAGGATCGGAGAAGGGGGTCTCCTTCCTCAGCCTGACTTTGCTTTGTTTTCTCCTTCCTTCTGTTATCCTGTTTACAATTCTCCCAGCATGTACTGACAATTTTCTGTCAAGGGAGTCATGAGCCACCTAGCACTCCAGGCCTCTCAGCCACCCAGTAAAGTACCTCTCTCTTACCTCTGAGAATGCAAATGCAAAATGCAGCTCCTATTTGTACAAGAGTGAGTTACTCAAAGAAAGATGGGGTACAGTCAGAAATAATTCTGTAGCATGACAAGCAGGTTGGTTCAAGTACTGCTCTGAGACTTCTGCGTAAGGGATCTATTTCTGGCAATCAGCACAATTTATCTGATTAGATTGAGAATGCAGGGTAACTTCTACCATCACAAATGGCCAATTCCAGATCCCTCACCTCCAGGAAAAACCCTTAAGATTGCTGTTCATAAGGTTATGGAATATTTTATGAGAGTCCCACTAACATTGTTGAAGAAGGGAATGATTCTACCCTAAGCTGTGGGTGACATAATCAGGCTCAGCCTCTGATGACGAATCTCATTCTCATTTTTACCAATTTGCTCACTAAAATTCCGACTGTTGTGACAAAGTAATTATGTAGCGGAGGAGCTATTTATTAAAGCTGACATTCTAATCAAGCAGCAGCAGGGGGCTAATCGACCGGTGTTATTGGATAAAGAATTACAAGTTGAAACAAAATTATAAATAAATGTCCCACTACACTCACAGAGCTTGAATATACTAAAATTGATGACTAGGGCCTGGTGGTACAATTAATTTTGAGATAATGCCCAATACAGAGTAGAACTTACATGGCTAAATGGAGTATGTCCGTGCGCTATGTCCAAAACAGAAAAACAGGCTATGGAAGGACTTAGAGCCTGAGGCACCAGACCCTTAACTCACATTTCTTAGTCAATATCCCCCAGATCTTCTGGAATGCACCTGAAGGATGCAAAAGTGTAAACCACACTTACACTTAGAGGATAAAAGTGTTCTTTTTTATGCTCAGGAGGTGAAGAGTTGCTAAACAAATGCAAATTTCACACTAAATGCCTGGACTAGGTGGCAAAGGTGCACATTAGGGCATTCATTCAAAGGAAACAGTGCTTCTAGAGGACAGGTAACGTTTCAAAGTAACCACTGTCCTCAACCACAACAATACTGTCAAAATACAGCTTACGTATAAAATGTTGACTCTTTTAATATGGATTTTTGTTTTCACAAGTATTCGTAGCTGTTCAAGTTTAGCTCTAAAATTACTTCAATGGCCTTTTCTTCCTGTCCCTTTTAAACCGCCACAAAGGAACTGAAGCTCTGTATTTAATTTTTAAAACGCACTCTAAAATGTCCAGGTTCTTTAACCCCACAGGAAAACACAGCGAAGCTAAGTCCTTCACAAACAGTAACAGAAATGATCTCATTACGCATCATTGTCCAAACACAGCAGCTCTTCAAACAGGCCGGGCAGGAAAGATCAAATGGAGGTGCTGGTTTCTATTTTCTCTTTACCTAAAGGTTTTTCTCCTAAGCTGAAACTGAAGCTTATGCTTTTGACAGAGCTCAGTTGTTTTAAAAGGGAAGGAAAAGCACCTCAAAGAAATTACTTTCGAAACTAAAAAGTAGGGTTTAAATAATGTTAACATCATTGGTCAGAACTTGAAATAGACAATTAGCAATACAAAAAGACCCTTTAAATGTTCATACTATTTTCCCGCCCCCCCCCCCCATCTTGGTTTCCTGGCGCCACAAGAACTCTGTTCACAGCGGTTTTCGGGGAAAACAAACCTGTGTGCCACTTAACCCTTAAGCAGCTAGTTAGTAATTTGTGTGCTTGATTCCATTCAATGAATACTTTGTATGTCTACTAAGTGCTTGGGACAGATCAGTGGGAAGAAAAAAAAAAAAAGAAAACAATCACTGCCCTTATGGAGCTTGAATTCCAATGGGGGAAGGCAAATAGTAAACATTATAAAAGGTAAACTACATAGTGTGCTTGAATTGCTGGAGCTCAGAAAACAATACCCCAAAGGAAAAGCGCCAGTGTAAAACTGTAACTAACTGAGACAGTGAAAGAGATGGGACCTAACCAACTCCATCTTGCTTGCTCCAACCTGTCCTTGTTCATTCCTGGCCATAGGCCAAACTAACTTTGGGAGGAAATTAGTTAATTTATTTTATTTTGTTTATTTATTTTGAGACAGAGTCTGACTCTGTTGCCTAGGCTGGAGTACAGTGGTGTGATCTTGGCTCACTGCAACCTCTGCCTCCCAGGTAAGCAATTCTTCTGCCGCAGCTTCTCAAATATCTGGGATTATAGGCATGTGCCACCATGCCCGGCTAATTTTTGTATTTTTGGTACAGATGAGTTTTCATTATGTTGGTCAGGCTGGTCTCAAACTCCTGACCTCAGGTGATGCCCACACCTTCGCCCCCCAAAGTGCTGGGATTACAGGCGTGAGCCACCTCGCCCAGCTGGAAATTCGTTTATAATTTAAAACAAAGATGATAATAATTCTTTCCCAAAACAAACCCCCTTCTTGCCTAGGGACTGGGCTACCTTGGTAGATAAAACAAATTAGGCAAAAGATGAGAAATTATGGTTTAGGAGTCATGCAGCAGGAGGCTACCAGATTCTAACCCTCCCCAAATTGCTCTTGGGGATACCATGAATATTGTAAACCCAAAGATTAGTAAACATTTTGCAGATCCTGAACATGATGGATCAGCGGGCATCACTCAGGTCGATAATCTGGCTCATCTGGTCTTGTGGCCTCCACCCAGGAACTGACTCAGCACAAGAAGACAGCTTCCACTCCCTGTGATTTCACCTCTGACCCAACCAATCAGCACTCCTGACTCACTGGCCCCCCACCCACCAAATTATCCTTAAAAACTCTGATCCCAGGATGCTCAGGGAAACTGATTTGAATAATAACAAAACTCCCATCTCCTGCATAGTTGGCTCTGTGTGAATTACTCTTTCTCTATGGCAATTCCTGTGCCTTGATAAATCAGCTCTGTCTAGGTAGTGGGCAGGGTGAACCCACTGGGCAGTTATAAAAGTATGTTGCTTTGGAGGGCTGAGTACTTTGAACCAAAGAAAACTGGAAGGCCTCCAAAGCAAGGTTTATCTGACCTTCTGTCCTCCCGTCCCCTGCCTGTCTTTATCCTCTCAAAGCAAGTCATCGAATCCAGATTATTTCTCTTCCCCAAGGTGGGGTCAAAGAAACTTTCTCCCCAAAAGCAAGTCACAAAACCTAGAAATGTCACTCTCTCCCTTCTCCCTTAATGCCCTCACTCCAGAGGGGTCCTGCTCCATTCCCAGGGGGAAGGAGTGCTACACAGAAAGGTCAGAAAAAACCCAAACAGACAGGCCTTGCCACCCTGCCCTCAGTTTATAACCATTAGATCACACTACTTTGGGCAATTACATTTCCAGGAGGATGTCCATTCTTCATCAAACCTAAGCAGAAAAACAGATAGTTCTCCCTGGGTCCTTGGGTTTTCATTTCTGAAGGTTCCCGTGTCATGCAAAACTTTGATTTTGATAAAACAAACATTTTATATTTGTTAATCTGTCTTTTGTTACAGGAGTGTCAGCTGTGACCCTTATAATGGGTTGGGAAAGACATCACCCATTTCCACCTCTCCAAATGTGTTGGAGTGGACAAATATTAAATAGAGTAGGCAGCACTGGAGGAGCTGAGGGGGTTAGCAGAGTGGACATCCCACCCAAGAGCTTTCCAGACTGAGGGAGGGCTAGCGTGGATGCCAGGAGGCAGGAGCATAGCTGGAATCGTCAAGGAATGGCAAATGCGTAGTGTGGCTGCAGCAGGGTGAGCAGGGCAGTGGTCAGAGAGAAGCTCAGAATTGTTAAGGAGGAGCCTTCAAGGACCCTGATTCCTCCTTCCTAAAGACATGTTGCCAAGATGATTGCATCTTGAAAGGTGACACATCCCACTGAAGAGCCTTGGGCCCAGAGTACTTACCCCATGTCTTCAAATCACAGAAGAGAATACACTGTTTACACTGTTTATTTTTTCTAGCTTGCAGAAGGCACCCTGAAAATCTCCATTTATTGCCACTTTCCATCCTTAACGTTTAACTTGGAAAGGCTTCCCAGCAATAGTTCTTGCTTTTTATTTGCAAAAAAAAAAAATCTTCATTCATTTGGAACTTCCTGCCTTCAGATGAATGTTGTAAACATTACCTTTCTGTTGGCTACAAAATTGTTGGCTCTTAAAAATGGCGTTTGCTTTTAGTTCAGACACGAAACTTTCTTCGTGTCTGAAGAAAGGGGATCAGACACTGAAGGGGATCAGAACATGCCATCCCAAAACACACCACTTTGTCATATTGATTATTTTGAACTGAAGGCAATCGAGAAACAAGTACGCTTTGCCCTCCCTCTTTCTGCCTAAACCAGAACATAAATTTCCTGTGAGAAAAGAACCTTCCCAATACTAGGAAGAAGAGAACACTCTTATCACCAGAGATGAAAAGTTGGTGCCAAAGTGATTTTGCGCAAACAAAGTTTATCTTCCATTACTTTCCCCCAGACATTTCCCTGTCACATTCCCACAATTTACTGCCCCAGAAGCTCAAACCTCTTTCTTTTCTAGTGACTTCCATGCAACGTTTCACCCTTCGCTAAGATAGTACATAAGCCCTGAAGTCTAACTGCTTCTTTGGAGTTCTCACTTCCTTTCTTTTTTTTTTTTTTTTTTTTTTTTTGCCGTTTTTTTTTTTTTTTTTTTTTTTTTTTTTTTTTTTTTTTTTTTTTTTTGAGACGGAGTTTTGCTCTTGTTACCCAGGCTGGAGTGCAATGGCGCGATCTCGGCTCACCGCAACCTCCGCCTCCCGGGTTCAGGCAATTCTCCTGCCTCAGCCTCCTGAGTAGCTGGGATTACAGGCAAGCGCCACCATGCCCAGCTAATTTTTTGTATTTTTAGTAGAGACGGGGTTTCACCATGTTGACCAGGATGGTCTCGATCTCTTGACCTCGTGATCCACCCACCTCGGCCTCCCACGGTGCTGGGATTACAGGCGTGAGCCACCGCGCCCGGCCCTCGCTTCCTTTCTATGAGGCCCCCTGTGCCATGTAAAAATACTAACATTGAATAAGTTCTGTATGCTTTTTCTCCTGTTAATCTGTCTTTTGTCACTTTAATTCACAGGCTCAAGGTACCTAACTTAAGCAGATAAAGGAAAAGTTTTTCTTTCCCTACAATATTTTATCTCATTCCAATTCTTAGTCCCTCAATCCTCCACTTTCCACCCTACAGGCCTCTTTTCTGTGCCTTCTAGAAAGAAAAATTATTTTTTCATTGTTCAGAGGAGGGCTACCCATCTTGTGGTTCACTTACACTTTTTGCATACTAACTTCTTTCCCCATTTTAGTCATTTCAAAGCATCATTACCAGGGAAACTTGGAGATAATATTTTATAAAATGCATTTACCTACATTTGATAAAGTATCATTATTTCACCAAATCCCATTTTATTTTCCTCTTACTGTTGCACTTGAGAAACTACCTTTTCCAGCTTATCTTGCAGTTCACTGAGGCCATGTGACTCAACACTGGCCAGTGAGGGATGGGTGGAAATGACATAGCCACTCCCAGGTCTGAACATTAGAAAGATACCATGCAGTCCTCATCCTCTTTTTGCTTTCCTCAACAATCTTGGAGGCCTCATGTTGAGGTTACATCACAAGAAGATGGAACATGGATCCCAGGGTCTCCAGAAAGAATCCCCATTGGCCCACGCATGAATCGACTTTGTTTGTACCAAGCCATTGAAGCCACTGAATTTCAGAGTTATTTAGCTCTGTAACACAACCTAAAATATTCTAATACTATACTCTTATTTAATGCTTGTTCTGCTCCTCCATGCCTCCCAAAAATATTTCACCGATGGAGAATCCAGAGTCAGTGAAGCTACTGACTTAGCTAAGCTAGCACACCAGTAAGTGAGGCAGCCACTCTTTGGTTCTCTCTACGTCATAGCTGCCCTGTTGCTAGTGCTCTTTTGTGTAAGCTTTCTGTATAGAAGAGGAAAAGGAGCCCTCCTAAGTTCTCCGGCTGGAACCCTGTAGATTCGACTGACAAAAAACAGACTAGCAAGAGAAAAACAAAGTTTATTAACACATGCATCATATATATACATGGGAGTAACCAGAGATGAGTACTTAGTGTTTAGAGCTTGGACACATACAGCATTTTAACAAAAGAACAATACGTATGTAGAGAAGTGGCAAGGCAAAGAAAGGGACTTTGAGCTTCTCGGGTGGCAAATTGTATGACACTAAATGTGTGGGAGAAACTAATGGAAGATGAGGGACAGTTAGTAAGGTGACTTATACAGGTTCTTCTGATCCCTTATCAGCTTCTCTTGGCTGATAAGGGTCTACACTTGTTTCTGGTAATTAACCTTTGTCCTTCCTAGGAGAAAATAAAGGGAGAATATCTTTCCAAATTTATGTTCTGCATTTAGGTGAATAGGTGGAAGGCAGAGAGGTTTTTTTTATAGTTGTTTCTTCTTAATTGCCTTCAGCTAAAAATAATCCTTATGCTAAGGTGGCATATTCTGTTACCCTTCAGTAGTGTTCTACAACCCTCAATGGACCATTCATCCCAAAGTGTCATACATTTAATCTCTTCAGAAAGGTCATTTATTCCTATCCATCACTACTCTGTTTAACATGCAATAAGAGACATGCTGTAGCTATGAGGTCATGATGAGAGATATCATAATGGGGAATCATATCAGACCCCTCTGATATTCAGCTTATAGCACAGAATAGCTCACAAGTCTCATGCTTCCAACCATGATGGTTAAATAAACAAAAAGCCATGTATCACAGCAAGGACTGTAAAGAGAGACTAGAGCAAAAGTCATCATATGCTATAAGGGGTGGAAGCAAATCATCAGAATTCAGCCCTTTCTAGTACCATGTGGGTTAGAACCTCAAAACCACCTCAACATGTTGCAGCCACACTGCCATCTATAAATAATGATACCTCCCAAAAGTCATGAGAAACATAATTATCCATTTACATGTGTGTGTGCACATGTCCAGGTTTTAGAGATACCTTCAAGAACTTCTTATATCTATTCTTCCCTGTCTATATAGGTGGCACTACCATCTACCCAGTAAGGAAAACCAGAAACCTGAGCATCATTCTTGACTTAGCCATTTCTTTCACCCAATACCAGGTCCACTAATTCTTCCTCCAAAATAATCTTCATCTCAGACTTTTCCTCTCCATCTTCAATATCACCTTATCTCTTTCCTGAGTTAATGGAGTATACTATTAACTGGTCACCTGGCTTTCACTTGAAGTCTCCTCTAGTCCAATCTCCTCAACAAAAGGGATCTAAAAACATAAGTCAGGCCTGTTGCAGTGGCTCACGTCTGTAATCCCAGCACTTTGGGAGGCCAAGGCAGGTGGATCACAAAGTCAGAAGTTCGAGACCAGCCTGGCCAAGATGGTGAAACCCCATCTCTACTAAAAGTAAACAAAAATTAGCCGGGCATGGTGGCACATGCCTGTAATCCCAGCTACTCAGGAGGCTGAGGCAGGAGAAATTCCCGAACCCAGGAGATGGAGGTAGCAGTGAGCCAAGATGGTGTCACTGCACTCCAGCCTGGACGACAGAGTGAGACTCCATCTCAAAAAAAAAAAAAAAAAAAAAAACAAACCACAAGTCAGATCATGTCATCTCTTCACTTAAAATTCATTTTGGTTTTTTTTTGTTTGTTTTGTTTTGTTTTTGAGAAAGAGTTTCAATTCTATCACCCAGGCTAGAATGCAGTGGAGCAGTAAGAGCTCACCATAGCTTCGACCTTCTGGGCTCAAACAATCCTTCTGCCTCAGCCTCCTGAGTAGCTGGGATCACTGGCACATGCCGCCAAGACCAGCTAATTTTTTTTAAATAGAGACATGGTCTCACTGTGTTGCTCAGGCTTTGTCCCGTTCTCACACTGCTATAAAGAACTACCTGAGACTGGATAATTTATAAGAAAAGAGATTTAATGGGCTCACAGTTCCACAGGCTGTACAGGAATCATGGCTAGGGAGGCCTCAGGAAACTTACAATCGCGGCAGAAGGAAAGAGGAAGCTGGCACATCCTACATGACTGGAGCAGGAGGAAGAGAGAGTGAAGCAGGCTGGGATGCTCTACACTTTTAAACAACCAGATCTCGTGAGAGCTCAGTCATGTGGCGACACTAGGGGGATGGTGCTAAGCCATTAGAAACCACCCCCACGATCCAATCACCTCCCATCAGGCCCCTCCCGCAACACTGCGGATTACAATTCGACATAAGGACACAGCCAAACCATATCAGACTTCCACTTAAAATTCATAAATGGTTCTTATTGTACCTACAATGGAATCCAAACTCTGTACTGTGATCTCCTGGATTCCATATGACCTGGCCCTTCCTGTCTCTCTTGCCTCATCTCACAGAGTTTTCCCTACTCCCCACTTTCCAGTCACTGTCCCCTCTGCATCTTTCTCTCATCTTCGCCTCTACATTTGTTCTTACCTGTGTCTGAAAGGCTTTGCCCTGTTTCCCCTGATGGCCAATTTCTTATCCCTCAGGATTATATTTAGATGTCATCTCTCCAGGGCACCCATCCTGACCACCATACCTGGAGAAGGTCCCTTATACATTGTCATAGTATTCAGTCTCTTCAGAAAACTTATCAGTCTGTGCAGCCATAAAAAAGAATGAGTTCATGTCCTTTGCAGGGACACGGATGAAGCTAGAAGCATCATTCTCAGCAAGCTAACACAGGAACAGAAAACCAAACACAGCATGTTCTCACTCATAAGTGGGAACTGAATAAGGAGAACACATGGACACAGGGAGGGAAACATCACACACTGGGGGGAAAGGGAAGGGAGAGCATTAGGACAAATACTTAATGCAAGCAGGGCTTAAAACCTAGATGACAGGTTGATAGGTGCAGCAAATCACCATGGCATATGTAACAAACCTGCATGTTCAGCATATGTATCCCAGAACTTAAATAAATAAATAAAATGAAACTTAGTCTGCAATGATCTTATCCATCTTATGTTTCTTTGCCTACTTTCCCCACTGAAATGTAGCATTCCTAAAGGTAAAATAACATTAATGAATACTTTCCTTTTTTTTTTGAGACAGAGTCTCACTCTGTTGCCCAGGCTGGAGTGCAATGGTGCAATCTGTGCAATCTCTGATCACTGCAACCTCTGCCTCCCAGGCTCAAGCAATTCTCCTGCTTCAGCCTCCCAAGTGTCTAGGATTACAGGCATGCGCCATCAGGCCCAGCTACATTTTTTGCATTTTTAGTAGAGACGGGTTTTCACCATGTTGGCCAAGCTGGCCTCGAACTCCTGACCTCAGGTGACCCAACCGCCTAGGCCTCCCAAAGTGCTGGGATTACAGGCGTGAGCCACCATGCCCGGCAATAACAAATACTTTCTTTGTGCCACATGCTGTGTTGAGCGCAAGTATAGCCTGCCCAGTATCTCCCAGAAACACCTTTTGTTTTTAATGTTTGTATCTCTCAATACAGAGTTCACTTGTTTATTCAGTAGCTATGATCCCAGAGGTACCACAGGAATATACATGCAGTCTTTGAATGTTGCTGTTGCTAAGAGTGACTTCAGAGCCTCATGCTTAACATGAGAAATACTATGCTATGCGCAGGTGCTTGTCTTGAAAACATTTCCCAGGTTTTCCATTTTGAGTCATTGTTCTGCCTAGAGCTATACAATGAGTACCAGAAAAGTTGATAGCTTTGAAAAGAATTATGGATAAGGAGTTAAAAATAAAAAGTGATTACAATGCAAGATATGTTAATGCACATAAAGCAGTGTTTTAATTTTCTGGTGTTTAATGTTTTAAACATTTTACATTCTTTTTTTTGTTTTTTTTTTGAGATGGAGTGGGTTGCTCTGTTGCCCAGGCCGGAGTGCAGTGGCACAATCTTGGCTCACTGCAACCTCTGCCTTCCAGGTTCAAGCAATTCTCCTGCCTCAGCCTCCCGAGTAGCTGGGATTACAGGCATGCACCACCATGCTCGGCTAATTTTTTTGGTAGAGATGGGAGTTCATCATGTTGGCCAGTCTGGTTTCGAACTCCTGACCTTGTGATCCACCCGCCTCAGCCTACCAAAGTTCTGGGATTACAGGCGTGAGCCACCAGGACCAGCCCAACATTTTACATTCTAATGTAATGATTGCTTCTAATACATAGGTGTGGGGGGGGAGGAACAATTTCGATAGCCTTTTTTTTTTTTTTTAAAGACAGGGTCTTCTTCTGGTACCCAGGCTGGAGTGATGCAGCATGATCTCAACTCATGGCAACCTCCACCTCCCAGTCTCAAGCAATCCTCCTGCCTCAACCTCCTGAGGATCTGGGACAACAGGCACACACCACTGCAACTGGCTAATGTTTTTTTTTTGTTTTTTTTTTTTGGAGCGGGGACAGAGTCTCGCTCTGTCACCCAGGCTGGAGTACAGTGGGGTGATCTCGGCTCACTGCAACCTCTGCCTCCCAGGTTCAAGCAATTCTCCTGCCTCATCCTCCCAAGTAGTTGGGACTACAGGCATGTACCACCACACCTGGCTAGTTTTTTATATTTTAGTAGAGACAGGGTTTCACCAAGTTGGCCAGGATGGTCTCAGTCTCCTGACACTCTGATCCACCCGCCTTGGCCTCTCGAAGTGCTGAGATTACAGGCATGAACAATTGTACCCAGCCTAATTTTTATATTTTTTGTAGAGACAGGGTTTTGCTATGTTTCCCAGGCTGGTCTTGAACTCCTGAGCTCAAGTGATCCGTCCGCCTTGGCCTCCCAAAGTGGATTACAGGCATAAGCCACTGTGCCCGGCCTTCTGAAACCGTCTATGTTTACTGATTGGGGCCTGCAAATTAAACTCACAAAAGACAGATTAGCAAGAGACCAATTTTTATTCAAGTAAGTATGTGGGAGGTCACAGAAAAATATGACTCAAAGAGGCAGTTAGGACTGGGGGCTCATATACATGCTAATAGAGGATAGAGAGGAGCAGGGAATACTTCTGGGAGAACAAATGACTTTGTAGAAGAGGGAGGTAGAATGAAGCGCACTTATAGAAAAACAGTGACTTTTTTGAAAGCGAAATGGCCCCTTAGAATAGATGAGAGGTGTGACAGTTTGTACCAATGTCTGCCCAGGTATGGTACCAACTTCTTGGCGCACAGAAGAAGGATTAAAGTTGCTCCTGGAAAGGGGATTTATGACAATTGGGCTTTTGGGGACACTCTGCTTTTAGGCAGATAAGAGATTTCAGGAAATGAAATTCCTTCAGCTCAAAATAACTCTTATGCCAAAAGTGGCATATTTTGGAGTGGCATATCCTGATTCCTTCCAGGTGTGTTAGTGTCTTTTAGTTATGTTTTAGAAAATTGGTGGTTGGGGATTTGGGGTTGATGTGTAATGTATTATAATTTTTTTTCTTTTAAAACAGCATGAAATAGAGCCCACATAGCACAGAATGTCTAATTTTCAGACATAGAGTACTGGTATTTTTAAATAGAGACTGGTATTAACTCATTCCGAACAAATCTCTATCTCGTGTGGTGGGTATTCTCATTCACCTTCCCTCTTTCTGTAAGGCGTAGAAAGGTTAAGTAGCGTGCCCAAGATCTAATGAAGTAGGTCTAATCTAACAGAGATTAATCTAATCTAACCTGAACCTGGACATTCTGTATCTGAACGCACTATAGAAAATTCGAGGCTGGGTGCCGTGGCTCATGCCTGTAACACTAGCACTTTGGGAGGTGGAGGCAGGTGGATCACCTGAGGTCAGGAGTTTGAGACCAGCCTGGCCAACATGATGAAATCCCATCTCTACTAAAAATACAAAAACTAGCCGGGTATGGTGGTGGACACCTGTAATCCCAGCTACTTAGGAGGCTGAGACAGGAGAATCACTTGAACCCGGGAGATGGAAGTTACAGTAAGCCGAGATCACACCATTTCACTCCAGCCAGGGTGACAGAGCAAGACTCCATCTCAAAAAAAAAAAAAAAAGAAGAAGAAGATTCGAGGGCCGGGCGCAATGGTTCATGCCTGTAGTCCCAACACTTTGGGAGACCAAGGTGAACAGATCACTTGAGCTCAGGAGTTCAAGACCAGCCTGGGCAACATGGTGAAACACCATCTCTACCAAAAATGCAAAAAAAATAGCCATGTGTGGTGGTATGCACCTGTAGTCTCAACTATTCAGGAGGCCGAGGCAAGAAGATCCCTTGAGCTAGGGAGGCAGAGGTTGCAGTGAGCTGAGCTGGCACCCACTGCACTCCAGCCTGGAAGACAGAGACTTCATCTCAAAAAAAAGGCTCTAGGTGCCTCTCCTAAGGGAAAGCCCACCTCCACCTCATGCACTGTATACCCCAATGCCTGACCGGGCTCAGCATATAGTATTAATAGATAATCAATTAATATCTATCCTGAGCAAATGAATAGATGAATAAAACACACTAAGTTTTGCCTTAATAACTGGCCTGTACTATTCAAAAGTGTCAAGATCCTGAAAGTCCAAAACAAAGGAACGCCTGCATTGAAGAAAACCAAAGCTAAATGTCACGAGTGATCCTAGATCAGATCCTTTTGTGCTAAAGGATGCTATTGAGGCAATTGGCAAAACGAACGGAGCCTTGGGATTAGAAGGCAGTAACTGCTGAGACTGACAACCCGCCTGAGTGATCTAAAGATTCCTTCAAAGTGAAAAAAATCTGAGCTACAACAAATGCAGAAAGACTTCTTATCTGGTATTTCCTTATGAGAGCTTTAGGAGGTCGGCTGCCACAGCTGCTCCTCCTCCCTCACCTCCAATCCGGGAGACCGGACCTTGAGCACTGGCCGTTCCCCAAGACTGTGTAAACAATCCTCATCCAAACCTTCCATCTTTTGAAGCTGTAAACACCACTTGCTAGTTAGTAGATCTACACACCCCTCTCTCTAGCTGTTCACTGGCTTCATTTGAAAACTCCCACATGTGTAAATAAACTTTTCTCTGGTTCATCTGTTTACTGTTAACTGTTAGTTAACTTGTGGTGCCCCCATCATCTAAACCTAAGACAGTAGAGGAAAAATTTTTCTCCCAACATAACCTATCCATGTTAATTTTCTGATGTTGATGGTGGTGTTATGGTTATGTAGGAGAATGTTTTTGTTTATCAGGAAGAAAATTGTTTTCTGTGAACACTTTTGCCATGAAGTCTATGGAATCTTTTTTTTTTTTTAATTATGAGGTGGATGAAATTTACACTCCCTCACAGAGGGAGATGAGCCAAGTTCTATGGCAGTGGAAGAATGAGTACCAATAGTCACAGATATTAAGGCTGGTGACCATAACTGCCAACAGAGGCAGAGTTGGTGGAACCCAGGAGAATTTCCTGCAGTCTCAGACCTCTGAACAACAAGGACTAGTGGTCATGAGGTAACCGCCAATCAGAAGAAGAGCAAAGGGTGAAATTTCAGGTGACTTCCTTATATCCCCACCTCCAACCACGAGCATCACCCTCTGCACCCACTCTAGAGTCCACCTGAGTTGCCCATAATTAGGCTGTAATTGAAGAAACAGTCCTGTGTGGGTCATCAGTTGTCCTTAATAAAGTCCATTTGGGACGACTCCAAAGATGATTGCCACCAAAATGGAATTTTCCTTTCTTTTTCAGAAGGTTTGCTGTCATACACCTACCTGGGTTTTTCTCAACATCAGCTGACAAAGGAAGGTGCAGACCCAACCAAATTTATAGCAGTCTGCTTTCTATGTCTTCATCTGGGGAACAATTTAGATTCTTGGCTCTCTGATTTCCTGCAGACACTGAAATAAATGCTGCCAGTCTTGGAAACTTATTTTAATTCCATTTTATATATTAATTTGATGCAAGGACATCATTAACTCTTCCACCATACCTTTTCCTCTGGGTGCTTCCCTTAACTACCTGGGAATCTGATTCTCACATATTAACAAGGGTGACTCTAAGTTTTGGCACACTTAAAAGGCCCAGTGGGGCTGCTCGTTTCTTCTTCACCTGTTAGTATCAGCCATAACTCCGTAAGTTTATGTTCTATTTGTTGAGTATCACTTTAGGCTTTATTTTCACTGCGTGGAGCATTTTATCACCATGAATCGACCCAGTTACTACGACCATTTAATTATATTGCCTAACTTTCTTCTTTGGAGAAATCTTTCAAAACCTTAAGAAGGCATTTTAGAGAGTGATCAGGCTGGTTTCCAGGGTTTTAATCTTCACACTGAAGAATTTTATTTAAAGTGAGCATAGTTAAAAACAAAATGAAATATAGACATAGAAAAATTATTGAAAAAAATACATCAAAATACATTTTCTTTTTTAAGTTAATGCTGGAATGAGTTACAATTTTCAGGGACTATTGGGAAGGCATGATTGCATTTTGCAATGTAAGAAGGACATGAGATTTGAGAGGGGCCAGGGACAGAATGATATAGTCTGGATATTTTTCCCCACCCAAATTTCATATTGAACTGTAATCTCCAATGCTGGAGGTGGGGCCTGGTGGGAGGTGTCTGGGTCATGGGGATAGACCCCCCAAGGCTTGTTTTTGTTTTGTGATAGTGAGTTCTCATAAGAGCTGGTCATTTTAAAGTGTGTGGCACCTGCCCCCTAATCTCACTTGCTTGCTCTTGCTTTCCTTGTGCCACATGCCTGCTCTACCTTTTTGCCTTCCACCCTGACTGTAAGTTCCCTGAGGCCTCCCTAGAAGCTGAGCAGATGCCAGCACCATGCTTTCTTAAAGCCTGCAGAACCATGAGCCAAATAAACCTCTTTCTTTATAAATTACCCAGTCTCCAATATTTCTTTATAGCAATGCAAGAATGGCCTAATACAGTGGTGAATTGTTTTCTGATGGGTAACAGATGGCACATCCTTGCCTTCTATGAGGGTACATGGAATTTACTCTGTGAATCTAAATAATGGCAAATTAGTGAGAAGTATTACTCATTACTGGTGGAAAATGGAGGTGAGGGAGCTTGAAGGTATTATAAGTGCACACATGTAAAATAGTTTACATTTATGTGCTCTGTGAGCACTTCTCCTGATCTTATCCAGATAGGGGCTATAGCGGTGACCTGAGATGGCCCAGGCAGAGTGAGAGCCTCCACAGATCAAGGGCCACCACTCATCCCCACGTAGGCATATAGCAAAACAAAATGTATTAACATCAGTGTATTCATTAACTTGTCTCCTTCTTTCATTTACCAAAGAGGATCCCAGCATTTCTGGTCCAACTTCCCTTCCTCCCAGCTATACCCCGCCTCTGAGGAGAGGCCACTCTGCACAGTTCCTCCTGGACTTTATATGAAGAGAAAGTCAAGGGAGGAGAAAGAGTTTCTAGGGAAGAAAAAAGCTTTTTTTCCTCTACCCTCCTGGGTTCTCCAGCTGGGAGCTTATAAATTAGACTGCTAAAGACAGATGAACAACAGAAGCCATACAGAAGTTTTATAAATGCACACATTGAGGATACACATGGGAGAACTCAGTGATGAGTAACTCAAAGGGTTGGTTGTAACTTGGGCTTATGCAGCATCTTAACAAAGAATGGTACATTTTTTTAGAGAAGGGACAAGACAAAGGAAAAGAACTTTTAGTTTCTACAGGTGGAAAATTATGGAAAGAGAGATATCTAGGGGATCTAATGAAAGAAAAAGGCAAATTAGTAAGGCTTATTATGTAGATTTCTCCTGTGCGCATTCTGGGCTGAAAGGTCTAGCATTGTCTTTGGTATATAATTTCTGTCTTTCCTGGGAGAGAAGGGAGGTAGGGCAGCTTTCCAAATGTATGTCCTGCTTTTATGAAAATAGGGGGAGTGTAGAGCATTTCTTGTATCTGCTTCTTTTCTATTGCTTTTAGCTCAAAATAATCCTTATGCCAACATGGCATATTTGGGGGTGGCATTTTCTGCTACCCTCCAAGTTTAAAGAGATTTAGTCAATCCACATCCTTAAGAGATTCTACAGTGGGAGTCAACACACTGACGCTGGGGAAAATGTTTGAGGTAATGTGGAAGTGTGGATTATGACACACCTTGTGGAACAAAAAAAGGAACCTGAAAAGGGCTGCTAGGGAGTATGACAGTGTTCTTCATCACCTTGTAGAAACCTGAATGAAGAAAATAAGCATATATTTATCTATCCATCTATCTTCTTTGCCCTTTAGGGCCACACTTATTTAAATGTGACATATTTTTCTAGGACTGAATGCTGAAGTCACATAGCATACCTAGACACCTCTACTTGGTTCTGATGAGAACTGATGTGTGTCTTCCACTCATTGTGTCCAAAAATGAACTTTTGTTTTTCCTCCATCATCTTCTGTACCCACAGCCACCCCTCCTTCAGATGATGGCAACTCCACCCTTCCAGACACGTAAGCCAAAACTCATGATATTCTCTATGACATCTGACCTCATTCCAGCATCCAATTCGTCAAGAAATCCTGCAGGCCTTACCTTGCAAATATATGTAGAACCTGACCACTTCTCACCACTGCCAGGGCTCCTCCCTATCTGAGCCTGCATGGTCTTGGATCATAGTAATGTCCTCCCAACCTGCCCCCTGCATCCACCCTCGCCTTCCTACTATTCTCAGTAGAGCAGCCAGAAGGGTCTTTAAGTCAGCACATTTTCCGCCTGTGCTCAAAACACTGCATAGCATTCCTTTCTCTTAAGATAAAAGCCAGCATCCTTTTAATAGCCTAGCAGGATACGTCTTTCCCCACCCATCTCACTTCATCCACTGTTCTCCCTTGGGATGTCTCCCCTTCAGCCACAATGGCCTCCTCAATCTTCCACGCCCTCACTGAGTATGCTCCAGCTTTGGGACTTGGGAACCATGGCTGTTTCCTCTGTTGAAACCCTCAATAGCCTCAAGGCTAACTTCCTCCTCTTCTTTGTAGAGTCTCAGAAAATCATACCCCAAAATGAAGCCCTCAGAAACAAGAGGCTCTCTAACCTTCTCCTGCCCTCCTGTGCCTGGTTCCTCATCCTCCCCAAGGCCAGCCATAGAAACTAGAATTCTTCTTCCCCAAGGCAGGTCATAGAGACTGACCCTCCTTTCCCCAAAGCTAGTCATAAAACCTAAAAATATCATTCTAACCGCCCCACTCCCCTACCTTTCTGTCTAAAAATTGGCCATAAAGAAATCATCTCATCTACCTTGTGTGACTGTAGGTCATAAGACTCCTATTCCAGAGAGTGTACTGCCCCATGCCCAAAAATCAGGAATGCTACACAAAGAGGCCAAGAATAATCTCGACAGACAAGCCTTGCTGTGTTTCCCACCCAGTCTGTTACCATTACGTCATAATTCTTTTGTCTAATCACATTTCTACACAGCTGTCCACACTTTGTTTGAACCTAAACATAAACATGGACAGTTTCCCCATATCTTCGAGTCTTCCTTCTGAAGACTCCTACGCCACATAAAACTATGATCAAATAAATTTGTTTGACTCTTTTCCAATTAATCTGCCTTTTGTCAGTGATTTTCAATAAGCCTTCAGAGGGTGATGGGGAAGGTTTCCCTTTGCCCCTATGCTTTCAAGTCTGCTCAAATGTCACTTTCCTAATGAGACATACTTCTTTAACATTTTGCCACTCTCTCGGCCAGGAGCGATGACTCATGCCTATAATCCCAGCACCTTGAGAAGCCAAGGCAGACGGATCATTTGAGGCCAGGAGTTCGAGACCAGCCTGGCTAACATGGTGAAACCTCCTCTCTACCAAAAATATGAAAATGAGCCTGGTGTAGTGGCAGGCCCCTGTAATCCCAGCTACCTGGAAAGCTGAGGCACAAGAATTGCTTGAACCCAGGAGGCAGAGGAGGTTGTGATGAGCGAAGATCACACCGCTGCACTCCAGTCTGGGTGACAGAGCAAGACTCCATCTCAAAAATAAATAAATAAATAAATACATAATTGCCACTCTCCCATAAAGCCCCCATTCCTGATCCCCCTTACCCTGCTCTATTATTTTTAGCACTTACCACCTTATCAACAATGCTAATTGTTTAGCCTGACCAGAGTGTAAGCTTCGTGAGTCCATAAGGGCAGTCACCTCTGTTTTGATCCCTACTGTATCCCTATCACTTGAAAGAGTGTCTAGCATGGAGTAACAGCTCAATAAGTATTTGACGAATGAATGAACAAATATAATTGCTTTATACCAACAAGCAATCAAGGATGACTTCAAGGCTCAGGGACCTACCAGTGCCAGGAGCAGCCACTGTGAGCTGGGCTGTAAGGAGCTAGTCTTACCCCATGACAGATGTCAGCTGGGGTTCAGAGTCAAGTTCCAGGGCACCTGACATACAGACTTTTATATTCATTATTAATCTGTTTTGTGGCTGAACAAAGGTGAGGACATTAAAGTTGACACAATTCAACGACAACTCCTACAGCATCACTGCTTTCCTTTGTTCAATAGCTGGAGATGCAGCAGGCCCCAAGCTCCAGACCAGATGAGGGCAGTGGATGGTTTCAACAAAAATCTTGGATATATGTGATAAAAATGTGTGTGGACACGCTTCCTAAATTCCTTTCAGGAGGTCTGAAAGCCGAAGCAACTGGTCTCCAATGCAGTATCTGGCAGCAGTAGGCAAGGTGGAAAGGAAAGCTAGGGGAACGTCAGGGGTCTCTTCATCTTTTCTGGGGAGAAATATTTCCCTCTCCAGTCTCGAGGCAAGAACAGGCAATGTTTACCCTTTTCACTGTGAATCAGGAGCAAATGTACCTAATGCGGCAGTTACAGGGCCTCACCAGGAGCCAAAACCCAGCCCTGAAAATGAGCACTGTGAGAACTGTGAGAAAGATGGATCAATGAGCTCTGGGGCTGGGTGGGGTGTGAGGGGGTTGCTGCATGCATAATAAGAAAATTGAGATTTTCTCAGCTTTGAACTTAAAATATCTGAAGGGAACAACGATAAAACACAGGCTACATTTCACTGGTGGCCCTACAGACAGTGCGGTTAATTCTGCTTGCTTGTGTTTTATGTGCTTTCTGTGTGTAAGAGAGAAAGTGAGAGAGAGGGAGTGTGTGTGTGTGATGTATGTAAGTATAGGCCGGGTATGGTGGCTCACACCTGTAATCTAAGCACTTTGAGAGGTTGAGGTGGGAGAGTCACTTGAGCCCAGGAGTTCAAGACCAGCCTGAGCAACACATAAGGAGATCCCATCTCTACAATAAATAAATAAATAAAATTGGCCAAGCATAGGAGTCCACACCTGTGGCCTCAGTATTCAGGAGGCTGAGGTGGCAGGATTGCTTGAACCCAGGAGGCAAAGGCTTCAGTGGGCTGTGATCATGCCCCTGCACTCCAGCCTGGGTGACAGAGGAAGACCCTCTTTCCAAAAAATTATGAATGTGTATATATAATACATATATAACATATATTTTTTAAAGAAAATTGGTATTTTTCAAGATAATCAAATGTTGTGAATTGAATTATGTACCCCCCACCAAAAAAATTTATGTGTTGAACTTCTAACCCTCTATACCTCAGAATGTGACCTGATGTGGAGATAGGGTCCTTACAGAGATAAGATGCTAAAATGAGGTCGTTAGAGTAGGCTCAAATCCAATATGGCTGATTTCTTTATAAAAAGGTGATATTTAGACTCAGGCATACATAGCAGGAAGATGATGTGAGGAGACAAGGGAGAAGGTGGCCATGCACACACCAAGGACAGGGGCCTGGAACAGATCCCTCCCTCACAGCCCGCAGAAAGAACCAGCCCTGCCAACACCTTGATCTCTGGCTTCTAACTCCAGAACAGTGAGACAGCACATTTCTGTTAGTGAAGCCACCTAGTCATGGCACTTTGTCATGGCAGCCCTAGGAAACTGATAGATCAAGGAAAGTACATTTCACTGTGTAGTTAATACAATAATCCTGCCTCTGTTTACTTTGTTGCTTTTTCTGTTTTTCTTTTCTTTTTTTTTTTTTTTTTTTTTTTTTTTTTTTTTACAGTCTCATCCTTTCTCCTAGGCTGGAGTGCAATGGCACCATCTTGGCTCACTGCAACCTCCACCTCCCAGGTTCAAGCTATTCTCCTGCCTCAGCCTCCCGAGTAGCTGGGATTACAGGCACCCACCACTAAGCCCGGCTAATTTTTGTGTTTTTAGTAGAGATGGGGTTTCACTATGTTGGTCAGGCTGGTCTCGAACTCCCAACCTCAGGTGATCTGCCCACCTCAGCCTCCCAAAGTGCTGGGATTACAGGTGGGAGCCACTGCACTTGGCTCCTTCATTGCTATTTCAAAACTCACTTTGACTTGATCTTTCAGCTTATGTAGCAGTGGGACATGGTGGGAACTGCCAGAGCCCCAAATACTGATTTCAGTGTTCGGCATGTTACAAAAGTCTGTCATTCACCAGAGGAGCTTGTTCGCATTACCTATGGCCTTCACTCATCTTCCATTTCCCTTTCAAACAGGACTTTCATTCCAAACCTGGAAAACTTATCAATGCTCCAACACCCCCCACCCCTACCCCGTCCCTCCTCCCCAAGTCTCACTTGAAGAATATGCTTGACTAGTGATTCCTTTTGGCAAAACCAGATTACTCTTTTTCTCAATTCTCCCTAAACCATAAATTCATGCCTTTCGGGGTGGGCCTTCCACAGCCCATTCCACAGCAGATTTATTGCCCACTCCATCTTCCTTTTGCACTACTTAATTTGCTGTATTTTAATTGGGTAATAAAACTCTGTGTGCCACCCAGAAAAATTCCAGAGCAAGCAATCATCAGGGACATTCTCTCAGCAGCCAATTTCTAATTATTTATTCAGGCCCAAAGCCTAATTTCACCCCTTTGTGTGGTGGTTCTCAGCTGCTGCACTCCCTTAGTGGAGCAGAGCCAGAGTGTGGTGGGGGTGACTGGCCAACACTGGACAGGAGACTGTCTGAGACAGGATGGTGTGAATGAGGGAGGGGCTCTTCTCTGTGGTTAGGCAAATAGGAGGATTGCCTTGGGGCTTTGCTTTGTCAGGCCCTGAGACACGCAGAAATGAGACTGCCCCAATTTATAAGGGAGTGTCCTCCACTAGGTCATGCTTGAGAAAAAAAAAGACTAGTCAGCTACCAGCTACCAGGATAACTGGATAGGCATCTATTCCATTTCATTTCATTCATTTAGATGGAATTTACGCAAGATAAATTTACACAGGAAAAATTCCATCTAAATAAAAACATTATTATAAAAATAAGTATATTAAAATGTTAGGATAGGCTGGGCATAATGGCTCATGCCTGTAATTCCAGCCCTTTGGGAGACCAAGGCAGGAGGATCACTGGAAGCCAGGAGTTCAAGACCAGCCTGAGCAATATGGCAAGACCCCATCTCTACAAAAAAAAAATAAAAAATTTTAAATTAGCTATGTATTGCGGCTGCGCCTATGGTCCCAGCAACTCTTCAGGCTTAGGCACGAGGGCCACTTGAACTCAGAAGGTCAAAGCTATGGTGAGTCATGATCACAACACTGCACTCCAGCCTAGATGACAGAGCAAGACCCTGTCTCAAAAGAAAGAAAGAAAGAAAGAAAGAAGGAAGAAAGAAAGAGAGAAAGAGAGAGAGAGAAAGAAAGAAAGAGAAAGAAAGAAAGAGAGAAAGAGAGAGAGAAAGAAAGAAAGAGAAAGAAAGAAAGAAAGAAAGAAAGAGAAAGAAAGAAAGAAAGAAAGAAAGAAAGAAAGAAAGAAAGAAAGAAAGAGAAAGAAAGAAAGAAAGAAAGAAAGGAAGGAAGGAAGGAAGGAAGGAAGGAAGGAAGGAAGGAAGGAAGGAAGGAAGGAAGGAAAGGGCTTTCTAACTACAGCACAAAATCCAAAAATCTTAAAAGAAAAGATTAATAAATTTAACTATATAAAAAATTTAGAAATTCTAGGCCAATCACGGTGGCTCATGCCTGTAATTCCAGCACTTTGGGAGGCCAAGGCGGATGGATCACTTGAAATCAGGGGAGTTCAAGACCAGCCTAGCCAACATGGTGAAACCCCATTTCTACTAAAAATACAAAAACTAGCTGGGCATGGTGGCGTGTACCTATAGTCCCAGCTACTCGGGAGGCCGGAGAATTGCTTGAACCTGGGAGGCAGAGGTTGCAGTGAGCCAAGATCGTGCCACTGCACTCCAGCTTGGGCAACAGAGCGAGACTCCATCTCCAAAAATAAATAAATAAATATAAAAATTTTTAAATTCTAAAACATGCATTTTCCATCCCCTCCAAAAACATATGAACAAAATCAGAAGAAAAATAATAAATGGGCAAAAATCAAATCAATAAGAAATATCAACAACCTACTACAAAAGGTATAAACATTTAAAAAGAAGGTTATTAAAGGGAAATAATGACTAGCTCTTTAAAAAAATTTTTAAAGCCCATTATTTAAAAAATGAAAATGAAAATTACAAGGAAATAGCATTTTTCACTTATCAGACTGCAAAAACCCAATCTCATACATTGTTGGTGGGAGTATAAATTGGTTGAATTTCTGTGAGGAGCAATTCAGCACTATCCAAAGTGCAAATACATATGTCCTTTGACCCTAGGAATATGTTCCAGATATGCTCACACATGGGAAAGAACACATTGTAGAGGCTTATTTATGAGGCATTGTCCAGAATAGCCTAAATGTCCATCAGAAGGGAACTGATTTGATCAACTATGATAAATACTTACAATGAAATACTCTTTAGCTGCAATAAAAGAATAAACAGGGTCTTAATGAATCAATGCAAGAAATCATGTATACAAATACCAAAACACATACCATCCAAGTGGGTAAGGCAGACAGCCACGTATATAGAAAAAGTCAGGGAGAATTAAATATGTCTTTATGACTTACTTATTCATAAAAAAAAGAAAAAACTAAAAGGACAAACAAGAAAGAAAGAATATAGAGCTGGATCTAAAATAGTTATTAATGAAAAAGAAAAAGATCAGTGGTTACTTTACTTGTGGGGATAGGAACTGAATAATGATGGATAGGTGGAGCAGAATCTTTTTGTTTTATGGCCTTTTGTACTTTTCGAGGTTTGAACTATGTGAATATGTTACCTACTCAAAAAACTAAATTTCTGTGAAGAATGTCACAGGTAGGGTGAGAGGATGGGACTGAGAGTCTGATTATATACATAGTGTGGTTTCCTGGCAACCAAACCTCACCAAACCTCATTCCCTCCCTCCAGAGCCTATCATGGTGCTGACAGCCACAAGACGTGAGGGTGGAGGAGGAAGGAGAGGGAAAGGAGGGGGACAGATTTAGCCTGACCCCACCATCCATGTAGTTCTACTTTTGACATTACTGTCAAATGGAATCGTACACACAACATTGTTGTCAAGGGAAATTAAACCTAAAACATTGCATTGTGTGTGTGAAAGTGTCCTTGGCTAAATGAATATTTTGAACTCTGTTTTTCTATGTGTAAAAATAGGCCACTAGCCTAAAATAAAGGAAGCAGCCTTTTATTTAATGGCCTCTTTGGATTCCTAAGAAAACCTACCCATGGATCTTTTGTCACATTTCCCTTTGTTCTTAAAACTTCCTCCTGAGTGTTGACTGTAACCAAATTTCACCAGGAAACAAATATGACATGGGGCACTCACAGAAGCCTCACCAGGCACTGCACACCCCTAGGAGGCCCCAGCTCAGGGAAGTAAAGAGAGACCACATGCTGTTTGTCCAAGGTACACCTGCTGCTTCTTAGTGATTCAATATTCAACAACTATTTGGTGCAGCACTGCTTCGTAGGTGTTTTGACACACTGTCAACTAAGGAATCATGAGGTTCACAAATTTGGAAAGGAGAGCTTTATTTCTCATAAAGGGTTACAGTTTGCAGGGTGGCCTTTCTAACAGGCTGGGAAGTGTAGCCTTCGGTCAGATGCCAGAAACAGCACTTCAAGGGAGTACTAAAAGGAACAGGAATTTATGCTGAGCAGGGTGGCCAAATATACATATTGAATAAACTGTAAGATGAGTCATGAATATTTATGAAAGTAGAAACACAAGCCTGCGAGATTGAACTTTATGCTCTTCATGGATCCAAGGGTGGAGTTTTCCGCCTTCTAACGTCAAAAGGTGAAGCAGAGGACACGAATGTATTCAGTGCACATCATCTGTAGACTGGTCAAGACCACTCCACAGGCAATGAGTGGTCTCTCATCAGGAAGGAAGGCTGATCAGTGTGTCAAAATCACAAAAGGGAAGAGGAGTGTCAGCGAGTTGGTTGATAACCACAGTGGAGTCTTTCAAAAGGACTGGTTTCTGTTTAACCCTTCGGGAAGAAAGACCAATAGCAATTATCAAGGGAGGAGGTATAGTGAGGCATGTCTGACCTGCCTGACCTCCCATCCCATCATGGCCAGGAACTCAGGTTTCAAGGTTTCTTTGGGGTCCCCTTGGCCAAGAGGGGGTTCATTCAGGCAATTGCAGAGGGGAGCTTAGGTTTTATTTTTATTTCTCAGTATTGAGAATCTCACCCATAGGGCTTTCTGAGGCAAAACCTCTCCATTTTGGTTCCAATGTTAGTTATTAATGAAAGGTAAGAGTGAGAATTTGTTAGCAAAAAAGGGAATTTGATGTCTTTTAAAAACAAAACATGGTGTAGGAATGAATAACAAAATCAG
Source organism: Cebus imitator (assembly GCF_001604975.1). Lineage (NCBI taxonomy): Eukaryota > Metazoa > Chordata > Mammalia > Primates > Cebidae > Cebus > Cebus imitator. The sequence goes on along the minus strand of NW_016107475.1, from coordinate 1,749,058 downwards.
AATTCCCTGGAGAATTCACTCCCACAGGCATACATACTGTTTATTTAGGGTGTCACACAGCATAAAGAGGATTTAGCACCTGGCAGGAAAGACTGAATGTGCCAAAGATGGAGTAAACATAAGATCCTATAAAGAATTGCTGGTGAAAGACTCCATCTGCTTTCTTTGGCTGGAGTGACTGGTCACAAGGCATTTCTGAAGCATGATTTTGAGTAGAAGAAGCCATATCCATGTACTGTTTGGTTTGGGGGAGCCCAGAGAAGAGGGGCCCAACAAGTCCTGGGAGAAGCAGGAAGAAGCCCAGGAATGACACCATTCCACCCATGGCTCTGAAGACTAGAAGAAGCCCTCCATATTAACATGCACCAAGGCCCCGGCTCACCTGCCCCCGCAATGCCAGCATCACCCTCCTGCCCACCCGCTGTCTCACCTCGGCACTCTCCCAGGTTCTAGCACTGCTGCCTTGGTGTCTACAGAGCTTCCAGGGGCCATCACAACAAAGCCACTGTCATTTTGCACCTAAGATATAGAGCCTTGACCTTGGGGAATCACAGAGATTACAATGAGAGATACAGGATGCAAGGAAATTCCCACTGGGTTTTATTCCTCGTAGGCTGCTCAAGTCCTGAAGTCTACATAAAAGCAAGTTACCATGAAGATGGGAGGCAGCCACTGTCCAGCCTTGATTGCCCTCATGGTCCTCTGGGGTAGAAGATGAGCCTTTAAAGCGGCTAAGTGCACACTGTGAAGAAGAGAGTTTTAAGTGTTACACTGCAGGAGGAAAAGGCCAAACAGAAATTCAAAAGGATCATCTAAATGCCATGTTGAAAGAAATCGAGAAAGCATAGGTCAGGAACTCCGAACACGTAAGGCCTTGGGAACTTTCTGGAGCCTTTCTAATTTCCTCATGTTTGCACCTTCTATTATCTTTCTAGTATACTTTCCAGCAGCACAACCTTTTTAAACACTTAAAGCAGAAAGGATCTGTGTGTTTGCTTTGAGATCGACAGTTAATCATGGGCTGAGGCAGGCTGAAAGGAGAAGGAAAACCTGAGGAACAGGGTGAGTTAGGAAACTTTGGAGAGAACACACAGTTGTCATAGAAGGAAGGAGAAGCAGCTGGGCCTGTTAGGTGACCCAGAAACTTAGTAATAAAGGAGTGGTTTCTCCAGTTTTTATTTTTACACCCTTGTACATTTTTTGTATATTCCTATATAATCTATTTTTTGTTTATAATCTACTTTTTTCCATAAAAGATTTATATAGTCTATAGGATATAAGAAATATATTTAATAAAATATAAAGTCAGGACCAGGAAAATGCAAAATATTTTAAAAGGTTATAACCAGGAGAAAATTAGAACATATGTTTGCATAAGGCCCTACTCCGTCACTAAACAGAGGCTCAGATGTGTCTCTGAACTTCTAGGCAGCTGAGGACGAACAGAAATCAGATGGGTTACTTGAATCTCATTGTTCACTAGAAGACAAACAAACGCTGAGGTAAAGTAAAAGATACTTATAGCACCTCACAGAATGGTTGGAAAAAAAAGAAAAGGGTCACCTCCACATTGTCATCAGGAGAAAGTTCACAAAGTTGTCTTCCTTGCTAAGAGGATGACTCGAAGTTGTTACTCAGCGTTTCTGTGGGAACCCTCCCCTCCTCACCTAACCAGAAAGCAGCAGAGCCAGATTTGGAGCACGGGTCCTGTGACCTCAGCTCCTGTTTGCTTTGTACCTCTTTCACCTAGCTATTTCCTACTTCTCTTTCAGTCTCAATTTAAACTTCACTTCCTGAAAAAGACCTTTCTGGCCCTGGGCTGACTAGGCCCCTGTTAGGTTCTCAGCACCCTGGGTCTTCCCTATCTTTCACACAACACATTCTTTGTTCTCATTGGTTTGGTGTCTATCTTTACCAACAAAATGAAAGCTCATGAGAGGAGGGACCACCTAGTCATCTTTTTGTTGTTGTTGTTTGAGACAGAGCTTTGCTCTTGTTGCCCAGGCTGGAGTGCAATGGCACAATCTCACCTCACTGCAACCTCCACCTCCCGGGCTCAAGTGATTCTCCTACCTCAGCCTCCCAAGTAGCTGGGATTACAGGTGACCACCACCGTGTCCGGCTAATTTTTTTTATTTTTAGTAGAGACGGGGTTTCACGATGTTGACCATGTCTGGTCTCAAACTCCTGATCTCAGGTGATCCGTCTGCCTCAGCTTCCCAAAGTACTGGGATTACAGGCGTGAGCCACCACACTCGGCCCATCTGGTCATCTTAATAGTTGCTGAAGGCCAGGTGCAGTGGCTCATGCCTATAATCCCAGCACTTTGGGAGGCCAAGGAGAGTGGATTGCTTGAGCCCAGGAGTCCAAGGCCACCCCGGGCAACATAGAGAAACCCTGTCTCTTAGAATACACATGTATTTATGTATTTATATTTCTATATATAAAGAAAAAAATAGATGCTGAAAACGAATTTACAAAAATCAACACCCATTTATGATGAAATCTCTCAGCATGCTAGGACTAGAAATAAACTTTCTCAACTTGGCAAAGAACATCTGAGAAAAACTTATCATTAATATTATTGTGCTTAATGGTGAAAGACCAAATGCTTTCTCCTGAAGATCAGCAATAATGTCTACTCTAACCTCTTCCGTTCAACATTGTACCAGAGGTCCTAGCCCGTGAAATAAAGCAAGAAAAAAGAAATAAAAGGCACCAGATTGAAAAAAAAAAAAAAAAAAAAACACTGCTTTTATCACAGATAACATGATTATCTATGTAGAAAATCTTGAGATTGGTTTTTAAAAATCTGTGCCTATAAAAGATACAAAGTTCATATATAAAAATGTATTTCTGCTAGACGAGATGGCTCACGCCTGTAATCCTAGCACTCTGGGAGGCCAAGGTGGGTGGATCACAAGGTCAGGAGATCAAGAGCATCCTGGCCAACATGGTGAAAACCCGTCTCAAAAAAAAAAAAAAAAAAAAAAAAAAAAAAAAAATAAAATAAAGAATATTTTTAAAAAAAAGTAAAAAACAATTTAAAATGAGTTAAAAAGCAATAGAGTAAAATAACATCAAAAAATGTGACATACTCATGGATACATTTAACAAAAAATGTGCAAGACATATAAATTAAAAACTTCAAAACATTTCTGTGAGAAATTAAGAATGATCTAAATATATGGAGAGACATTCCTTGTTCATGGATTGAAAGACTCAATATTGGTAAGATATCTATTCCTCCCAAATAGATCTATAGATTCAAAATAATCCCAAATAAAATTCCAGAAAATGGCCAGGCGCAGTGACTCACCCCTGTAATCCCAGCACTTTGGAAGGCAGAGGCGGGTAGATCACCTGAAGTTGGGAGTTTGAAACCAGCCTGAACAACATGGAGAAACTCCATCTCTACTAAAAAATACAAAATTAGCTGAGTGTGGTGGCACGCACCTGTAATCCCAGCATTAGGAGGGAGGCTGAGGCAGGAGAATCATTTGAACAGGGAGGCAGAGGTTGCGATGAGCCGAGATCATGCCATTGCACTCCAGCCTGGGCAACAAAAGCAAAACTCCATCTCAAAAAAAAAATCCAGAAAATTTTTTGTAGAATTTGACAAGCTAATTTGAAAGCTTATATGGAAATGCAAAAGACAGAATAGGCAAGCAATTTTGAAAAAGAATAAAGTCAGAGGACTTATATATTACCTGATTTCAAGACTTATTATAAGCCAGGAGCAGTGGCTTCTGCCTGTAATCTCAGTATTTTGGAAAGTCAAGGCAGGAAGATCACTTGAGCTCAGGAGTTTGAGTCCAGCCTGCACAACAGAGACCCTGTCTCCAATAAAGAGAAAGAAATAGAACCACAGATAATGTATGTAGTTAACTGACTTTCAACAAAGATGCCAATTTAATTCAATGGAGAAAGGATAATCTTGTCAATAAGTGATATTAGAATAATTGGATGATCCTTTGGAAAAAATGACACCTGAACTTTTACCTCAAATCTTATACAAAAAAAAATAACTAAAATAGATAATAGACCAAAATGTAAAAGCTACAACTATAAAACAACTAGAAGAAAACAGAGGATAAAATTTGTGTTCTTGGCTAGGGTCTTTAGCTTGGCTTTTATGTCACATTTAAGAAATATGTGGGCATCCAGTGGGTACCCAGCAGATGGCATTATCTGAGCCAGTGGAAAGACGACTCAGCCCTTTCTGAGTCCTTTTCATTTTTCTTCTACTTGTAAAATAGAATCTGACAGTTGTTCCTCATACTTGCCTCCTTCTCTTTCCTTTTCCATACTGTCTCTAGGAATGAAAAAAAATGGTGACACGAAAGGAGAGGGCAGGGAGGAGAGCAATTGTTATTGTTTGTCTCTTTACCCCCCGTCTCACTCTCTGATGCTAATTTCATAAAGGAGTATTTGGGAGTGTGGGGTGGGAAATGAAGGTCCTGTGTGATCATCGGGGCATGTACCAAGTTCTTAAAATTAGAGTAAATGTAATATTTGCATAATATGACTGTGATGGTTACTTTTATGCATCATCTTTCTGGCCACTGGATTCCCAGATGTTTGGTAAGACATTATTCTGGGTGTGTCTGTGAGGGTGTTTCTGGATGGCATCCACATTTGAATTAGTAGAATAAACAAATTGCCCTTTCAACTTGAGTGGGCCTCCTCCAAGCTGTTGAAAGCCTGAATAGAACAAAAGGCACAGTAAGGGAGAATTTATTCTCTCTACCTGATGACCTTTAAGCTGGGACATTGGTCCTCTTTTGTCTTCAGACTTGCATTCAGACTGGAACTTACAACATCTGATCTCATAGTTCTCAGGCCTTTAGACTCAGGCTACAACTATACCACGGTTTCTGCTGGGCCTCCACCTTGTGACCACAGATCTTTGGAATTTCTTAGCCTTCATAATCACCTGAGCTAGTTCCTTAATTCTTTATAAGAAATATCTTTTTATACACATACATATATATATGATGTGTATAAATAGAATATATAGAATATGTACTATGTATATATAGAATATATATGTATATATTATGCACATGAATATATTATATAGGGAGAAAATAGAATACATTATATATTCTGTATATACATATACATATTACATATATATATATATTATCGGTTCTGCTTCTTTGGAAAACTCTAATACAATGACTCAAATGTATACAAATCAAATCAACTCCAAACAAGACTAAATGTAAGCCTATTTTGTTCCAGGCTTTGTAATTCTCCATACAGAGCTGTGGGACTTGGTTCTGCTTTGATCTCTTACCCCTAATCTTTAGCAAAATGTTGAACGAGAAACTGGAAATGTTGGAATGAGCTGCACATTCATCCCCATCTCTCTCATCTGTCACAAATCCAAACTCCCCACAGCATAAAATCCCCATAACAGTTAGTCCTCTTCAGCCCAAAGAGAACCTCATGAGCCATAGGTAAAATACAGTCTCATTTTGTCTTTTCCCTGTTTAATTACTCACTTCATTTCGTTTTATTTTTCTCTTTCTCATTGGGCAAAGACAACTTTGTATTTGGGTAAATTAGTCTGGGGTCTAATGATAAAGAAAATAAACATTTCTCTTTGACATTTATTACTATGATGAAAATTCCCAAATGTGTCCCAACCCATTAATATTTATTTCTTATTACAAACAAGCTCAGATCTTTTCTCTCATTAAGCACCTAAGATGATCCCATTTTCCTGTGAAAATAATTCTGTTGATTTTCTGTTTAAGCCATTGCTGCGAGAAGCAGCTGCCAGTGTCAAAAGCAAACAGGTGGCCTTGGGAACATGCTTGCTTAGAGTAGTCGGCACGTGTGCTTCCAAGGAGACTATGTCACATTACACTCAGCTGCCGCAGCTTGTACATTTTCACGTGTTTTGTGTTTGTTTTTGTTTTCTGTTTTTTTGTTTTTCCCCCAGGATGTCCTTTCCCACCATTCCAGACTCCATCACAGCCGATTCCAGTCCATGGTACCATTCCTCCAACCTGGAAGTCTCTCCTGGGGTTTTTCCTAATGGATCACTTTTCCTAATGGGAACTAATGTTTTCCATTAGGAAAACACTATGTTTTGACAAGCAAATGAAAGGAGTGTCCATGAGACTGTGAAAACATTTCTTTTCAGAGGCCTCTAAGCCACTTCATCTGGCACATCAGAGCTGCCTCTGCCCGTATGAAGGAACAAGAAAGATTCTATTTTCTCATCCCACAAAAAATCACACAAAAACTCTAAGGCTATGCATGGCCATGTAATGTAGTCAATCATTTTCTTTCCTTTCCCCTTTATTTTTTTTTAATGTCTGCTCATATCTACTTCAGATGTGGACTTGTTCTATTACGAAGCCTTCCTTTTTTTAATAGAAAGACTTGCTACATATTGTACTTTGGAAATGGAAGTACTTTTATGTAAAATAAGAATCAGCTGAGAGTAGTACTTGGGTCTCACCTGACTAACGGGGTTTAGTGGATTTTGTGTCATTAAAGGATTTTGTACCATAAATCCTGTCACTCTAGACTGGCTTTCTGGCAAAGTCTAAACAATTAATGACATTTAATATATTGTAGCTCAGAGGGACACATTAGGGATTGCCACAACCTTGAGAAAAGGTTATAAAATTAAGTTTATCTAATGTGTCAGTTGCTTTCAATAGCCACTCATTTCCCACTGCTTACATTAGCTGCTAGTTCCCGAATATGATCCAGACATGGTTGGTGGTAATTAGCAAGATCTGTTTGCCATTTTGTATTTTTTATGTAATTCTTTCTCTTAGGGCAGTTTCTTTCCAGTCAGAAAAAGAGCATGACAATCCTAGGCATCGTGGAACCCAGTGTCCCCATTTTGCAAAGGTATACTGAGGTCCAGAGGACATTTTAACATTGGATAATCAAGTAAAGATGGCACCATAATATTTGTGCACAGCCGTAACCGTTTTCTTTCATCTGATCTTCACAAAAATCCCGTGAAGTTGTGCAGGATCCGGATTTTTTTTTTTTTTTAATCTCATGAAGTAGGTAAGACAATCGCTATCATCATCCTGTGTTAGGGCAAAGGCTGAACCACTATAGTGACACTAACAATACAATGGCTTAAAGAGCAAAGAAATGTTTTTGCTCATTCACATAACAGTGCTAAGGCGAATGGTTGAGGTTGAGGACACAGTTCTGCTCCACACAGTCATTCAGGGATTCTGATTCCTCCTGCTGTGCAGCTACGCCATTCTCTCAGGTATTTTTAGGGTCAAAAGCTGGGAGGCCACAGATCCATCCCTGGCAGGAAGCAGAAGATGGCACAGATGAAGGTTACCCACTGTTTTAAGACCTAGGTCCAAAATTGGCATACATACCTTTCACTCATGTGCATTGGAAAGAACATAGTCATGTGTTCCCACTACCCCTTGACTGCTAGGGGTGGGAAATGCAGGAAAATGTGCCCATGAAGAAGGGGAGAGTGAATTTTAGTGGATGACTACAATTTTTACCATACTTCTTTCATTTTACAGATAAGGAAATTAAAATTGGAAGAAGTAGCCTATAATACAGAAGTAATTAAGTGATTTTACTTGCAAAATATTATATAATTTTGAATGGCATCTATACAAAAAAAAAAAAAAAGAGCATGATCAACATATCAGTCAGGGTCCTCCAGAGAAATAGAACCAATAAGATATATGTGAATAGAGAGAGAGAGATTTTTAAGAAATAGGCTTGGCCAGGCACGGTGGCTCATCCCTGTAATTCTAGCACGAGGTGGATGGATCACAAGATCAGGAGTTTGAGATTAGCCTGGCCAATATAGTGAAACCCCATCTCTACTGAAAATACAAAAATTAGCTGGGAATGGCGGTGTATGCCTGTAGTCTCAGCTACTCAGGAGGCCAGGGCAGGAGAATCACTTGAACCCGGGAGGCAGAGGTTGCAGTGAGCTGAGGTCACGCCACAGCACCTCAGCCTGGGTGACAGAGCAAGACTCTGAAATAAATAAAAGAAAAAGAAATTGGCTCATGTGATTCTGGAGAATGGCAAGTCCAAAATGTGCAGGTTGGCCTGGCAGGCTGGACCCAGGAAGGAGCTTATGTTGCAGTTCAAGTCCAAAGGCAGTCGGCTGGCAGAGCTCCTTCTTCCTCAGGGGATGTCAGTCTTGTTTGTTTTTGTTTTTGTTTTGTTTTTTGAGACATCTGTCACCCAGGATGGAGTGCAGTGGCACCATCATGGCTCACTGTAGCCTTAACCTCCTGGGCTGGGGTGATCCTCCTACCTCAGCCTCCCAGGTAGCTGGGACTACAGGCGTGCCCTACCATGTCCACCTAATTTATTGTATTTTTTGTAGAGATAATGTCTCACCATGTTGCCCAGGCTAGTCTTGAACTCCTGGGTTCAAGAAATTCACCTGCCTCAGCCTCCCAAAGTGCTGAGATTATACGTATGAGCCATCATGCCTGGCCAGTCTTATTCTATTAAGGCTTTCAGTGGATTGGATAGGACACACTTACATTATGGAAGCTAGTCTGCTTTACTCAAAATCTACGAATTTAAATGTTAATACCATCCAAAAAACAACCTCATAGAAACATCCAGAATAATGTTTGACCAAATATCTAGGCACTGTGGCCCAGCCAAGTTGACACAAAATTAACCAGCACAGTTAACAACTCCATAATCCCCCAAATCTCCTCTAGATTCCTGACTTCATGAAGTGTACCTGGTATCTAATTGCCCCTCTGTCAGTAACTTTACCATGTCTAATCACCAGCTCACTGCACAGCAGAAATGGTGTTGTTACTATTTCCCTCGCATTGAGAGCATAGTAGGAAGTAACAATATACATGTGGCTATGTGAAATTTATTGAAATTTTGAGCACCGCCAGTGCTTTATTTCCCCTACAGACCAGTCTTTTCTCAGGAGGCCTAGGGATATAACTTTACTTTATTTTTAATTTTACATAGAGACAGGGTCTCACCATGTTGCCCAGTTGGTCTCAAACTCCTAGACTCAGGGATCCACCCACTTGGCCTCCCAAAGGATCAGGGTTACAGGCATGAGCCACTGTGCCCAGCCAGGATATAATTTTATTTTATTTTATTTATTATTATTTTTTGAGATGGGAGTCTCGCTCTGTTGCCCAGCTGGAATGCAGTGGCATGATCTCGGCTCACTGCAACCTCTGCCTCCTGGGTGCAAGCAATTCTCTGCCTCAGCCTTCCAAGTAGCTGGGAATACAGGCGTGTGCCACCACACCCGGCTAATTTTTGTATGTTTGGTAGAGACGAGGATTTCACCATCTTGGCCAGGCTGGTCTTGAACCCCTCACCTTGTGATTTACCACACATGGCTGACATATCTTTAAAAGAAGGCCGGGTGCAGTGGCTCATGCCTGTAATCCCAGCACTTTGGGAGGCCAAGGAGAATGGATTGCTTGAGCCCAGGAGTTCAAGAGCAGACTGGGCAACATGGCAAAAACCCCTCTCTACAAAAAAATACAAAAACTAGTCGGATATGGTGGTGCATGACTGTGGTCCCAGCTACTCAGGCGGTTGAGGTGGGAGGATCTCTTGAGCCCAGGAGTAATAGGCTGCAATGAGCAAAATTGCACCACTGCATTCCTGCCTGGGCAACAAAGCAAAAAAAAAAAAAGTGGGAGAAGGGTTTTTCCATACTACCTCTGTCACCTTTCCAAATGCCCACTGTAAAAGCATTGCATTTTGTCCAGCATTCTTCTCATCAAAAATGTACTAAGTGTCTTCTAATGTATTAGTTGTTGTATCCAGCTAAGGTATGAACATCAGCTAAGGCAGACTTCGAATTAGAGTGCTTGAAAGCATTAGCTGCCAGGTGCTTCACCAGCCGACAAACAGGCATGATTTCAAAATCAACGTCAATAATTTCTAGTCATTTCCTTAAAAATTACTTTCCATCTGCACATTGCACAGTGTTCTGGGAAGTGGTGTGTTATGTTTTACTCCGTCCTGTTCTGCCAGCAAAACGCTGAAAACTGCATCCTGCTCATCTACTAGGGCTGCTTAGTTTGATGTGACTATCTGCATGTCCTTGAATTTGGGCCCTCCTCCTAACCCAGGCTCACTGCCTGCTCCAACTCCAAGGATCCTGCTGTCCTTCCACCATCGTTACCTTCTTTGTACCTTCTTTGCTACCCAAACTAATTTCTTTTATTTTTTATTTTTTATTTTTTTTCAGAAAAACAAACAGTCTCACTCTGTCACCCAGGCTGGCGTGCAGTAGCCTGACCATGGCTCACTGCAGCCTCGACCTCCCCAGGCTGAGGTGATCCTTCCCCATCAGCCTCCTGAGTAAATTTTTTTTTTTTGAGACACAAGATTTTACTGTGTTGTCCAAGCTGGTCTCAAACTTCTGGACTTAAGCAATCCACCCCCATAAATGTCGTATCAATTTATATTTCACCAAAAATATAAAGGAGGGCTTTGTCAATGCAGTGTTTTATCAAATATCTGGATTTTTGCCTATCCGATGTGTGAAAATGATATTTAAGTATAAATTTGTGTGTCTCCTATTGTGAATGATGTAGAACATTTCTTTTAAAATATTTAACAACAATTTGTATTTCCTTTTCTGTGAATTCTAGACATAGCATTGTCCCACCTTTTTTCTGAGTGCTCATTTACTTTTCTTATTGATTCATAGAAAGAAATATGTTAAGGAGATTATTATCTGTGACACGAGTTGCAAATATTTTTTCCAGCTTGTCATTTGTCTCCTGGCTTAGCTTATAGTAACTTTATACAGACATTTTCATGTGGTTGAATCTATCATTTAAAAATAATTTTAAGAGATTTTTGCCCTATTTTGAGGTATTAAAATAATTTGTCTATGTTCTTCTCTAGTCTTGTTATTTACTTTTTTAATCACTTTTGAGCTTTTTAAAGAAGTGTGAGGTATGGATAAAAATTTATTTTCTTCCGGAGAGCTACTCTGCTGTCCGAAACACTTAGGGATGATTCTATCTCTTCTGCGAACTTTATTTAAGCTATTGTAACATAGAACAAGGGCAGATAAACTGCATGATGAGGGACAAATTTGACCCACAGCTTGCCTTTATACACAAAGTGTTACTGGAACATAGCTTGCCCATTTGTTTACGTCTTGTTAGAGCTGCTTTTGCACTACATGGGGCAGAGTTAAGTAATTGCAAGAGACAGTTTGGTCTGCAAAGCCTGAAATATTTAACTTCCTGACTCTTTAGAGAAAAAGCTTGCTAACTTCTAATACAGAAGAAGAACAAGGAGAGGAGGAGGAGGAAGAAGAGAAGGAAAAAGAATGGAAGAGAAGGAAGAAGGAAAAAGGAAGGAGGAATGGGGCAGGGAGGAAGACAAAGAAGGGAAAAGAGGTAGACATTCTGAAAATAAATTGGATTCTCTTGGCATAAATGTGTGGTGAAGAAAACATTCTTTAGGAGAAAAAAACTGAACTGAGATGGTGGGTTTATTTTCCTCTTTTAGTAGTCTTCTCCCTTGGTAGGGCCTGAGGTGATTTGTTTTGGTGTTATGTTATACTGTGATCCACTTCATAAAACCCACAAATCTCTCATCATTTTTTCTGCCAGGCTAGGCTAGAAGTCTCTGCAGAGGTTCCAAGTCTCATGCTTGTTCATGTATTTAATGAGGTGTAGGATGGCCTCAGGGGACCCCTTGAAATGTGGGAAACTGGAGTTCCTTTTTTAAAAACACATCCCTTTAGGGGTACTACCATCTTTCAAATCTCCTTCTGTCTTTTCGGGCTGACAAGAAACCCTTCTAAACTGGCTTTTTAAAATTATTTTTAAATATGTTGTAATAAGACCCCCAAAATTTTTTTTCCAGAAAGTATAGTGTTTCTTCCTTCTACATATCAAACAAAGGACTTCCCATTCCGGTGTCTCAGTGGGTTGGTTACACGAGCATTTTAATGATCCAGCTGTTTTCCCTTTTCTTAAACACTGCAACTTTCTACAAGTTACTACATAATCTCATTAAGCCCTTTCAATCAGCTTGAGCATGCTTTACCTTCTTTTGAGGCCGCTGAAAAGTACCTTTTTTTTTTTTTTTTTTTAGAGACAGAGTCTTGCTCTGTTGCCAGGCGCCAGACTGGAGTGCAGTGGCGCAATCTCAGCTCAGTGCAACCTCTGCCTCCCAGGTTCAAGCAATTCTCCTGCCTCAGCCTCCCAAGTAGCTGGGACCACAGGTGTGCACCACCACGCCCAGCTAATTTTTGAAGGGGTTTCACCATGGTCTCGATCTCTTGACCTCATGATCCACCCGCCTCAGCCTCCCAAAGTGCTGGGATTACAGGCGTGAGCCACCCAGCCGAAAAGTACCAATTTTTAAAAGACAAAAATTATGTTAACTGCATGAATAAAAAGACTGCAAAAGGAAGCACAGGATAAAGTTCTTTTTATATCATAGCCACACTACAGTGAAAAACTCTAAAATACCTCACAAATATTTAATTTACTTATTATCATTATTTCAGAATTATGAACTTTTTAAAATTTCTTTATTAAAGTTTAAGTTCTGGGGTACATGTGCAGGTCATGCAGGTTTGTTACATAGGTATACACATGCCCTGGTTGTGGCCAAACTCCAAAATTTAAGAGGCATGTGGGGAACTTAAAGTGTCCATATTTTACTAAAATACTAGCAATAAACATCATATGTGAAGAACACATATTTTTCAAAACACCTTTACATACATTATTCTATTTGATTCTCAGGACAATCAAATGGGTATGACTATATCCATTTCACAGAGGAAGAAACTGAGTCACAGATAATTTATTTCATTTTTATTTAAATTTATTTATTCATTTTTATATAGTTGATGAAATCACTTTATTCAAAATTCCAAAAGTACAGAAAGGTGTATGGTTAAAAAAAAAAAAAACTCCCCTCCACTTCTCACTTCTGTCTACACAATTTCCCTTCCTAGGAGAAACTGCTATTTCTTATTTCTAATATATATCCTCCTGGAGAGATTGTATGCTTAGTACAGATGGCTATACATGATTTTCTTTCTTTTTATATAATATCTTAATATAGTCATTGTTCTGAACCCAGCTTTTTTAAAAATTTAATATATCCTGGAGATCTTTCATATGGGTATATAATGAATTTCCACTTTTTAAAAATTGTTTCTTAGTATTTGGTTGTATGAGCTTATACTTTATTTAAACAGTCTTATATTGATGGATTTTTTTAAGAGACAGGATCTCACTCTGTCATTCAGGCTGGAGTGCAGTTGTGTGATCGTAGTTACTGCAACACCAAACACCTGGGCTCAAGGAATCCTCCTACCTCAGCCTCCTAGAACTGCAGGCATGTGCCACCATGCCCAGCTAATTTTTAAAATTATTTTGTAGAGATGGGGTCTTGCTATGTTGCCCAGTCTTGTCTCAAGTGTTCCTCCCACCTTGGCCACCCAAAGTGCTGGGATTACAGGTGTGGGCCACCATGCTCAGCCTGTTGAATCATTTCTGTGTTGGAGTTGTAGGGTCAAAAAATATGTACATTTAAAATTTTGAGAAGTATTGTGAAACTTTCTCCATTTTCTCCAAGATTAGACAGAGATTTTAGGTGGCATAGCCAAGACTGAAGAGCTAATTTTTAATGTATATAAAGTTACAACAAGTGTTTTCTAATCAGTAAAATAGGGAATGTGAAGAATAGCGCAACTGCGTATTTTAGGGCCACTAATTCTTTGTGAAATAGATTTAAAAATTGAGACATCTACAAGAGAAGAGAGGAGTTACCTCTCTTGCTGACTCCGTTGTTCTTTGTTGCCTTCTGTATTTTGTTCCCTGAACCCTAGAGCCAAGTGATGAATTAACTTCAGCAGGCCCAGATGAGTTTACCTCCTGTCAGCCCGAGCCTCTCCTTCTCATAGACTGCCGAGACATGGGCTCCTCTGTCTGCATTGAAAATTTGAAGATTTAACATCATCTACCTCAATAAAAATAGGAGGTTAAGAAGAGAAGAGGAATGAATTGATGAAGACTTTCAAAGATATTAAAGGTCATCAACATACTCTCCTGGCAAGTTGTACCTCTGCACACTGCCTGCCTCGCCTGATAGGGTGCTGTCCATGGTGCTGACAACATCTCTGTGGCCCGAGGCATGATTGCTTTTCCTATTCCTAAGGCGTTAAGAAGCATACAAACTCTCCTAGGCATTCTGAACCAGGGGAGAAATTAGGAAATAAAGAGAAACAAGAGGGGCAAAGGGACAAGGGCTACTTAGAGAGGCAGAATATTTGTGAGGTTGGATAAAGAAGAGAGGTTGGTCTAGGATTGTTATTGTTTACAAATCATCATAGATACTAGCAGATAATTCTGTCCCCCTCATGATAGGAAGAGGGTCATATGTACTTTGCTATATGCCCTCCATTTGTTATATGCATATATCCCCTGAGGTCGTAAAGACAAATACAGTTATAAAAAGGACCATGGAAAGAGTTATGTGGAATTTCTTGAGTGGGCACTTTTAGAAATAAGATGGATTGCCATCTGCCTGAGCCGGTTTAACTGTAATCCTGCCAAAGTCTGAAAATAGACTGGATAACCTCCTGAGACCCTCACAATATTTGAAGTTAGGACTTCAATGAAAACATTCATCCTACTCTTGCTCTTTATCTCTGTTTGAGCTTCAGGGCAGACTGGATTTAAACTAAAGTAACATCACAGGCTATACTGATTATTTTGTCTTATCTAAAGTCAGTTGCCTTCAAGTGTTGTTTTAATACACATGAGAAGTTAATAACTTTTTCAACCTGTCACTTCTTTCCCTAGCAGCACAAAAATATAGTACAGAATGTGAATTCAATAAATTCCATTTACTCCTCAGTGCTGCGGTGGAACCAATCTTCCATTTACATGATTAAGTTTGAAAAATATTTATACTTTGGTGTAAAAAAGAAACATTTGGATTTATGTAAAGTTTAAGTATAAAAATATAACTGTGGGCCAGGTGCAGTGGCCCATGCCTGTAATCCCAGCACTTTGGAAGGCCGAGGAGGGAGGATCACCTGAGGTCAGGAGTTCAACGCCAGCATGGCCAACATGGTGAAACCCCATCTCTACTAAAAATATAATAATTAGCTGGGCATGGTGGCACATGCATGTAATCTCAACTACTCAGGAAGCTGAGGCAGGAGAATTGCTTGAACTTGAGAGGCAGAAGTTGCAGTGAACCGAGATCATGTCATTGCACTCCAGCCTGGGTGACTACAGTGAAACTCAGTCTCAAAAAAAAAACAAGAACTAGTTGAGTGTGGTGGCACATGCCTGTAGTCCCAGCTACTCGGGAGGCAGAGGCAGAAGAATCCAGCTACTCAGGAGGCAGAGGCAGGAGAATCGCTTGAACCCAGGACGCAGAGATTGCAGTGAGCCAAGATTGTGCCACTGCACTCCGAACTGGGCAACAAAGACTCCGTGCCACAAAAAAAAAAAAAAAAAAAATTTACATTTTTATATTTGATTTTTTTACTTTTTTAATGGTGGATTTTCAAATTGGAGAGAACACATAATATTGGAGATTAGGCCATAGATTTCATAAGTTCTAGAATATATTTTTCAATATTTTAAATGGTCTCATTGGCAATGTAGTTGGCTTTGAAGGTCTGGCTGTTATTTTAATTATTGCGGCTAGTGCCCTAGTGTCTGGGCTTGGGGTGCACTTATCTATGAGCAATCAAAGCAACATCCAGATGTCAAGTCACCAGACATAGTCCTCAAAGGCTCCCGTTAGTGTATCTGCC
Organism: Cebus imitator; assembly: GCF_001604975.1. Classification (NCBI taxonomy): domain Eukaryota; kingdom Metazoa; phylum Chordata; class Mammalia; order Primates; family Cebidae; genus Cebus; species Cebus imitator. Next base: position 1,733,265 of record NW_016107475.1, on the reverse strand, counting down.
TTCACACAGGGTGAGATCTACCCACAGGCCATGGGGAAGGGAATCTGTTCTCCCCAGGGATATCTAATTCTGCCTGCGGGCACTGACTCATAACCCATCTGATAGTCTAAGCATAAGGACTGTCTTCACATTCTTCTTTAAATTTCTCTATTCCAGAGCTGTGACTCAGCTCCAATCTAAAATCCATTTGAGAAAAAAGAAACATCTAAGGGAAATTCTATTGTCCTTTCCTGTTGATCATTGGTTCTCAACCTTCCTTCCTTACATGCAGCCAACAGAACGACCATCTCTCATTACATTACAGTGATTCCACCAAAGTGTGAGTGGGAAAGGCAGGAGGGCAAGTCCCTTTCTGCTCTACCCAGAGAGGATTATCAAAATGGGGGAACTCTATAAAGCTCCCCAATTTCCAATGTGTCCTCCTGGCTGGATAGCTTCCATATGTCCTTTCTCCACCCTTTCTCTGCACCAGAAGGCTAAAAAGCACCACCAGACTCCCTGTGCCTGCCTTTAGCTTCTAGTTGAATTCAGCCAATGAAAAGTACCAGCAAGAGATCAGAGGGAGTAGGAGGAAAGTTAACGGTATTTATTTCCTTGGCTATCTGTAGGGATGCCACAGGCTTGGTTCATCGCTTGACTAGAGTCACTATTCCTGTCCAAGAGCCTTCTATCCTCAGTCTCCATCTCCAAGTTCTCTTCTGCTGATGACATCTTCCCTTTACCCTTTTCAAGCCTAGGAGAGTAACAGTTTCCCTTTTTACTAGCCCCACAGGACTGCACAATTCCTTGTGGTTTCCCTGCATTCTACATACATCTTTGTAAAGAGTCCCTTTATCAGCTCAAATTAGTTTCTCTTTTCTGCAAGAATCCTCACTAATACAATCTCTACCTCTCATCCAAAAAAAAAAAAACCTTACTCTGTAAAATCTAAACACTAGAGTCTAGGTTTCTGTTGAAGAAAAATATATAAATTACCTATGTGGCTTAATGTTTCTTGTATAATTAACTACATGATAATTTTTAAGTTAAATATTTTTAAAACTTAAAATACTTTATCCCAAGGATCTTTCTGTTCTCAAATAATGAGAATTTTATGGTTTATAGCCTATAATCTATGCCATCATAGTTTGACTACTAGGAAGCTGACAGCAAAATTTATGCATAAGTCAGGGTAAAATATTAGCTTAGTTTTTTGTTTTTGTTTTTTGGTTGTTTTTTTTGTGTGTGTGTTGTTTTGGTTTTTTTGAGATGGAGTCTCGCTCTGTTGCCCAGGCTAGAGTGCAGTGGCACAATCTTGGCTCACTGCAACCTCCACCTCCCAGGATCAAGCAATCCTCCTGCCTCGGTCTCCCAAATGGCTGGGATTACAGGCACATGCCATCATGCCTGGCTAATTTTAGTATTTTTAGTAGAGATGGATTTTGCCATGTTGGCCAGGCTGATCTCAAACTCCTGACCTCAGGTAATCCACTGGCCTTGGCCTCCCGAAGTGCTGGGATTACAGGCGTGAATCACCGCGCCAGGCCAAGCTTAGATTTTGTTCTACTTATTTCTCCTTCCTTCAATATAGGATTTAATGGTCTATTTTCATTTTAATCATCATATTAAACATGTCTTTAATTGCAACTGTTTTGAAGTTAGAAAGTCCATATGTCACACATAAATGCTTGTTATGCTTCTTAATGATTATTCATTGTGTTCCCAGTTATATTGATATGGGACATTTTTTAACACTTGAAAAAAGATTCAGCAATAAGATTCTTCCAAAAATATTCTTTGAAAAAGAAGTGTAAATTGAAATGAAATACATGTGTCAATCAGACATTTGTACCCATGCTTCTGATTAATTGAAGTTTTTGTTTCTTCATTCATCATTTATTTTTAATGTTTTAAAGCATACTAACTTAAAAAGCTGTTTATAGGCCAGGCACAGTGGCTCACACCTAAAATCCCAGCACTTTGGGAGGCTGAGGCGGGCAGATCACCTGAGGTCAAGAGTTCGAGACCAGTCTGGCCAATATGGTGAAACATTGTCTCTACTAAAAATGCAAAAATTAGCTGGCTGTGGTGGTGGCTGCCTGTTATCCCAGCTACTCAGGAGGCTGAGGCAGAAGAATCACTTGAACCCAGGAGGTGGAGTTTGTGGTGAACCGAGATAGTACCATTGCACCCCAGCCTGGGCAACAAGAGTGAAACTCTGTCTCAAAAAAAAAGAATTGCTTAGCCTGGGCAATAAAGCAAGACTGATGTTCTCTCTCCCTCTTTCTCTTCCTCTTTCTTTCTCTCTTTCATTCTTTTCTTTCTTTCTTTCTTTCTTTTTTTTTTTCTTTTTTCCAAAAAAAAAAAAAAAAGACTTGCTTTTTTTCTGCCCTGATACATGAGCATGCTGCATAACTCCACATGGGCCATTTCATCAGGACTCCCTACGCTCCCTCTCCTATTTTTTTTCTCCCTTGTTTTGGACAAATGTCCAATGTCCAGTCTGTGATCCAAATCACTCAAATCATTAGAAGTAAATGGAAAAGCAAAGCAAGAGAAGTTTGCAGCAGAACAGCAGAGTGAGGAATAGCTATCATTATTCTCTCCACCTGACAGGGCTTCTTGCCTCTTACATAAAACAGAGATTACTGAGGTTGCAAAAGATTCTGAAATCTGGCCAGGTGTAGTGGTTCACACCTATAATCTCAGCACTCTGGGAGACTGAGGCAGAGAGATCATTTGTGTGCAAGAGTTCAAAACCAGCCTGGGCAACATAGTGAGATCCCATCTCTATCAAAAACTTTTTTAAATTAACTGGGTGTGGTGGTGTGTAGCTGTAGTCCCAGCTACTCAGGAGGCTGAGATGGCAGGATTGCTTGAGCCTGCGAGGTCAAGGCTGTAGTGAGCCATGATGGTGCAACTGCACATTAGCCTTGTCTCAGAAAAAAAGAAGACTAAAAAAGAAACCTGAATTCTTTCCCAGAAGCTGATTGCCAGGCCGAGAATTCTGAAGGAACAAAAGACAAATAAATAATATTAATTTCTTCTCCAAGAAAAGAGCAAAAGATTAAGAAAATTAATAAACAAAAATGAGAGCATAAAATTTGGATTAAGGAGATATTTTTAGCCTTTTAGTTGTTTTCAGACAATTTTGGAGTCGTTTTAATTTAGTTAATCCTTGGATGGATTATTACATTAAAAATTTTAAGTGGTTACAGAATATAGTGTCCAATACAATCTGTTTTTGTCAAAAAGGAATAGATATGCACAAAAAAGAATGTCAGCTGTCTGCTGCTATCCCCAAGTACTATGATTTTAGCTTTTACTTTCTTCTTCTACAGTAACTGCATTTTCTATATTGGATATACATTACTTTAATAATTTTTAAAATATAGTTTTTCGTCTAATTTAAAGATATGTTAACATATGACCATGGTGCCCATGTCAAGCACTCTATAGAAAGTATATTAGGCCAGGTGCGGTGGCTCATGCCTGTAATCCCGGCACTTTGGGAGGCCGAGGCAGGCAGATCACCTGAGGTCAGGAGTTCAAGACCAACCTGGCCAACGTGGTGGAACCCTGTCTCTACTAAAAATCCAAAAATTAGCCAGGCATGGTGGTTCATGCCTATAATCCCAGCACTTTGGGAGGCCAAGATGGACAGATCACAAAGTCAGGGATTTGAGACCAGCCTGGCCAACATGGTGAAAGCCCATCTCTACTAAAAAACAAATACAAAAATTAGCTGGGCATGGTGGCAGGTGCCTGTAATCCTAGCTACTGAACCTGGGAGGCAGAGGTTGCAGTGAGCCAAGATCGTGCCACTTCACTCCAGCCTGAGTGACAGAGCAGGACTCCATCTCAAAAAAAAAAAAAAAAAGGAGAGAGAAACATGAAGAGAGGAGAGAGATGGAGGGAGCCAACATAGACACGTTTGTGTGTAACATGGAGTCACCCACAGTTGCAGTAAATCCCCGATCAAACCAAAACTAAAATAGGTCACATGTCAACACATACATAACATAACTCCAATAGAATTAGCAACAAAAAATGCATAAACCTAACTATGTATTCAGGTTATCACTGCTGAATTTTTGTCACATGCCCAAAAAATAAAATATTCAGTAGTGAAAGGTGATCAGTAGCAAAATAACTACGTATAACAGCACTAAAGGAAACAAAATTCTGATTAACAATAACAGCAATTGAAAATCTGAATAATTGGTCATTTTAGGAACATGTGCCTTTGCAGATTGAAATTTTTCACAACAGGAGAGCCTGTTTGTTTGTTTTTCTCAACTAAGCAGCAAAACCCATGGATTTTCTGCTCCACCAGTAAGAGGGTGCTGACCTGGCAGCTGATCCAATAGATCTGAACTGAGGGAACCATTTACCCACTGCAGAAGGAGGTGTTAGTTTTCTCAGATCATGTGACCACTTCTAACCAGAGACACTGGACAAATCCAGAGTTTTAGAAGACTTGGAGTGGGCTTTAAATTTGGGCAGCCTTTAAGGAGGCTTTGGAGGGCCACCCCAGTGGACTCAGTGGATGTTCTGAAGTATTTTGGAACTTACCTTTATTTATTACGCCAACCCTCAGCTGGGGCCAGAACAAATATGAATTGAAGGTACCCAGCTCTTTTCCTACTGTGATGCCTGAAATCCACTATTTTAGAGTCTCCTTTTGGCTCAGGAGACTTGCTTGTTGAAACGTGGCACCTTAATTACATACTGCTATTCATCTGAACTGAGCGAGAGGAAGATCTGGTGGAAAGAATACCTGTGGGACTTCAACATGAGACAGCCACCCAAAAGTGGTAAATGAAAGAGAGACAGCAAGGTGAATCCTGAAGGGAAAGCTGGAAGGGCCTCATAGCACACTCCCCTACTCACAATTTTCCTTGAATCTGGTTAATCACTGTAGCTATTGGATTCACCTCTGGCTTATACCTATTCCAAACTATCACTTCTTAGTAGATCAGATAAACTTGGTAAAGACTCAAATGGAGAGAGGTGCTGGCAGGGCTGGAGAAGGAAGTAGTTCTTGCAGCAGAGCTGAAAATAATGCAGTCTCAGTAAGCCAGGGGAGACCTCACAAAGAGCCAAAACACTTGTATCCATGGATCCATGGATCCATATCTGTGGCTTCCTTTTATTTTATTTTTATTTTCATTTTTTATTTTGTGGGATGGAAACTCGCTCTGTCGCCCAGGCTGGAGTGCAGGGGTGCAATCTCAACTTACTGCAACCTCTACCTCCCGGGTTCAAGTGATTCTCCTGCCTCAGCCTCTCAAGTAGTTGAGATTACAGGTGCCTGCCACCATACCCGGCTGGTTTCTGTACTTTTAGTAGAGACGGGGTTTCATCATGTTGGCCAGGCTGGTCTTGAACTCCTGACCTCAGGTGATCCACCCGCCTTGGCCTCCTAAAGTGCTGGAATTACAGGCATGTGCCACTGCACCTGGCCTGTGGCTTTGTTTTAAATGTAACTAATGGATTTGTCCTTCTCCCTTCTCTCTCTCTCTCCCTGATTCTGAGCATCTGATGAAGAAATGAACATGGCTAGGAACTGACTGGACTTGTGTTAAATCCTAAGGTGCCTAAGGGATCTTTGAGAGACAGAACCCACCTCCACCAATGGTGGCTTTTGAGAAGTTTGGTTCAGTCTCCAGATATTTGGGAGAATCTCACTAAAACCAGGAACTCTGTATCATACAGTATGCTGTTATAAATGCTCTGTAATTTGTTGGAAATTGTGTCAGCACTGAAAGTTAATTGCCAGATGTTTGGATAGTAAATACAGATACTGCTGAATCACACAAATACTTGCTTCCTCAAATATGTTTCATTTGATGAAATGCATGTGCTGGTCTCTAAATAACCTAGAAAACTAGATGATGTATGGTAAAACTTAACAATCAATGAAAGAAGCCATAATAAGTAAGTACTCTTGAAGAATCATAATCAAAATTCCTTTTGATATCTAGTCAAACAAAAAGAAATCCTAGATTCTGGTTGCTGCTTTCAAAGGTTTATTATGAACTCACAGGACGCCACTTGCTACTACGGAAAGGACATCGGCTTGGTGTTAAATCAGATACCAAATCCCTGCTCTGTGACATACTGATTGTGTGACTTTGGGCAAGTGATTTAACTTCTCTGAACATCAGTTGCCATGTATAGAATGGGTTGTTGAGAAGATTGAATAGAAAATGTAATTGAGGTACCTAACAATGACCTCACCTAGTAGGTACTTGCTACAGACTGAATGTTGATATCCACTTCCCAAATTCAAATCTTGAAGCTCTAAACTCCAATGTAGTGGTATTTGAAAGTATGGCCTTTGGAAGTTGATTAGGTTATGAGGGTGGGGCCCACATGAATGGAATTAGTGCCTTATACGAAGAGACCCGAGATTTATGTTCTCTCTGTCAGGTGAGGACACAGCAAAAAGGCAGATGTCCGCACATCAGGAACTGAACCCTCACCAGGAACTGAACCTGTCCTGAACTTCCAGCCTCCAGAACTGTAAGAAATAAATTTCTGTTGTTTAACTCCCAGTCTCTGATATGTTTGTTATAGCAGTCTGAACTAAGACAGTACTGTATAACAATAGCGCAGCCCCACCACATCTTCCCTTCTCCCCTACCCTTCCGCCGCTCCTCCTCCCAGTCAAAAAAAAAGATAGTGCAATAGGACAATATTTTTTGAAGTCATAACTGATATTCTTTTCCAAGTATTCTCTTACCATTTAACTTTTGGTCCCAGTCCGTCATGTGGATCATTATGTAAGGGGTCTGAGGGCAGAAGGCAGAGAAAAGATGTATAATTCCTCGGCTTTTGAATTTCAAAGGCCGAGGCTTTGAAGGAAGGGAATGAACAGATAAGAGATTTGGGTGGTTACAGGATAAATAAGGAAGACTTAACACCTACCCTCACCTCAGACCAAAAAGATTCCCTAAGGTAGCAGGAGGAGCCTACCATTGACTGCTGGAGGTGTGCGGGGCTGAGAAAAGAAAAGGGATGCTTGAAAGTCTGTGTAAGGGGCAGTGAGGTCCCCTGGACACTCTCGCCGCCTCCCACGCCAGGCTAGGCAACTTCTACTCCTAAACTCTGGCAAAAAGGGAAAAAGATGAAACCCCCATCTCTGCAGGGTTGAGACATAAAAGGTTTACGCACAGCAGGGACAGGTACATGAAGGTATGGGTAAGGGACTATAGAGAAGTGAAGATTTAATGAAAGTTGGAGTTTCAAATGGCTGTCAGTGTTTTGATTGCCACGTTCCCCTCTGGCAATCAAAACACTGACAGGCAGACATATACTCCCAGGGAGAAAATGAGATGGTACCTTTCTGGGAAACTGACCAAGTCAAGAAAAACACCTACAGACACTGACATTTGGGATTTCTCAAAAAAAAAAAAAAAATGGCCAGGCATGTTGGCTCACACCTGTAATCTCAGAACTTTGGGAGGCCAAGGCGGGCGGATCACAAGGTCAAGAGACTGAGACCAGTGAAACTCTGTCTCTATAAAAATACGAAACTTAGCCGAGCGTGGTGGCGTGAGCCTGTAGTCCCAGCTACTCGGGAGGCTGAGACAGGAGAATTGCTTGAACTCCGGAGGCGGATGTTGCAGTGAGCCGACATTGCGCCTCTGCACTGCAGCCTGGCCACAGAGGGAGACTCCATGCAAAAAAAAAAAAAAGTTTGTTTGCTGGCTTCTCTCTCTCCAGTGAATCCTGCCAGTCAATGAGCCCTCTCCTCTCCTCTCCTCTCCTCTCCAACACACACCTAGAACTTCTGATCAGCTTTTTGAGTACTTGTGTCTTGGCTGTCCAAGAATTATCAGAACCGCTAACAGGAAGACAAAGAGCAAAACAAAGAAGCAGAATTAAATGATCTTAGAGAAAACAGATAACACAAGGTGTATTTACTAATTTTTTAAAAATTGGCTAGCTGTGGTGGCTCACACCCAGAATTCTAGCACTTTGGGAGGCCAAGGTAAAAGGATTGCTTGAGCTCAGGAGTTCAATCAATACTGGCCTGGGCAACATAGTGAGATTTCAACTCTACAAAAAAAAATTTTTTTTTAATTTCTGCCAGGTGTGGCGGTGCATAGCTATAGTCCCAGCTACTTGGGAGGCTGAGGTGGGAGGATTGCTTGAGCCCAGGGGGTTGAGGCTGCAGTGAGCTGTGATCATGCCACTGCACTCCTAACTGACAAAGTGACAAAGCAAGAATCTGCCTCAAAAATAAATAAAAATTTCAAATTAGTGGCATGAGTCTGACACATGGTAGATGCCGTGCTGTTCGATTTCCTACACACAGAGATGGCAGCAGAGCTATGGGCTCACAAACCCAACCCTGTCGGGGGGGACAGAAGATGAGCCTGTTGATCCTGGAGAACATGGATTTCTGTGTGAGCCAGGTTCTAGGCAAGAGACTGCCCCAGCAGATGCTCGTCTCCGGGAGGAGCTGGGTGACCTGAAATTCCTATGCAAAACCTTGTGGGTGACTATGTTCCAACAGCTGAACAGCCTGTCCACAAATAACCTACTTTTTGTGACAGCAGCTTCCACTCCTCATCCCAATGGCCTTGGGCCTGCAGAATCTGGAGGAAGCACCCAAGTTCCTGGCTTCACTTGTGGCCTCCTGACTGGCACCCTCAGTACCCTGGGTATGGAGAGTTTGGTCACTGCCCCCTGATCACTTGTAAGCTCCCAGTGATAATCTGGAAATCTTGGGGACCCCAGTTCCCCACCCCAGCTGAGCCTCATAGCTGCTCCTGGCCCTCATCCCCTCTGGATACAGAAGATCCCTTTGCCCAGGAACCCTAGGCCTGCTGCTTTTGGAGATGGTCTTGGGGCTGGTACTGAGGATCCCTGCCTCTAGGGACCACATGTGTTCAGGAAGTGAGTATCAAAGAGAGGTGGGAGCACCATGGGAAGCAAGGAGGTATCAGCTAGAGTTGGGACTAGAGTGGAAGATTCCCACACTGGGCACATTACTCTGCATGGCAGATGCTCACTAAAGGTTCTGTGTATGGAAAAAAATTTCAAAACATTATTATACTTATCCTCAGAGACGCAAGAAATGTAATTCATCCATAAAACAAGAACAGAATGCTATGGAAAAAGAACACTCTGAAAACAAGAAATAGCTCTAGGAAATTTAAAATATGATTGCCAAATTTAAAAGGTATTAATTAACAAATTAGAAAAGAGGCTTGGCAAGGTGCCTCATGCCTGTAATCCCAGCACCTTGGGAGGCCATGGCGGGTGGATCACCTGAGGTCAGGAGTTCAAGACCAGCCTGGCCAACATGCTGAAATCCCTTCTCTACTGAAAATACAAAATTAGCAGGGTATGGTGGGCATGCCTGTAATCCTACCTACTCAGGAGGCTGAGGCAGGAGAATCGCTTGAACCTGGGAGGCAGGGGTTGTGGTGAGCCAAAATTGTGCCATTGCACTCCAGCCTGAGCAATAAGAGTGAAACTCTGTCTCAAAAATAAAAAATAAATAAATAATAAATAAAATAATAAAAAGCTGCTAGTCACAATAGAAATAAAATGCATGGGCCGGGTGTGGTGGCTCAGGCCTGTAATCCCAGTACTTTGGGAGGCCACGGAGGGTGGATCACGAGGTCAGGAGACTGAGACCATCCTGGTGAAACCCCTTCTCTACTAAAAATACAAAAAAAGGTGTGGTGGTATGTGCCCGTAGTCCCAGCTACTTGAGAGACTGAGGCAGGAGAATCACTTGAATCCGGGAGGTAGAAGTTGCAGTGAACTGAGATCACACCACTGCACTCCAGCCTAGGCAACAAGAGTGAAATAAAATGCATGAAACACTTAGAAATTATCTAAATGAGTAATATGCCAATGAAATAAGAAAAACTGTAAAACATCAAGGAACACTGAAGAAAATATAAATGAGGAGAAATGTCTTCTCACATTGGCATACTGCATGGCTATTTTTACTGCACTTGTCATTGTTACTGTCATTTCACCATCGCCCCAGCATCCTGGCTACTGATTTCCCTTCTCTGGGTTCCCCACCATGTGCAGGCTTATAGCAACTGTCACTCAAAGCATCCTCCAGGCAAGGAATAGACAAGCTACCCAAAGGAGGACCATTGAATTCTTTCTCAGAATCTGAAATTCAAGCAAAATGCCTGAGAGATGGAAAGCCGGAGGAGCTAGGAATTAAGTGGAGCTGAGTTCAGCTGGCTCGAGCCCAACAGCTGCTTTCACTTTCCCATTCCCACATCGAGCTCCTCAGCCTTTCTTCACATCTGTGAACGACCCCAAATCCTTTCAGAAAATCCTTTCTTTCCATTTTTCCTTTAAGTCAGCTATCTTAGTTCGGCCTGCTAGAACAAGTAACTCTAGACTGGGTGGCTTAAACAACAGAAATTTATTTCTCATAGTTCTCGAGGCTGGGAGACCCAGGTCAAGGTGCCTGGCAGATTCCTTGCCTGCTGAGAACACTAATCACCTCTCAAAGGCCCCGCCTCCTCATGCCGTCACATTGGGGATTTAGGATTCAACATATGAATGAATTTGAGGGAAACACAGGCAGTCCTAGCATTGGCCAAAAACTGCTTCTGATTTTTTCAACTAAAGAACTGTGACCAAATGAACTAGAAAGACATAGTATTATAAAGATGTCAATTTTCTCTAAATTAATCTATAAATCAATGCAATACAAATAAAAATCATAACAGAAATGGAACAAAATGGTGTTAAAGTTCATTTTGCAAAGTGGTACTCAACTTCGATTACATATTTAGAATTACCTGGGGAGCTACTAAAACTCTGTTTCTGTACTGCACCCCAAGCAATTAAATTGGGACCCCTGGGGGTGGAATGAGATTATCAGCATTTATTAAAGTTCCCTGAGCGATTCCAATGTGCAGCCAAGGTTGAGAACTACTGTGCTGGAAGAATAAACATGTAAAAACAGCAAGAAATTTTAGGAAGGAAAGAAAAATAAACTGATCTGCCCCATTGGTAATTGAAATAGATTATAAAGCTACAGTAATTAAAGCAGTGTAGTACTAGCACAAGAAATGACAAACAAGTCAATAGAACAAAATATACACTTCAAAAAAAGGCTGGGTATGGTGACTCATGCCTGTAATCCCAGCACTTTGAAAGACAAAGGTGGGCGGATCACCTGGGGTTAGGAGTTCAAGACCAACCTGACAAACGTGGAAAAACCCCATATCTACTTTAAAAAATACAAAATTAGCCAGGCATGGTGGCACATGCCTGTAATCCCAGCTACTCGGAAGGTTGAGGCAGGAGAATCACTTGAACCCAGGAGGCAGAGTTTGCAGTAAGCCTAGATTATGCCATTGCACTTCAGCCTGAGAAGAGCGACACTTCACCTCAAAAAAAAAAAAAGAATACAATAAAAACAATGAGATATCAGTATATCAGTTGTTGCCCATCATGTTGGCAAAAAAAAAAAGTAATTGATAATACCTGCCCTTGTTGGGGGAGGGTTGTGTGTGAGGATTGGAAACCCTCAAAGCAGGTCAGGCACAGTGGCCCACGCCTGTAATGCCAACCCTTTGGGAGGCTGAAGCAGGCAGATTGCATAAGGTCAGGAGTTCAAGACCAGCCTGTCCAACATGGTGAAACCCTGTCTCTACTAAAAATACAAAAAAAAATTAATTAGCAAGGCATGGTGGCACACACCTGTAGTCCTAGCTACTCAGGAGACTTGAGGCATGAGAATTGACTGAGCCAGGGAGGTGGAGGTTGCAGTGAGCTAAGATCTCACCACTGCACTGCAGTGGGGGGGCAGGGAGAGAGAGAGAGAGAGAGGGAGGGGGAGAGAGAGAGAGAGAGAAAGAGGGAGAGAGAGAGAGAGAACCCTTAAAGTATAAATGGCAATATTATTGTAAATGTCTCTTTTTTTTTTCTTTTTTTTTTTTTTTTGAGATGGAGTCTTGCTCTGTCTCCAGGCTGGAGTGCAGTGGTGCAATCTCGGCTCACTGCAACCTCCGCCTCCTGAGTTTAAGCGATTCTTCCGCCTCAGCCTCCCGAGTAGCTGGGACCACAGGCGCGTGCCACCAAGCCTGGCTAATTTTTGTATTTTTAGCAGAGATGGGATTTCACCATGTTGGCCAGGATGGTCTCAATCTCTTGACCTCGCGATCCACCCGCCTTGGCCTCCCAAAATGCTGGGATTACAGGCGTGAGCCACCGCACCTGGCCTTTTATTTGTAATTATTGTTTATTAAGTAGAAAGAGTTCAGGAGAGAAAGAATATATAAAGTCAACCACAAATGCAATCATGGGAAATCAGTGAAATCCAGTAATTCAACTTTTAGTAACAGAATGCAAGTTGACAATAAGCCACAATCACAAAGATGTACAGGCAAAGATTTTATTCATCACAGCTTTGTTTTCACAGTAAAAAGCTAAAAACAAGCTAAATGTCTCTCAGGAAGATAAAATATAACTATATATGTGTTGACATTAAAGATTCTCATGGCTCTTTACACTCAGTAAGATGGCTATTATTTTAAAAAAAAAAGTGTTGGTGAGGATGTGGAGAATTGGACGCCTCGTGCACTGTTAGTGGGAATGGAAAACGGTGCAGTTTCTATGGAAAACGGTATGGCAGTTCCCTGAAAAATTAAACATTGAATTATTAAATGATCCAGCAAGTCCACTCCTGAGTATAGACCCAAAACTCATAGGAGAGACTAGAGCAGATATTTGTATACCCATGTTCACAGTAGCCAAAAAATGGAAGCAACCCAACTACCCATCAGTGGATGACTAGATAAACAGATATGGCATATACACACAGTGGAATACTATTCAGCCTTGAAAAGGAAGAATGTTCTGATACATGCCACAACACGAATGAATCTTGAGGACATCATGCTAAGTGAAATAAGTCAGTCACGAAAGGACAAATATGTTTCTGCTTATATGAGATACCACAGGAGTCAAATTCACAGAGAAAGAAAGTAGAGAGGTGTTTGCCAGGGACCAGGGCAATGGAGAAAGAGGGTGCGATGAGGATGGAGGATTAGTATTTAGTGGATACAGTTTCAGCCTTGCAAGATAAAAAAGTTATAGAGATGGATGACAGTGACGGTTGCAGACCAATGTAAATGCCACAGAACTATACACTTAAAAATACAAGATGGGGCCGTGCACGGTGCACGGTGCACTCATGGCTCGCACCTGTAATCCCAGCACTTTGGAAGGCCGAGGTGAGTGGATCACTTGAGGTCAAGAGTTTGAGACCAGCCTGGTCAACATGGAAAAACTCTGTCTCTACTAAAACTACAAAAATTAGCTGGGCATGGTGGCACATGCCTGTAATCCCAGCTACTCAGGAGGCTGAGGCAGGAGAATCACTTGAACCTGGGAGGCAGAGGTTGCAGTCAGCTGAGATCACACCTCTCACTGCACTGTGCATTCCAGCCTGGGCAACAGAATGAGACTCCATCTCAAAAACAAAAACAAACAAACAAACAAACAACAAAAAACCCAACCAATAAAAAAAAAACTTGGTAAATTTTATGTTATGTATATTTTACACCACAATAAAAAACTTTTCCGTGGGAAAAAAAGGCTTACTTACTTTCATTTCAATATTTCTCTTTATCATTGTTGTCTGAGAAATCTGCTTCTATGGTAAGTCATTTGAGAATGACTCCAAAGCACAAATTTTGAGAACACCAAGCAAAATTTTCTAGCTATCATCTTTTCACGGTTGCTTCTACAGTTTGTGATCATTAATCATTTTATTTGTAATTTTTTTTTGCCATATTCTACCATGCTGTCAAGTTCAATTATTTGTAATTTTTTTTTCTTTTTTTTGAGACAGAGTCTTTGTCGCCCAAGCTGGAGTGCAGTGGCTCAATCTCGGGTCACTACAACCTCCAACTCCTGGGTTCAAGCAATTCTCCTGCCTCAGCCTCCCAAGTAGCTGAGACTACAAGCACCTGCCACCACGCCCAGCTAATTGTTTTTGTATTTTTAGTAGAGACAGGGTTTCACCATATTGGCCAGGCTGGTCTCAAACTCCTGACTTTGTGATCCCCCTCACCACCGCCTCAGCCTCCCAAAGTGCTGGGATTACAGGCATGAGCCACCGCACCTGGCCTTTTATTTGTAATTATTGCTTATTAAGTAGAAAGAGTTCAGGGGAGAAAGAATATACAAAGTCAACCACAAATACAATCATGGGAAATCAGTGAAACTCAGTGAAGATGTTCATGGGAAGGTGGTAACATCACATCTTAAGTTACAAGTCACTTCTTTGTGGGGTAATTTTCCATATTGGAATTTTGTTCCACATTTTCTCTGCAGCTCTATTTCATTCCCACAAGCTACTCAGAATCTAGTGGCCCGATCATGAGAGGATTCACTTGGCTAGCCAAGAACTCCTAACTAGAGACAATCTGATTTCTTTCTCAGGACTGAAACAAAATACTGAAAATATTTCCACTTAAAATAGGAACTGCAATCTAGAAGAAATCCTGTTCCTTGTCTTTTAAAATAAGGACACAGCAGAAATATGAAATGGAATTTTGGATTACCTTATGCTGTGATTATAAGAAAGGAATTGCAGCACATAAAAAACAAAATCTTAAGCAGCATTAGACTACACAGCATGTACTTTAATTTAAAATTGTCTCTAGTGCAGCTGCTAAGCATAGAACGTGATCCAGATAGAAGGGAAATAACACCAACTTCTTGTCAGAAAATTCAAACACTAAGCCATCTGAAAGCAGGTAAATGCCTTCCCTCAGGCTGGGCACGATGGCTCACACCTGTAATCCCAGCACTTTAGGAGACCAAGGCCAGTGGATCACCTGAGGGCAGGAGTTTGAGACCAGCCTGGCCAACATGGTGAAACCCTAAAAATACAAAAACTAGCTGGGTGTGGTGGCATGCGCCTGTAGTCCCAGCTACTCAGGAGGCTGAGGCAGGAGAATCGCTTGAACACAGGGGACAGAGTTTGCAGTGAGCCGAGATCAAACCACTTCACTCCAGCCTAGGTGACAGAGTAACACTCAATCTAAAAAAAAAAAAAAAAAAAAAAAGAAGCAATGCTTTTCCTTTATGTCCATGTAAATATGAGCTGAGACTGACAGACACGAGGATGCCATTGTGTATGTAAGACAGGACCTTATGCAATTTGATCCAAGGAACTAACTGACCTTGATATAAAGTTCCCCATTTACAACCAAACTCAGTGAAGTTGTTCAAAAGCAAGGGACAGGTGCAGTGGCTCACACCCATAATCTCAGCATTTTGGGAGGCCTAGTTGGGCAGATCATCTGAGTTCACGAGTTCAAGACCAGCCTACCAACCTTCCAGGAGGCAGAGGTTGCAGTGAACCGAGATGGAGACACTGCATTCCAGCCTCGGTGACAGAGCGAGACTCTGTCTAAAAAAAAGTTATGACTGACTTCTCTCTGACCACCTGTGCTTCTGTTCCAATATAAAGTCACTCTTTTTAGGGACTTCACACCATCTGTTTCTGAGGTTTGTTTAGACTAGTTTTGGTGATTTTGTACCAAAGGTGCATAAAAGTGTTGTTGTTTAACTCTGACATTTGGTAAGAGATTTCTTGGGGCATGATATATTCATATTTCTGAGATTTTAAAATTATTATTATCATTCCTTTTTTTTTTTTTTGAGACGGAGTTTCGCTCTTGTTACCCAGGCTGGAGTGCAATGGCGTGATCTCGGCTCACCGCAACCTCCGCCTCCTGGGTTCAGGCAATTCTCCTGCCTCAGCCTCCTGAGTAGCTGGGATTACAGGCACGTGCCACCATGCCCAGCTAATTTTTTGTATTTTTAGTAGAGATGGGGTTTCACCATGTTGACCAGGATGGTCTCGATCTCTTGACATCGTGATCCACCCGCCTCGGCCTCCCAAAGTGCTGGGATTACAGGCTTGAGCCACCGCACCCGGCCCATTCCTTTTTTTTTTGAGACTGGGTCTTGCTCTGTCACCCAAGCTAGAGTGCAGTGGTGCAATCATAGATCACTGCAGCCTCGACTTCCTGGATTCAAGCAATCCTCCTGCTCAGCCTCCCCAGTACTGGGGACTACAGGCACACACCACTACATCTAGCTAATTTTTTTATTATTTTTTTTTAATTTTTAGAGATCTCACTGTTTTGGCCAGACTGGCCTCAAACTCCTGGGCTCAAGCAATCTTCCCGCCTCGGCCTCCCAAAATGCTGGAATTACAGGCATGAGACAATGTACCCGGCTTAAAAATTTTTTTTAAACATTACACAGAAGTATGACATCACAAAAACATTACCCAAGCTCTGCCTAGTCTCATTATTGCAGGTGACTTTGTTCATTCTAGTCATTCCACTGTACCTGGGCATGTATTTAGAATTGAAGTAGCATGCTGCATCCAGCAAGGCCAGTTCTTGCTAAGAAACTTCAGAGATCTATTTAACAGTCGTCTGGAGGTTCAATGAAGGCAACGCCAATAAACCGGTTGACTAATACAATCAGTTCTTGCCATCTAGCGTAACTGGAAATGAGCGTACCTCACGCCCGGCCGGCAACTGCATGTCTAGGTATAAACACTGTAAAACATATACACAATGAGACACGCACGTACTAGGAGGGCCATCGCAACATTGTTTGTAGGAGCATAATTGGGAAAAAACTAAAAGTTTTCCAGCAGAAAATTAGACACATAAATTGTGGTGCAATTGTGTAATTGTGGATATAATAGAATGCTCCTAGAAGTTAAAACACATAAATTGTTGTATGTATTAGCAGAAATTGGGTACATAGCAAATTATTTATAATACTTGCTTGTAAGAGCATAGGAGAAGAATGGGACCAGAGAGAGGACTCCATGGATTCAATGGTGTCTGGTATTTCTTTTTCTTTTCCTTTTTCTTTTTCTTTTTTTGAGACAGAGTTTCACTCTTGTTACTCAGGTAGACTGCAATAGCGTGATCTTAGCTCACCACAACCTCCACCTCCCAGGTTCAAGCGATTCTCCTGCCTCAAGCCTCCTGAGTAGCTGGGATTACAGGCATGTGCCACCATGCCTAGCTAATTATGTATTTTTAGCAGAAATGGGATTTCTCCATGTTTCTCAGGCTGGTCTCGAACTCCCAATCTCAGGTTATCTGCCCACCTCGGCCTCTCAAAGTGCTGGGATTACAGGTGTGAGCCAGCACGCCCAGCCACGTGTGTGGTATTTCTACAAACATATTGAGGCTGAGCACGGTGGCTCACGTCTATAATCCCATCACTATGGGAGGCCAAGGTGGGTGGATCACCTGAGCTCAGGACTTCAAGACCAGCCTGGCCAACATGGTGAAACCCCATCTCTACTAAAAATGCAAAAATCAGCTGGGCGTGGTGACAGGAACCTGTAATCTCAGCTCCTCGGGAGGCTGAGACAGGAGAATGGCTTGAACCCAGCAGGCAGAGGTTGCAGTGAGCAGAGACCATGCCATTGCACTCCAGCCTGGGGAACAAGGGCAAGACTTCATTTCAAAAAAAAAAAAAAAAGTATTGAATTGCAACAAACAGTTGCAGACAAAACATCAACGTTTATTCCTCCTGATTATGAAAGCCTAGGTTAATATAATAGCCCATGTACTTTTCTGTATTCTCCTTCTCCCCAGCACACCAAAAAATAAATCTGGCATTAAATTTCAGAGAAGTTTTGTTTGTTGGCTGGTTGGTGGTTTTTGCTTTTCTCTCTAGTGAAACCACAAATGTTTTTATTAAAATCCCTCAACAAAAACCTAGTCACTTAAGGATCCAACTTAAAATTCTTGACAATTTCTCTTGGTCATTTGAAGTTTGTTTTTTTAGGGAAGTTGCTTTAAGACATCAGGGTATATGGGCCGGGCATGGTGGCTCACGCCTGTAATCCTAGCACTTTGGAAGGCCAAGGAGGTCAGATTACCTGACGTCGGGAGTTCGAGACCAGTCCAACCAACTTGGAGAACTATCTCTACTAAAAATACAAAAACATTAGCTGGGCCTGGTGGTGCATGCCTGTAATCCCAGCTACTTGGGAGGCTGAGGCAGGAGAATCCTTGAACTCAGGAGGCGGACGTTGTGGTGAACCGAGATCGTGCCATTGCACTCCAGCCTGGGCAACAAGAGCAAAACTCTGTCTCAAAAAAAAAGAAAAAAAGAAGAATGTATCATTGCTTGTAATAGCACTAAATGTATGTGTGTGTGTGTATATATATATGTGTGTGTATACATGTATATACTGCATATACATATATTTTATATGTATAGGCTACATGTACATATATACATACATGTGTGATATATAGATATACATGTATAAATATATACACCTATATACATACACACACGTATGTCATAAAACATTTAGAAACCATTTAAATATTCATCATTCAGAAACCCTTCTTCAAGGGTCTCCCATTTCAAAGGTTACCATCCATTTATTTGTGCATGCTGAAAATTCAGGAGGCACTCCTCAGTGCCTGGAAGAAAGAGTGCCTGGCATATTTCAAAGAGTAGCTGTTCAACCAATATTTGATTAATAAATATTTTTAATGGCTACTTTTCCCTCATTCAGAATATCTACTCCATTATCAAGGTTGATTTTGCTTCCTAAATATCGCTTGGCTGGGCAAGGTGACTCATGCCTGTAATCCAGCACTTTTGGGAGGCTGAAGCAGGCGGATCACATGAGGCCAGGGTTCCAGACCAGCCTGGCCAACATGGTGAAACCCCATGTCTGCTAAATACACAAAAATTTGCAGGGCATGGTTGTGGGCGCCTGTAATCCCAGCTACTAGGGAGGCTGAGGCAGGAGAATCACTTGAACCTGGGAGGTAGAGGTTGCAGTGAGCCCATATCATGTCACTGCACTGCAGGCTAAGAACAGAGCAAGACTCCATATGGGAAAAAAAAAAAAAAAAAACTCTCAAATTTATCCACCATTGCTAGGAGTGTCGTCTATTTGTTTTTCCCTCACCTGAATTACAAAGTATCTTCCTATTTGGTATCTCTTCATCTAATGTACTCTGCTTACCTTCCAGTCAATTCTTAGCTGCAGCCAGATCATCTTTCCAAAATGAAGATCTGATCACATCATCCAACCCCCAACACTTCCATGACTTCCCATTTATATTAGTTTGCTAGCGCTGCATAAAAAAATTTCACAGACCAGGGGCTTAAACAACAGAAATGCATTCTCTCTTCAGTTCTGAAGGCTTGAAGTCTAAGGTCAAGATGACAGCAGGTTTGGTTTCTCTGGTGGCCTCTCTCCTTGGCTTATAGATGGCTGCCTTCTTGCTGTGTCCTCATGTGGTCTTTGCTCTGGGCATGTCTGTGTCCTAATCGCTTCTCATAAGGAAGTCAGTCTTATTGTCTTTGGGCCCACCAAAATAACCTATTTTTACTTTAATTACCTCTTAAAGTCCCCATCTCCAAATAGTCATATGGAGGTATTTAGGGCTTCACCATATGAATTGGTGGTGGGAACGCAGTCCAGCCCATAACACCAGTGCTCTTAGAATGAAAACCAACACTGTCACCATGGTTGTGCTGGTGATCTTTTCTTTGTCCTTCCATGTTCACTCTTCACTTGGCTTCACCCTATGTCCCTGTAGACTGACCTGTGTGAAGCAACAAGGGTTCCTGTGCTGTCTAGGGTTTCCAGAAGGGTTTGGCAAATGGCAAGCACCAGTAAGAAGTCTAGGAGGAGAAGGAGGGTAGCATTGATGTGCTTGTCCCTCTGGATGTCTCTCTGCCAGGTCAGCTGGGGTGGACCACATCCCTCTGCTGAAGACTACAGCTCTTGTCAGGGGCCCTCTCCACACAGTGACTTCTGGATTCAGTAAGTGCCACTAACCCTGGCTCCTTCAAGGGGAATGAATGACTCCCTGCTGGTGTTAGCCCTAGGATAGCTTTCATCCCTCCTTGCCTCTACTAAACCCTACTCAAATCTTTACTCTTCATTCAACTATCCTCAAATTCCCCAGTTGGATGTGTCATCTGCTTCCTGCCATGACTTTAATACAAAGAAATCTTGCCAAGATGTTTATGGTCTGGCCCTTGGGAAACTCTCCACCTTCATCTCACACGTCTCTCCTCCTCACTCTGCTACAATCATGCTAGCCTTCCTTCACATCTTCAGATAAGCCTGCCAATTTGCAATACTAGCAAGCATACTTCCCAGTTATTTTTAAACTATTTAAAATTGTATTAAAATGTGGGGCTGGGCATGGTGACTCACGCCTGTAATCCCAACATTCTGGAAGGCTGAGGTAGGAGGATTACTTGAGCCCAGGAGTTCAAGACCAGCTGGGCAACATAGCAAGACCCTCTCTCTACCAATAATAAAAATAATAAATATAATATTCTAAAATTGTAGAAAAATGTATGTAACATTTTATCTTCAGTCAGGTTCCCAGGGGAGCAGATACTGAGATGAAAATTTTTGTGCAGGAAGTTTATTGGGGAACCTCCTAAGGACTGACACCTTTGAGGGTGTTACTGAAGCAGGACTAAGCAGGCAGGAGACATTGGGCTGTGGGCATCCCCAGCAAGGCCTCACCTGGTCCCATGGAAGCTGGAGCTGGGAAGGTCATTCAGAGCTGTCAGAATTGAGGCAAGGAGGCTCCACATCAATAATCACTGGAAGTGAGCTGTCCCTGGGAGACGGCATACACATGGGATGAGGCAGCTGCCTCCAGTGAAGGCTGGTCCTGGAAAGGAAATCATGAGCTGTCACCCTCTGGAAGTAGGAAAATGAGCCCCTTCATCCTGAAGGGAAGATCTGGGGGGCATATCATAACAACTACCAAGAAATCCTACCCTTAACAATCTATGGACTGGGCACAGTGGCTCAAGCCTGTAATCCCAGCAGTTTGGAAGACCAATGGGGGAGGATTACTTGAGGCCAGGAATTTGAGACCAGACTGGGCAACATGGCAAAACACTGTCCCTACAAAACTTATAAACATTAGCCTGGTGTGGTAGTGCGTACCTGCAGTCCCAGCTACTAGGGAGGCTGAGACGGGAGGATCTCTTGAGCCCAGGAGGTTGAGGCTGCAGTAAGCTGTCATTGTGCCACTGCACTCCAACCTGGGCAAAAGAGCTAGACCTTGTCTCAAAAAAAAAATTTATCGAAAGTAAATATAGATATAAGTGAAGAGCTGGGCATAAAGGTGTTCATTAAAAGAGTATGTGTAACTGCAAGAACATTAGGTACAATCTAAATACCCAATAATAGGAAACAAATTAAATTATGTATAGTACATCTGAAGATTGTAATACTCTGTAGCTATTTTTAAAACCATAAATTGGATAAATGGTTAATCACATGCACAAATGGTTAATCAATAACATATTAAATGAAAAAATAGGTTATAAAATAATTTTGTGGAAGTATTTGTGTTTCTATTTACAAACAATTGTATAGAAGCATAAGGAAAAAAGACTGGAAAACATACACCAAGATGCAAATTGTAGGACGGGTACAGTAGCTCAGGCTTGTAATCCCAGCACTTTGGGAGGTCGAGGTGGGTGTCGGATGCCTGTAATCACAGTGACCTGGGAGGCTGAGGCAGGAGGATCACTTGAACCTGGAAGGGGAAGGGTGCATGAGCTGAGATCTCACTACTGCACTCCAGCCTGGGCAACTGAGCAAGACTCCATCTCAAAAAATAAAAAGGGTCAAATTGTAGTTTTTGCTAGAAGGCAAGTTATAGGTAACTTATAATTTCTTTTTATACTTTTTCCATATTGTTGTTAGCAATGAACATATATTGATTATACAATCAGAAGGAAATGATAAATTTGGGGATTTAAAAACATTATTGTGTTTACGATGGCACATAACAGTAATATTCACAGAGCACAGTGGCTCATGCCTGTAATCCTAGCACTTTGGGAGGCCGAAGCAGGCAGATCACCTGAGGTCAGGAGTATGAGATCAGCCTGACCAACATGGAGAAACCCCATCTCTACTAAAAATACAAAATTAGCCAGGCATGGTGGCACATGTCTGTAATCTCAGCTACTCCAGAGGCAGAGGCTGGAGAATTACTTGAACCCGGGAGGCAGAGGTTGTGGTGAGCAGAGATCACGCCATTGCACTCCAGCCTGGGTAACAAGATCGAAATTCTGTCTCAAAAAAAAAAAAAAGAAAAAAATAGCAATATTCAACTTGGTTTACCACAGAAATTTTTGCTTAATTAAAATGTACATGTAAGCCCCAAAGGGAAACAGATCACCATGGAATTGCTCTATGTCGGAGAAGGAGACAGAGCCAGGAAAGAAAGGCCCGTGAGGCTCGGTCTGCAGAGTTCTCTCTTTCATCATTTGCCCCCACCCTCTCAAACCCTCGACTGGGTCTCTTCATGTGCTGTTTAAAAACCATTAGACCTCTATAGCCTGCATCACCAGTTTCACCAAGTGCATGTTGAAGAAGATCTGAAATTGTTTTCCGAGTAAATAAGCAAGTAATAAGTAAATATAAAACCAAAAACATGCTGATAACACATAGTGGTAACATGAAGCTACCCAGGAAACCCTGCTTGCTGTTGCAGCCACAGTCATGTCTCAACAGGGGTTGTGTCACTGGTTGTCTTGCCCCACCAAACAGTTCAAAGTTGCTTGCAATCTCATTTAAGATGAGCAGCAACTACCAATGAGACAGCTGGTTGTGCCAATCTATCATTAAGGGAAATTCTTCCAAGTCTTCATAAAAAACAGTAGGTTTGCGCATGTGACCAGTCACAAGGGCTCACACCTGTAATCCCAACACTTTGGGTTGCTGAGGCAGGTGGATCACTTGAGGTCAGGAGTTTCAGATCCAGCCTGGCCAGCATGGCAAAACCCTGTGTCTACTAATAATACAAAAATTAGCTGGGTGTGGTGGCACACGCCTGTACTCCCAGCTACTCAGGAGGCTGAAGCGTGAGAATGGCTTGAACCCGGGAGGCAGAGGCTGCAGTGAGTTGAGATCATGCCATTGCACTCTAGTCTGTGTGACAGAACGAGAGCCTGTCTCAATGAAAAAATAAAAAAATAAAACTAGAAAATATTGCCAAAAAATGCAATCCTCTGGAAGTCCAAAGATGTTTTCAATAGCCAAGCAGCATGTTGGCAGACCCAGGGCTGGGATCCCCTGACAGTGGTGTCTCGGGCACTGGACACAGGCAACTGTGGCATGAATCCATGCGTCCATTCAACCAGACACTGCTGTGGTGGTTACCATACTTTCTAATCTGTAGTACCACTTTACTCATCTTCCAGTTAAAGCTAACCTGCTGGAGAGGTTCTTAGCCTAGGAGCAATGGACAATTGCATATAGTCCAGATGTGTTGTAGGCTATACCATCTGACTTTGTGCAGGTACACCCTATGATATTCACACAAGGAGATTGCCTTACAGCGCATTTCTCAGAACAGATCCCTGTTGTGAAGCAACACATGACTGTGGCTAGAAGAGAGGATCTTGTTTCTGTTTTGTTATTTTTGGTTGTTTGTGTTTTTTTGAGACTGGTTCTGACTCTGGCGCCCAGGCTGGTGTGCAATGGTGCAATCTCAGCTCACTGCAACCGCTGCTTCCTGGGCTCAAGTGATCCTTTCACCTCAGCCTCACGAGTAGCTGGGACTGCAGGTGCACACCATCACGTCCGGCTACTTTTTGTATTTTTAGTAGAAACGGGGTCTCACCATGTTGCCCAGGCTGGTCTTGAACTCCTGACCTCAAGCAGTCCTCCTGCTTCAGCCTCCCAAAGTAGTGGGATTACTGGTGTGAGCTGGGATTATTGATTTGATCATTACACATTGTGTATATGAATCGAAATATCACACTGAACCCCCTAAATATGCACAATTATTATGTGTCAATTAATTAAAAAACAGGATTTCTAGTGCCGAGAAATGAAAAAAAAAACTACAGATGACTGAGCTCCACCTCAACCAATTAAATCAGAATCTCCTAGGTAGGTAGAGGTGGCAGACATCACTATTTTTAAAAAGCTTCCCAAGACCGGGACGGTAGCTTCAGCCTGTAATCCTAACACTTTGGAAAGCCAAGGAGACGGGTGGAGTTCAAGACCAGCCTGACCAACATGGTGACACTCCATCTCTACAAAAAAATGTTTTTAAACTAACTGGGTGTGGTGGCCCACACCTGTAGTCCCAGCTACTTGAGAGGCTGAGGTGGGAGGATCACTTGAGCCTGGGAGGCTGAGGCTATAGTGAGCCATGTTCCCGCCTCTGCATTCCAGCCTGGGTAACAGGCATGAGAAGATGTTGATACGAAGAATAGTGAACAGAGATCAGGAGTTTGAGACCAGCCTGGCCAACATGGTAAGACCTCATCTCTACTAAAAATACAAAAAATTAGCTGGGTATAGTGGTGGGTGCCTGTAATTCCAGCTACTTGGGAGGCTGAGGCAGGAGAATCACTTGAACATGGAGGGTGGAGGTTGCAGTGAACTAAGATCACACCACTCAACTCCAGTCTGGTGACAGAGCAAGACTCATTCTCAAAGAAAAAATAATGGTGAGCAATTCAGGGTGGCTGGCCATGGGGCTGAAAATTTGGGTTTGGGCCAAATTATGAAAGCCCTTACAGACCATGAACAGTGGCTTCTGTTCTATCTCCTCTAGACAAAGGGTAGCCTGCCAAAGTGTTTTTTTCATTTTTCATCTTTTTAATGTTTATTTTAGATTTAGGGAGTACAACCGCAGGTTCGTTATAAAGGTATATTATGTGATGCTGAGGTTTGGGCTTCTAATGACCCCATTGCCCAGGCAGTGAGCATAGTACCCAACAGGTGACTTTTCAACCCTTCATGTCCTCCCTCTCTTGCCACTTTTCAAATCCCCAGTGTTCATTGCTCCCATCTTTGTGTCACTGTGTGCCCAGTGTTTAACTCCCATTTATAACCAAGAACATGTAGTCTTTGGTTTTCTGTTTCTGAATTAATTTGCTTGGGGAAATGGCCTCCAGCTGTATCTGTGTTGCCGCAAAGAATATGATTTCATTCTTTTTTATGGCTGTGTAGTAATCCATGGTGTATATGTACCACATTTTCTTTATTCAATCCACCATTAATGGGCACCTGAGTTGATTCTATGCCTTTGCAATTGTGAATAGTGCCACAATGAACATACAAGTGCAGGTGTCTTTTTGGTAGAACAATTTATTTTCCTTTGGATTTGCCAGCCAAAGTTTTAAATTGAGGAACAAAGTGAGCAGATCTATATTTCAAAACATAAGGGTAAGAATAACCACAGGGTGGAGAGATGGGGACAGAGAGGCACAACTGTGACAGATGATGCAAGTCAGGGGAAGGCGGTGGGGTGGAGGGAGAAGAGAGGCAGAACACCTAGACGCTTCTGATTTCGAAATGACAGGATTTTGTGGCTGATTGGAGAGGGAGAGAGAAGAGGAAGGCGGCTCCCAGGCCTGTAATGAAAGTGACTTAACAAGCAAGTGCTCTGGAGAGAAAAGGAGTTGGTCTGTGGAGGAAGGTGATGAGCTCACTTCTGGACATGTTAGGTTTCCACAAGCCTTACTATCTGCCAGTTAGTTGCTAAGCGGCATGACAGTTAAGTCACTTGAGATCCTTTGGGCTCACAGAGATATTTCTTTGCAAAATCATAAATATGGATACCTCCTAAAGTTTCTTAGAAATGCATTGATTCTAGAATTTAGATGTAATTTGAAGAAAACTGAGAAGGAACCCATGATGGTGATTATGTTGTTTCAAAAAGTGCCATCCTACCAAAATTAGAAAAAAAAGCTCTTTTATACTGAATAAGGAATCCAAAGATGACCAAGCCAACCCCAAATGAGGCCTATGAGACATGAAAAACATATGCTTTTCAGCTAACTAAATATTTGAGTTCTATTTTAAGGACAATGGTGGCATTGGATGTGTGTCTTCAGAATGTTTCATTCTAAATAAATTTTGTTTGGCCGGGTGCAGTGGCTCACGCCTGTAATCCCAGCACTTTGGGAGGCCGAGCCGGGTGGATCGCCTGAGGTCGGGAGTTCGAGACCAGCCTGTCCAACATGAACAAACCCCGTCTCTACTAAACATACAAAATTAGCCAGGTGTGGTGGCATGCTCCTCTAATCCCAGCTACTTGGGAGGCTGAGGCAGGAGAATTGCTTGAACCTGAGAGGCGGAGGTTGCGGTGAGCCAAGATTGTGCCACTGCACTCCAGCCTGGGAAACAAGAGCAAGACTCTGTTGCAAAAAAAAAAAAAAAAAAAAAAAAAATTTTTTTTTAAAAAAAAAAAAAAAAAAAAAAAAAAGATTTTGCTCATCTTCCTTTTATGGATAATACTTAAATAGATTTTTGTTTCTACACTGTTTGCTTGTATCTTCTAAGGCTAAACTTCATTGAAGAGACACTCACACAATGGCTACTCATTACTCAGTTTAGCCATAAATTATATGACTAGGATTTAAGTGTGAGTATTCAAAATATAACCTCAGAATGGAATTCGGGCAAATAAAATAGCCTGGATGAGTTTAAAATCATTTTCAAAGACAAGAGGAAAAAAAAGTTAATTTCTTCCTCCGTGAGGATTGATCATGATTTTGTTTGTTTGTTTCGAGATGGAGTTTCATTCTTGTCACTCAGGCTGGAGTGCAACGGTGCCATCTTGGCTCACTGCAACCTCTGCCTCCTGGGTTCGATCAACTCTCCTGTCTCAGCCTCCTTAGTCGCTGGGATTACAGGCCCCCACCACCATGCCCAGCTAATTTTGGTATTTTTAGTAGAACAGGGTTTCATCAAGTTGGCCAAGTTGGTCTCAAACTCCTGACCTCAGGTGATCCACCCGCCTCTGTCTCCCAAAGTGTTGGGATTACAGTCATGAATCACCCCGCCCTGCTGATCATTACTTTTTTTTTTTCTTTTTAAAGTTTCGATCTTGTCGTTCAGGCTTGTGTGCAATGGCTCAATCTCGGCTCACAGCAATCTTCACCTCCCAGGTTCAAGTGATTCTCCTGCCTCAGCCTCCCGAGTAGCTGGGATTACAGGCACCTGCCACCATGCCTGGCTATTTTTGTATTTTTAGTAGAGATAGGGTTTCACCACATTGGGCCAGGTTGGCCTCGAACTCCTGACCTCAGGTGATCCGCCCACCTCAGCCTCCCAAAGTGCTGGGATTACAGCATGAGCCACTGCACCCGGCCCCAATCGTTACTTTTTAAGGGTTGGCATGATGGTGACTTTTAGTATTTCAAAGCCTTGCCAATTATCTGCAGACAGCAACTCTTTTTGGAGAACAGTTTTTGGCTTGCTACTGTGCTTTAGTGAGACTGAACCCTTAACCATGGGCTACCATGGGACTGAGTTGCCCATCAGGAACTGGTGGGTTAGACAAAATGATGTGTATATAAAGTTGGGTGTGCACAGTGGTACTCATTGTCAAATGAAAGTGGTATATATAAGGTTGGCTCAAGCAGAGCCTAAAGACAAGAGTAAATTGTATGAGAAAGGGGCCCAGATGCCCATGGTCCCTACTCCTGCTACATGACCCTCTTTTTCCCTCTTTCCTTATGGAAAGTTCCTTATGATCAGTTGATTGAGGAAGAGAAAACTTGGGTCTGGTTTATAGAAAAAAACTTGGTCTGGTTTTTTCTGCACAATACATGTATCTACCTAAAAGTAAGGAGCTACAGTTCTACAAACCCCTTGAGGACATCCCTGAAGGACAGTGATGAAGCGAAATACCCCCAGTGGACAGAATTACAGCCAAGCAGGGCACTTGGTTGTTAATTTTGCTTGAAAGGAGAAATGGCCAGATATGAATCTGGCCATCAGGCTATGGCCCATGATTTGGCTGAATGGAATCGGAAGGGACATAAGTTGGTGACAAGAAGATCTAGGGAAGAGATGCAAGGATAGAGGTATATGAGCAAACAATGTGAAGATATTTGTGTCTCATGTGAATGCTCATTATAGGGTGACCTCGGTAGAGGATTTTAATAATCAGGTGGATAGGAGGACCCGTTCTGTGGATATCAATCAACCTCTTTCTCTAGCCATCCCTGTCATTGTCCAGTGGGCTCATGAACAAAGTGGCCATGGTGGCAGAAGCCCAGCAACATAGACTTACATTCACCATGGCCAACCTGGCTACAACCACCGGAGAGCGCCCAACCTGCTGCTGCAGAGACCAACACTAGTCTCCTCTGTGGCACCACTCTCCAGGTAATCTGCCAGCTATGCAGCGGAAGGTTGATTACGCTGGAACTCTTCCATCATGGAAGGGGCAGCATTTTGTTCTTAATGAAATAGACACTTACTCAGGTTATGAATTTGCCTTTCTTGCATACAATGCTCCTGCCAAAACTACCATTCATGGACTTACAGAATGCTTACCACCATCATGGTAATCCACACAGCACTGCTTCTGACAGGGAACTAATGTGTGGTGATGGGACCATGATCATGGAATTCACTGATCTTAGTACAGTATGTCCCTCATAAAGCCACTGACTTGACAGAACAGAGGAATGGCATTTTGGAAACAAGTTATAGGACAATTAGGTGACAATACCTTACAGGACTGGGGCAGTGTCCTCCAGGAAGCTATATATGGTCTAAATATGCTGCTGTTTCTCCCATAGCCAGGTTTGCAGGCCCAGGAATCAAGGAGTGGAAATTTAGTGACACCACTATTACCCCAGTGATTCGCTAGCAAAATTTTTACTACTTTAACCTCTGCTGGTAAGGAAGAATGCTTCCAGCTAGAAACACAGCAATGATCCCACTGAACTGGAAGTTGAGACTGCCATCCAGTCACTTTGGGTTCCTCAAGCCTCTGCATCAAAAGGCAAAGAAGGGAGTTACTGTGCTGTTGGAGTTACTGATTCTGATTGCCATTGGGAAACTGGGTTGCCACTGTACAATGGAAGTAAAGGAAAAGCAAGTTTGCAATACAGATGTCTTAGGGCATCTCTTAGTACTACTATGTCCTGTCACTAAAGCCAGTGGAAGCCGGGCGTGGTGGCTCACACCTGTAACCCTAGTCCTTTGGGAGCCTGAGGCAGGCATTACTTGAAGTTAGGAGTTCGAGACCAGCCTGGCCAACATGGTGAAACCCTGTCTCTCAGTCAGGCATGGTGGTGTACACCTGTAGTCCCAGCTACTTGGGAGGCTGAGGCACAAGAATTTCTTGAACCCAAAAGGTGGAGGTCGCAGTGAGCTGAGATCATGCCACTTCACTCCAGCCTAGGCGACAGAGCAAGACTCTGTCTCCAAAAATAAAATAAAATAAGATAAAATAAGTGGGAAGCCACAATAAAATTCAAGCAAAGATTTGGTTCACCTTGCCAGACTTATTGACCAGCTGAGATGCTTACTGACAGCCAGGTTAATATGGAATTGACAATGGAAGAAGGTAACTATAAAAACCAACTACAGTCACGTGACCAGCTGCAGAAATGAGAATTGTAATAGCTATATTTCTTCCTTGTGTGTGTGTGTGTGTGTAACTAGGTAGATAGATACCTAGATCATCTGAGGGGGTCTTACTCCATCCATTGAAAAGACTTAAAAGCAGAAGTGAAGTTCATTAAAGAAAGCACACTTGTGGACTACACCTTCCACATATTCCCAAGTTCCAGACTGCCTTTCCAGGTTGTCCCTGAACCACCACAAAGATGGTGGAGCTGAGTCTTGGAATGCACTTAGTGTCTCAAAGGAATTCAGGGGTGTGAAAGGAGCAGATGGAAGTGACAATTTAATGACCATAGAGGGCCAAGCTCGGTGGCTTATAATCCCAGCACTTTGGGAGGCCAAAGCGGGAAGATCACTGGAGCCCAGGAGTTCGAGACCAGCCTGGGCAACATGGTGAAATCTTGTCTCTAAAAAAAAAATTTTATGTTTTTAATTATTTTTTAAAAATTTAACAGGTTCATAGAACCATGATTACCCACAAAGTATTTCTCACACTGGAAAAACTTAAAATGCAAGATTGCTTTCAGCCATTTCTTTCTTTTTATTTACAGTTTGTGTTCAATGCAAATCAATTCCATAACATAAGAAGTTACTATGAATCAAAGCATAAATACACAAACACAATATACAATTCAAAATAGATGTACAGCATTCTGGAATGAAGCAAAAGAGTGTTCATTCACACACACAGTAACTTCAGATCCGTTCGATCTGTTTGTTCCCATGTAGTCTTCTACAGATGGAAAAAAAATGACTTTGGTCATCAAGACTACTGTGGCCATATTAGATTACTGGAACATCTAAGCATCAGTGTGTGACCATGCGAACAAAAGACTTCAGGGAGTGTCAATTTTCAAAAAGGTTTCTGTGTGTCGAGGCAGTTGCAAAAGATTTACTGCAGAATCAAGCCCACTTTTAGGCTTAGGACCACATTCTAACTATCTAAAAATATTGACTGATAACAAAAAGTGTTCCAAATGTGGCTATTCCAATCCATAGTTGTTTTAAAAAAAAAAAAAAGTATGTACAGGAAGAGTATAAAAGTTTTTGTGAATTAATGCAAATTAGCTTCCAGTCTTCACTTCCCAAATACTTGATTTACAGTTTTGGTTCTTTTACATTTTTGCCTTTTTATTTCCAAGATTTGTAATTTTACCTTCAAAATATCTTTTTTTTAAATTGTAAAAAGTATTCAACATATGCAGAAATAAAAAGCATTTTTACAGCCAGTCATGATATCTCACACCTGTAATCCCAGCACTTTGGGAGGCTGAGGCAGGCAGATCACCTGAGGTCAGGAGTTTGAGACCAGCTTGGCAAACATGGTAAAACCCCGTCTCTACTAAAAATACAACAATTAGCCAGGCGTGGTGGCGGGCGCTTATAATCTAAGCTACTTGGGGGGTGAGGCAAGAGAATTGCTTGAGCCTGGGAGGCAGAGGATGCATTGTGCTGAGATCACACCACTGTACTCCAGCCTGGGCAACAAAGCAAGACTCCATCTCAGAAAAAAAATGATAATAAGCATTTTGAAATTAGTTGCGATCAACGCAATTCTACTCTTTAAATCAGTACTAAATGCATGTAGTGCTCTTGTTGAATAGAAATAGGTGATAGGAAATGCCTACCATTTGACTCTATATGGATAATCAAGAGTTACTCAGAATGCTTGGACCTGGGGGTAGATTCTAATTCATCACTGCCCTGGCACATGTGAATTACTGCATAAAAGGTCAAATGCAATGTCAAATCCAAAGCCTCAAGAGGAAAGTGAGTTCAGTTCTCAAGAGAACAGTGATAGCTTAACAATGTAAAACTTCATCTAGAGTATATCAGCATTAAATTAGTGCTGTCGAAACAATACGTTGAGGAATTACGGTAACACTTGGAAGTTCCTCCTAATGTACATATAAATAGAATCATGGAAGCTTTCTATATTACCTGTTTTATGGCCTTATAGAATTAATGAACCAAATGAAAACTGAATCTCCATTCCACAATCACATCCTTTATTTCTATTCTGATTTTCAAGGAAGTGTCCATATTTCTTAAGCCACATTCAAGGAAATCATGTCTTAACTATTTTGGATGTTTCCTCTCCTTCATCTTGTACATGAAACTCCAGCAGATTTAATATTGGCATCCATCATCTAGTCAAACCTCTCACACGTTCTTTAAGCCAATCAAATTTGGGATTCTCAACATTTTCTGTGTCAATAAAAGATGTGGAATTAGTAGATTCAACGAAGACCTGTTTTTCCTTGCCACATTGGACCTCCAGACGCCATTTGGATTGGGTTTAGAAGATGGGGAAGTACGGATGTTTCTTGGCCTGAGTCTCTTAACAGTAGAGATGTAGAAGAGAGAGTGAGACCACGAAGAGACTGGCTGTTGACTGCAGGGCGCCACCAGCCGCCTTGGTGGTGGCATTAGCTGGACTTGGGGCCGCGGAAGTACTCTGGGAGGAGTTACTTGAAACTGTTACAACAGCTGTTTGATTGGAATAAATCTAAAATATATAAAAAGTAACACGGGTAAATTTCCCCATCACAGCTACCTCCACATGCTCTGATATAAAATTAAAGTAGGTGATACATTCTTAGACTGTTCTCTTACCATTATTCTCTTACCCACATCATTAAATTCTGAATCCTTGCTCAGCCCACCTAGGTCATTCGCTTTAGTTTCAAAACAAACTAGAGAAGCCTCAAATACCCAGTGGCAACAAGAAGAAAAAAAAAGTTATTCCATAACTTTAACTCCTGTTTTTATTTCTTTGCAAAGGAAAAAAGGACCAGGTTAACTAATTCAGTTTCCGAGATTATACCGACTTAATGGCATTGCAATAATGTGTATTTTCCCAGAAAGGGAGAGATTTTAAAGTTCTACAAAAAAGTAGGGATTTTTAAATATTGTAATGGAGATTTACGGAACTAGAATTAACTGGGTCACTGTCTATCCTGGATTTGCTAGATAACTTTCACATATCCATTTAATAGAGCCTTGGCAACTTAGCCTTTTCCTTAAGGGGGAATTGGGCTCTTAGCTACTCCCTTGAAATTTGAAACAATAACTCTTCTAAAAAATGGCCACAATATTTGTGTTAAATTGAAAATGAATTTTTCCTTTAAGGCAGAATGACTTCAGGAAAACACCATGAAGTCGGGAGGATTTCACAAAAGAGGACGAGAGGGTATGGTGTTAAGTTTCACAAACAGCAGCCTCACTGGTCACTAAGCTCAGTGCTGTGGCCAAGAACCAAGGTTCCCCCAGTGTCCCAGCGTCTGAGTGGCATCATTCACCACTGATTTTTCAAGCCACGAAATGCACAGTCCAGTAGGGCACGTGATAATCTCTCCTTTGTCATGGAACAAAGGCAGATCGGAGTTTTCAGCCCTCACTGCAAGGGAGGGTTTACAAGGGCTTCTGATTACAGGCGGGAGGGAGGACGTGGCACCAGGCAAGAGTCTGGGCCCCATGTACATTTGGCTGCCTATTAATCCAAAGATAAAGCCCTTCTACATCAGCACCAGCTCCTTTTGTTGTAAAACCCGTAAGGTCATTAAACAAATATTGACTAAAGAAATACACAAATCCTAACCAAAATAGATTAGTGACAACAACAAAAAATCTTGATCAAGTCAAATTTATT
Source organism: Cebus imitator (assembly GCF_001604975.1). Lineage (NCBI taxonomy): Eukaryota > Metazoa > Chordata > Mammalia > Primates > Cebidae > Cebus > Cebus imitator. Next base: position 1,700,167 of record NW_016107475.1, on the reverse strand, counting down.
TATTGGGCACCTACTGTGTGCAAGGCTGAGTGTGTCCCATCAGGAAACGGCACTCCCAATAAAGGAAAGCATGGATGTGGTAATTTACTTAAAACAGGGTGCCTGTATCGGAGACCCGATTTGGGAATCCCTGAAAGTAACCTGTTCTTTATTCACACAATGAGTTTTGGTGCAGCAGGTGATGTTTTCTTTTTAAAATCCAGTGTATTGATCCGATAATCTAAAGATCCTCTACAGCAACCACAAAAAATTTTTGTTTATTAAATTGACACTAAACAAAATTTTCTATTCCAAGCTAGATTTATTCGCGTTATTAAAACTTCTCACTTAAAATGTTGGAGGAGAAACACCTGGTCCGAGAGGAGATGGGGCGGGGAGAGGAGGGAGCCAGTTTCTCCCGGCCGCGCCCCTCCCCCACCAAAGAATTGAGCAAGGCTCGGGTGCGCAGCGGACTGGGAGGAAGACAATAGGGTACGTTTACCCTGCCCGCGGTAGGGAAGAGCGCTTCACCCTCTCAGGCTGCACTCCCAGGTAAACCCGGACGTTGGATGCCTGGGGACGGCGGACCCAGCGCTCCCAACTTTTGAGGGAGAAGCCCCAGGGACAGTCCTCGATTAACCCCAGCCGAAGGCGCTGGAGAGCGGTCACTCCCATGCTCCAAACCCGAACTGCCCCAAGAAACATACCTTATTCGCCCCCGCCCCCGGCCCCGCCCCCGCCCCCGCCGGGGTCTCCCAGTCCCGGGTCTATCTCGCCGGCGTCGTGCGTCCACCCTCGAGGCAGCGCTGAGCGGCCCCAGGTACCCGCACCCAGGGCGAGGTTCCCCGGATAGAGGGTCTGGGGAGACGGCGCTGGTAGCGACGACACGGACAAAGCCTGGCGGGGATTCGGGACGGAATCGTCCCACCATGCTGCCTCCCCAGAACTAGCCAAACTGGGCTAAAATAACCTGGGGCTTCTAAGATAACAAGCGTTGGACGTGAAAGGTTGCACCGCAGAGAGCGCTACGTCAGGAGAGGGTCCCCGCCTCGACTTCAGCCCCAAACCTCCCGGGACTGGGGCTTAAGATAGGGCCGGATAACCAGAGCTTCCCCGGGATCCCCAAGCCAGCTCCGAGGGTGGAGGATGGGCGTGAGCCGCGCTTCCCGAAGGGGACCGTCGCCTCTCTTTGTGTAGAGCACTGGGAGCGCGAAGACACTTCTAGGGGAAAGTAGGTGCTCCGGGGACCCGGGACGACGTCCCACCGGAGCCTGAGCTCTCAAGGCGCTCTTCCCTGCAGGCACCTCGGGCCCCTGGGTGAAAGTGGGCAATAGGCACCTGGCTGCCTGGGAAGGGACAGCGTGGAGCCTGGGGTGGGGCAGGGTCCTCTCAGCCCGCGCGCGGAGCTGCATTGTTCCCAGGGCCGTGGGAGGGGACGGGGGCAGCATGCAAGGGAATGGAAAGTGGGGTCCACATGGCCTTCTCCCCGGTCAGCTAAGCAAGATTCTCTCCCGCTCCCTGTCCATGGCCCGAGGTCGGGGCGCAGGACGGTCCCCAGGGACCGGGTCCATACCCCGCCCCCACCCTGGGCACGGCCCTCGAGCCCCGCCGGGCGCCAGGGCCTCACCTGCGTGGGTAGGAGCAGTGCCAGCAGCAGCAGCCCCAGCCCGAGCCTGGCCACCATTGCTCTGCCCATGTCCCCTCCGTCGGTGCGCGGCGCGTCTCGCTGGATGCTGGGTGCTTGGAGAACCGCTGGCTCCGGGCGGGCGCAGGCAAGGTGGGGAGCGCGGCGAGCCGGCGGGACCTTATATACCAGGACAGCCACAATAGCCGTGACGTGGCGCCGCCCGCCCACCCCGGCTCCCCTCCGCCGCCGCCCGCCGCCTCCCCGCCTTCCCCGCCCCGCTCCAGGCTCCCCAGCGCCCCCTCCCCCGCCGCCGCCACCGCCGCTGGGGCCCTCGCGGACCGGGAGTCCCCCGGGCGGCCGCCGCTGCAGGTGGGCGGGCGCCGCCGGCTGCTGGTACCCGGCTGGTTTCCCCCGCCGCCTGCGGGCTGCAGGCAGCCTGGCACAGGCGCCAGCGACTCCCACACGGGACCTGGGGCGCACACGCGAGCCACACACGCCGCGCGGGGGGCCGGGCCCAAGTTTCCTTTGTTTCCCGGGACCTGCCATCTTACGCCCCAAAAGAAAAGTCCGCGCCTCCGCCGCGGCGGGGCAGCCGCTGGTCCCGGAGCAAGTGCGCTGCCACCCAGACTGCAAAATGCGCCCCGGGACCCGAGAGGGGCCGCGAATTCCAGTGTGGCCGCGTGGGGGGGCGGGCGCCGGGGCCCCTCGGGCGGGGTTATCTCTCTGCCCGCCGCAGAGGAAAGGGGAGCGCGGCGGGCGTGGCGGGGACGCGGGCCGGACGCTCACCCTGGCCGACGGGACCCGGGCGCCGCCTAGCGCGAGCCCTTCCAGGAGGGTCGCGGGGCTCGCAGGCGGCGCCCGGGTCCGGAGCGATCTGCGCGCTCGGCCCAGCTGCCGCGCCCTCCCTGAAGCCCCTGCTTTGTTTTGTGAGCGCCTCGTGTCCGCCGGGCGCTGTGAGCTCAAGAGGGCGTCCCGGGTCCTCATCCTCTCAGGAGCTGGAGACCCGCTGCCTGACGCTGCAAACTATGGGGTTTGGGTGCCCCGCGCTCCTGCCTGCGGCGGGAGAGGAGGAAACCGCCCACCCTGAAGGGACCCCCCTCTCCGGCCATGAAGGCCCCACCGCCCTCCCCGCTCGGCTCCTACTCCTCCTCCCCGCCCGGTCCTACTCAGGGGGCGGGAACCTCCCTTCATGGCGGTCCCGCCACACTTCACCTTCCCTCCCGAATTCCTGGGGACACACTTTTTCGGTCTCTGTTGCCCGTCATTCGTTTAAAGGGCAGAGCCGTTCGGGATAAAGCCGTTTACTTATCCGTAGTTGCCATGAGGCAATTTAATGAACTGGCACAAAGAGGAGATTCGTCATTACTCTTTAGATTTTGGTGGAATACTTTTGTCCTATCCATCCTGTTTTGAAAACTTGAAAGCATACGGCAAAAGTTGAAGGAATTTTACTGGGGGAGTATTTTGAGTTTAAATTTTAATTGCAAGACTTAATCTTTTTATTGAAGGTTTAGCCCAGGTGTTTTTCAGTTTTTAAAGCAAACAGCCAAGACCAAACCTAGTATGGTTGTAAATTTGTTTAAATTTCACTTTTGCAGAACAGTTAGGATTTTTGGTTCCATTTTTAATTGCAAGACAGTCCTTTTATTTAAGGTTTAGCCCAGGCATTTTTCGGTCTTTAAAGCAAACCACAGAGTAGTGAGATTCTAAATTTGTTTAAATTTCACTTTGGCAGAATGGTCTCATTAAAACAAAGTAAGTTTCAGGGACCTAAAGTGACAACGAAATCTGCAGCCGGTCTGTTGACTGAATCGGGACTGAATCGGTTTGCGCCTTGAAGGTCAGCCACTCTAGCTCAGTAACTTTCCAAGCACGTTTAGGATGTGCTTGGGAACACAGGAATTTCTGTCGAGCACGAGTGGACTTTCCTGTTTAACAGTGTAGCACATTATATAGAAATACTCCGGCCCGGCTTCTCCATTCCTCTTCCAAGGTGAAAAAATGGACTGTTTGTGGCTCAGGAGTGCCGGGTTCCAAGGCAGCGCGCACAGTATGTCCTCCACCAGCTGCCTGTTGAATTAACTGGTGGTATTCCTAGGATAAGAGCTTCTAGAGACAAACTGCCAGAGTTCAAACCGTGGCTCTGCTCATTTTGCTGGAGACAAAAAGCCTCAGTTCCTTCATCTATAAAATGGAGATAATAACATCATCGCTAATTAGTGATTAAAGAGTTATTGTATTTGTAAGTGTTAGAATCCTGCCTGCCTCAGATTAGTAGCTCTCACTTCATATTTGCACTTCTACTGAAGTTGCCAAGAACCAGAAGGTAATTACCTTCTCTGCCGCTGTGTGATACATGAAAGAATATCAGCCTCCAAGTAATACCCAAAACTGGCAAGGCACTCTGGATCTGTGCTTTGTGAACCATTTCAGAACCAGCTAATGAAACTGCATAATTAAAAGAGCAAATCCCTTCACCTCTGCCCAGGAGTTCCCCGGGCATCCGATTAGGGGTATTGCCCAGGACTTTGACAACTGGAGGCCCAACCCAGGTAGGAAACTTCTCTTTACAGATCCCCATCCTACCCTGTTTCCTATACAGCTGGAAACTCAAGAAAACTGCCTGATTTTTCCTTTGTAGTTCTTTTGGTTTGTGATTCTTTCTTCCTATTTTTTATCCGCTTCTCCTGGTTTTTCATAGTTTGTTTGCTAATAAAGACTTAGCCACGGCTAGACATGGTGGCTCACGTCTGTGATCCCAGCACTTTGGGAGGCTGAGGCAGGCAGATCACGAGGTCAGCAGATTCAGACCATCCTGGCCAACATGGTGAAACCTCGTCTATACTAAAAATACAAAAATTTAGCCAGGTGTGGTGGCACAGCCTGTAGTCCCAGCTACTCAGGAGGCTGAGGCAGCAGAATCTCTGGAACCTGGGAGGTGGAGGTTGCAGTGAGCAGAGATCATACCACTGCACTCCAGCCTGGGTGACAGAGCAAGACTCTGTCTCAAAAAAAANAAAAAAAAAAAAAAAAAAAACTTAGCCAATAATAACGCATGTCACTCAACCAAATTGAGACTCTTAACCAGTTATCCTGAACTTTTTGTTGAAAAACACGGCCAATTTCCATTTTGTAGAGAAAGTGTGGCAAAGAATGATTTTGAAACAGATTGATTGCATAAATTGATGTCTGTGTGGAAAGTTGTAACTTTCAGTTTTCATGAGACAGCATGAAAAACTCTCATTTGATGCTGGTTCTCTTCTGAAGAATACTGAGAGAGGGAGCAATGCCTGCAATTTCTAAGTGCAGACCTGAGGCCAGACTGGCACAGCACATAGTGGATTCTGGGGTCAGACCTGGATTTGAATCCTGCACCACCACTTTCTCTCTCTCTTTTTTTAGACAGGGTCTCACTCCATCATCCAAGACAGAGTACAGTGGCTCACTGCAACCTTTGCCTCCCTGGTTCAAGCCATTCTCCTGCCTTAGACTCCCGAGAGGCTATGTCTTATCTACTCAATATTACTGCACCTGGCATGCAATCAGCATTGCTGGTTGTTAGAGACAGAATGCTTGTTCCTAGGTACCGCAAGGAATAATTGGTATTCAGACAAAAAGTTTTCTCAGCAAGGCAATTTTACTTTCTGCAGAAAGGGTACTGTTGGTCAGCCATCTTGCCACGAGAGTACAATGAACAAAGGAAAGGCAGGGCATATTTATTCCTTATGCGTTGGCTCCTTACTGCTGTATCCTATCTTTGTTGTATCTAAACTGAGCCCGATTGGCTAACCACTTAAAACTTTCCTAAATCCATAAAAGCAATGGAGAACAAAAGAAAAAGAGGAAGTCCAAATAAGGAAGGCAGAGGAAGTTGCTTGCAAACAGACTTAGAAAAGCAATAACATAAATGTCTTGGTTAAAGTATAAGGACATAGAATGTACTTATTCCTTTATATCTGGACAACTACACAGGATAGGGCTTAACAAAGAGTTACTAGCAAAAAGCAAGAAGGCTTTGAAGAAAGTTACTCTTTAAAAGAGACTATTGCTGGGTGCAGTGGCTCAGGCCTGTAATCCCAGCACTTTGGGAAGCTGAAGTGGGTGAATCATGAAGTCAGGTGTTCAAGACTAGCCTGACCAACATGGTGAAACCGTGTCTCTACTAAAAATACAAAAAATTAGCCAGACATGTTGGTGCGCACCTGTAGTCTCAGCTACTTGAGAGGCTGAGGCAGGAAAATAATTTCCCCCTGGGAGGCGGAGGTTGCAGCGAGCTGAGATTGTACCACTGCACTCCAGCCTGGGGGACAGAGTGAGACTCTGTCTCAAAAAAAAAGAGAAAATATTATTTTTAACATTTATTATTATTCTTTAACAAGAAGGGACACTTTGAAGAGAAACTTTTTATTTTCTACACTGGTTGAATGGACTATTATTAAGGAAACAGGTTAATTTGCCTTTTAAGATAAAATAATAAGTCCTATTTCTAGAGAAACAGAAGATGCAGGAGTTAATTAGTTGACATTTTTAGCACTTTTTGGCAATATAGGTATGAAATATAATACAAATCTAACAAAGGTATTCCTTCTGTGCTTTATGGCACAAATAGTGGCTGAAATAATCAGATATTTAATTTATTTATTGACTTTTTTTTCTTTTTATTTTGAGACAGAGTGTCACCCACGGTGGAGTGCAGTGGCATGATCTTGGCTCATAACAACCTCCACTTCCGAGGTTCAAGCAATTCTCCTGTCTCGGCCTCCTGGGTAGCTGGGACTACAGGTGCCTGCCACCATGCCCCGCTAATTTTTATATTTTTAGTAGAGATGGGGTTTCACCA
>NW_016107475.1:1691831-1692843 GCF_001604975.1 Cebus imitator | reverse complement strand
TTTCACCATGTTGGTCAGGTTGGTCGTGAACTCCTGACCTTCTGATCCACCTGCCTCTGCCTCCCAAAGTGCTGGGATTACAGGTGTGAGCCACCGCATTCAGTCCTGTTTTCCCTCTTAATTCCGTGCCACCCTGCACTTGGTTGGCACTGAATATTTCCATTTATCCTGGTCTTTTAGTCGAGCTTTGTTCTTTACTGCCAACCATGAGAAGGCAGCAAAGGTAACACCGTGAGTTGAATCAGCTGGTGGCGTCCCAGCCGGACTCTCTGTGTGGACGTGCTGCCCCCTGCTGGCCACGAGGACCCTCCGCGCTCACTGTCAGGAAAACAAAAACTCTTGTGCTGAATGTAAAAAGCCCTGCATTTTGGAAGCCTTATAAAGCTAATAAACCAGGATGGTTTTCTTTAACTATTAGTTCCCTTTTCCCATTAAACCTCATTGAGACAGGAAAACAAATGTAAAGAAAAAAAATTGTGACGGTTTTCAGATGCAAATTGAGTAATGGGATGCTTACCTCTAAGCATCCTTGGCTGTTTGAAATAAAAGAAGCAACCCTGAATCTCTAGGCCACAATTTAAGTTTGGTGTCTCCCTTGTGTTGGCAAGGATGTAAGAAAAGTCTTTCTCATCGATGCTGTTGGGATTATGGAAAGGAATTTCAATATTAAAAATGCACATCATAGAAATTCTAATTTTAAGAATTCTAATTTAAGAATTTGACCTGGCCAAGTACAGTGGCTCAAGCCTGTAATCCTACACCTGTAATCCTGCACTTTGGGGGGCTGAGGGGGGTGGCTCACCTGAGGTAAGGAGTTTGAGACAAGCCTGGCCAACATGGTGAAACCCTGTCTCTAACTAAAAATACAAAAATGAGCCAAGCATGGTGGTACACGCCTGTAGTCCCAGCTACTTGGGAGGCTAAGACAGGAGAATCACTTGAACCCAGGAAGCAGTGGTTGCAGTGGTGGTGATCATGCCACTGCTTTCCAATCTGCGTGACAGAGATGAGA
>NW_016107475.1:1688990-1691461 GCF_001604975.1 Cebus imitator | reverse complement strand
CAGGAGAATTGCTTGAACCCAGGAGGCGGAGGTTGTGGTGAGCCGAGATTGCGCCATTGCACTCCAGCCTGGGTAACAAGAGCGAAACTCCGTCTCCCAAAAAAAAAAAAGAGTAAAGGAGCATAATCTATACTATAGGGGAAAATCCAAGATAAATTCTTAAGTGAAAAAAGCAGGATACATAGCAGTGTGTACAATATGGCACTTCGTGTTTAAAAAACCAGAACTGGCCAGGGGTGGCTTACACCTGTAATCCCAGCACTTTGGGAGGCTGAGACAGAAGGGTTGCCTGAGCCCAGGAGTTTGAGGCTGCAGTGAGCTAAGGTGGTGCCACTGAAACTCTGGCCTGGACACAGAACGAGACCCTGTCTCAATAAATACATAAATAATAAATTTTAAGAACAAAAAACAAAAACCTGATAGAGAAAGTATTTCCAAAGAGATACACAAGAAATTGACAGTCTTGGCCACTGAGGAGAGAAACTGAGTGGCCAGGGCACAGAAGAGTGAGATGTGCTTTTCATTATATGCTAGCTTGTACCATCACTCATTCACAAATAAAGTTATTTAAATAAGTTAATAAGTCAATATATTCTGTGGCCTTTACCTCCCCAACTCCCACAAAGCGAACATGTAGAAAACAACTCTCTCCAGCCCTCAGGGCCTCAGAATCACCCTCCTCCCATCACTGGATAGCTCTCAAACAGAAATTTGAGTTTACCTCAATTCATCCATCCTATGACAACTGTGAGACCAAATTCTCTCAGTCCAGATGGCACACACGAAAAATCTTTCAGTAAAAGTGAAGAAAAATGAAGAACCCAGCTGCAGAAAAAATAATGAGAAATCACTTGGCATCGAACCAGTTTCCACAGTTTCTTCTTCCTTCCGGAGCCTCAAATTATAGAGGCTGTGAGGAAAGAAAGCCTCCGGTGGGCAGAGTTTGCCTCAGAGAATGGCCTGAGCTGGGCGGGCTCATCCCATGAAAAGCACCTTTCTAAGACCTCCTTGCCCCCCGCCACCCCTGTGCAGGAGGCAGCGTCCAAGCCTAATTGGGGTAATTAAGTTCTAGCAGAAATGAAATCCCACTCTGCCTCCCGGAAAAGAGTCTTCAGAGCACAAAAGTGCTACGTCATTTGCCATTTACAGGCAGACCCCGAATGATCCTTTGCTGGGAAATAATGAAATTGGAAGAGTGGAAAAGTATATATATATATATTTTATACCCATATTATTTATAGTCTTCTTTCCATGTCTATTTGTTTTCTCAAGTCTTTCACCTTCTGTTGGGTTTAAAGCAGGAGCATCCCTTATGCTATGAGAGATTAGTAAGATTTTAAATGACCAGGAAAATTGGATTAAATATTTTTACAAATCAAAAGAACATTATACAACACAATGGCATACTTTTTTTTTTTTTTTTTTTCCGTTTTTTTTTTTTTTTTTTTTTTCGTATACAAAGTCTCGCTCTGTCGCCTAGGCTGGAGTGCAGTGGCATGATCTCAGCTCACAGTGAAACCTCTGCCTCCTGGGTTCAAATGATTCTCCTGTCTCGGCCTCCCGAGTAGGTGGGATTACAGGCTTGTGCCACCACGCCTAGCTAAATTTTTTTGTATTTTTAGTAGAGATGAGATTTCTCGGTGTTAACCAGGATGGTCTCGATCTCCTGAACTCGTGATCCACCCACCTCAGCCTCCCATAGTGCTGGAATTACAGGCGTGAGCCTCTGTGCCCGGCCTCACGCGCCTGGCCAATGATATACTTCATGAAATGTTACACTGAGCCTGAAACAGGGATCACATTTTCAGACTTTGTGAAATCCTTTCTCAATCTGTTAACATACTTGTTCCAAGATTCCACTCAATAAATATCTAAAGCAGATGCTGGCTGACATCTTATTCAATATGGTTTGAAGATGTCACTCTGAGGAAAAAGCATTCTGTACTAGCCAGCCATTAAGAGGAGAGCACATGAATTTAATTAGCTAGGTTGAATGAGGACTTCTCTGTTGTGAACCATATATTTCTATGTAGCTCTCAGAGTTTAAAAAGAAAATACTTGGCCAGGCATGGTAGCTCACGCCTTTAATCCCAGCACTTTGGGAGGCCAAGGCAAGGAGGAGCACGGAAGGCCAGGAGTTTGAGACTAGCCTTGGGAACATAGTAAGACCTTTTAAAAAAGAAAAAATTTTCTCTCAATATTCTTTTTTTTTTTTTTAGAAGGAGTCTCACTCTGTTGCCCAGGCTGGAGTGCAATGGCGTAATGTTGACTTACTGCAAACTCTGCCTCCCAGGTTCAAACGATTCTCCTCTCTCAGCCTCTCAAGTAGCTGGGATTACAGTCATGTGCTACCACGCTGGGCTCATTTTTTTGTCTCTTGGTTACATCAATAGAGCTTAATCACGTAAAGGATGTAGAATCAATTGGTGACAACACACACACACACACACACACACAAACACACACACACA
>NW_016107475.1:1680845-1688930 GCF_001604975.1 Cebus imitator | reverse complement strand
ACACACACACACACACACGATGTAGAATCAAGTCAGTGCAGTCCAGCTCAAAGCAGACAGAGATGCAATATTTTCCAGGAGAGTCAGAACACGTTTCCAGGTCCTGAAATCTTCACTGGGCAGATGATAAAATCTGTGTGCATGAAGGTGAGATCAGAATGTCTAGAAGTCTACTGGTCTCTCTATACCCAGTCTTAGGTACATAGGCTAAAACAGTTCTGCATGTAAACTCCTCTGAATATGTACTGGAACTTGGCTGGGCCAGAAGCACCTCTTCAGTTTTGAAATTTTACAATATACGGTTTGATTACAGAATATGGTACCCTGAGACATGAATTCAGTCCTCTCAACTACTTTAAAAAAGAAAAAATGTAAATGCTGTATTCTGGTTTGTTTGTATTTTTTTGTTGTTGTTTTCTTTTTTGAGACCAATTCTTGCTTTGTCACCCAGGCTGGAGTGCAGTAGCCCAGTCACGGCTCACTGCAGCCTCCGCCCCCAGGCTCAACCGAGCCTCCCACCACAGCCTCTCAAGTAGCTAGGACTACAGGCACGTGCCATGACACAGGGCTAATTTTTGTATTTTTTGTAGGGATGGAGTTTCATGATGTTGCCCAGACTGGTCTCGAACTCCTGAGCTCAAAGGATACACCCACCTCAGACTCCCAAAGTGCTGAAACCACAAGTCTGAGCCACAGGCACCTGGCCTTTAATCCCTTCAAGAAATATGTTTGTCAGGGCTGGGTCCATGGCTCATGCCTGTAATCCCAGCACTTTGGGAGCCACGGTGTGAGGATTGCCTGAGCTTAGGAGTTCGAGAACAGCTTGGGAAACACAGCAAAACCTCCTCTCCACTAAAAATTTAAAAAATAACAATAATTTTTTAAAATTAGCCAAGTGTGGGGGAGTGTGCTTGTAGTCCCAGCTACTTGAGAGGCTGATGTGGGGGAGGATCACTGGAACCCAGGAGGTCCTAAGCCATGATGGGGCAACTGCACACCAGCCTGGGCAACAGAGCGAGACTCTGTCTCAAAAACCAAAACAAAAGAAAAACCCATGTTACTGGACACTAGGGACTGCTTGAGGGAGGAGGAGGAGGAGGGGTGGGGTTTGGAAGGCTCCCTATGGGATAATATGCTGACTACCTTGGTGACGGGATCATTTGTACGCCAATCCTCAGCAACAAGCAGTTTACCCAACTAACAACCTGCCCACTTATCCCCTGAACCTAATATTAAAATAGAAAAGAAAGATGTTTGAAATCCACTGGCTAGGAGGGAAAAAATTAAAGGATAAAAGTAAATTAAAAGGAAAGAAAAGAAACATGTGGTTGGGCGCAGTGGCTCATGCCTATAAACCCAGCACTTTGGGGAACTAAGGTGGGTGGATCACCTGAGGTCAGGAGTTCAAGACCAGCCTCACCAACATGGTGAAACCCCGTCTTTGCTGGGCATGGTGGCCCATGCCTGTAATCCCAGCACTTTGGGAGGCTGAGGCAGGCGGATCACAAGGTCAGGAAATCGAGGCCATCCTGGCTAACATGGTGAAACCCCATCTCTACCAAAAATTCAAAAAGTAGGCCGGGCGCGGTGGCTCAAGCCTGTAATCCCAGCACTTTGGGAGGCCGAGGTGGGCGGATCACCTGAGGTCAGGAGTTCAAGACCAGCCTGGCCAACATGGTGAAACCCTGCCTCTACTAAAAATACAAAAATTAGCCGGGCATGGTGGTGCGTGCCTGTAATCCCAGCTACTCAGGAGGCTGAGGCAGGAGAATTGCCTGAACCCAGGAGGCAGAGGTTGCGGTGAGCCGAGATCGCGCCATTGCACTCCAGCCTGGGAGAAACTCTGACTCAAAAAAAAAAAAAAAAGAAAAAAGAAACGTATTTATGAAAGATTCATCTGGGTGAAGATCTTGCACATCTGACTGTCCAGAGTCAAACTAAAGGTGAGGACTGCCAAACAGTTCCCAGTGTGCCAATCTACAAGGGGCCTGAAGCACCTCTAGAAATAGGATGAAGACAATATTTTCCTTAAAATTCTTCTTTCTTGAGAATTCTATATGTGGTGTGAAGGAATGTCTGATACACACTTAGGAAAGTACTTGGATGAGGTAATATCAAACAGTATTGTTTTGTTGTTATTTGTTTTGTTTTGCTGGCTAAATTGCTTGAGACAATAGGGAAGATACTGAGTGGTGCTGCTGCTGGAAGTTCCTCGCTCCTCCCTCAACTTCTCAAGCTCTCCTTTAAAGAAAGATACATGCAGGCGTGGTGGCTCACGCCTGTAATCCCAACACTTTGGGAGGCCTAAGTGGGCATATCACCTGAAGTCAGGAGTTCCAGTCTAGCCTAGCCAACATGGTGAAACCCTGCCTCTACTAAAAATACAAAAATTAGCCGGGCTTGGTGGTGGGCACCTGTATTCCCAGCTACTCTGAAGGCTAAGGTAGGAGAATCGCTTGAACCCAAGAGGTGGAGGTGGCAGTGAGCAGAGATTGCGCCACTGCACTGCAGCCTGGGCAATAGAGTGAGACTCCATCTCAAAAAAGTAAATGAAAAATGATGAAAGGTACACATATTTTTAAATACCGGTTTAAATTTAAAGGCGCAACAACTAGTTACCTGTCCCTGAGCACCCAAGTGTCTCAGTTACAATTATTCTCAACACTTTTTTTCTGTTCTAACACACTGAAGGGTTGTAGCATCCTACATTAGCATCAATTGCTTTGGACAGCAGCAATTCCCAGGGGACTGGGGTAGCGGGGTCATGTGTGAAAGAGTCCTCTAGAAGTTAGAGTCGCTAGTCATGCCACTACAGCTTTATTCATTAGCCACAAAGGATGTAACATAAGCTGTGGAGCATTAATCAGTAAAAGACAAATATATGACACAATGCACAAACAAATAATTCAAAATAATTAGCATGTATTCCCTGAATGTGTAGCTTCTGTAGCAAATAAGGAAATTCAAAATTTCGTGCTTAATTTGCAATTTTTCCCCCTTTAATTGCATCTGACACCTGCTGTTAATTTGAAACAAATTAAACTCTGAAGGCAGTATTCAAAAGTAACAAGACTGCGGATTTCACCTTTGGGCAAAAAATTATACAACAGCTTCACCCAACTTCAAAAAGAGTGAAACATTCTTTCCCAGAAGTGGTAAAGTATTTTCTGTTTGCATGGCATGCCCTCGTAAGTGAGAGGGTAATGCCAAGGATGTGATAGCCAACTCCCTTTAGTATGCTGGGCTACATAAGCTACATGAAATTCTTGTCTCCTTGGAGATCTATACCAGTGTTGCCAATAGAAATAAAATGCAAACCACAGATTTTAAATTTTAATTTTCAGCCAGGTGCAGTGACTCACACCTGTAATCCCAGCACTTTGGGAGGCCAGGGTGGGCGGATCACCTGAGGTCAGGAGTTCGAGACCAGACTGGCCAATGTGGCAAAACCCCGTCTCTACTAAAATACAAAAAATTAGCCAGGTATGGTGGTGCACACCTGTAATCCCGGCTATTCGTGAAGCTGAGGCAGGATAATCGCTTGAACCTGGGAGGCAAAGGTTTCAGTGAGCAGCGATTGCACTCCAGCCTGGGTGAGAAGAGTGAAACTCTGTCTCAAAAAAAAAAAGACTAAAAATAAAATTTTTAAATTTTTTAAAATGTTTTTCTTTTAAATGAGAGAGTTTTCTAACAAGATGGAAGCTACAATCATATGTAACATAATTATGAAAGTGACATCCCGGGCCGGGCGCGGTGGCTCAAGCCTGTAATCCCAGCACTTTGGGAGGCCGAGGCGGGTGGATCACAAGGTCAAGAGATCGAGACCATCCTGGTCAACATGGTGAAACCCCGTCTCTACTAAAAATACAAAAAATTAGCTGGGCATGGTGGCGCGTGCCTGTAATCCCAGCTACTCAGGAGGTTGAGGCAGGAGAATTGCCTGAACCCAGGAGGCGGAGGTTGCGGTGAGCCGAGATTGCGCCATTGCACTCCAGCCTGGGTAACAAGAGTGAAACTCCGTCTCAAAAAAAAAAAAGAAAGTGACATCCCATCATCTTTATCATATTCTATTGATTAGAAGCAAATCGCCAGTCCTGCCCACACTCAGGGGAAGGAGATTCCACAGGGCTGTGAATACCAGAAGGCAGGAATTATCAGGAGTCATTTTAGAGTCTGTCTACCATACATATTAAGTCTTTGAGATCTAAAGTTCTGTGTGTTCTCCATTTACAGCATATCTCAAGGCAGAGCAGCCACGTTTCAAGTACTCAAAAGCCACTGGCTGGTGGCTGCCATATTGAACAGTATTATTCTATAACAACCAAACCCAGAGATCTGGGGAATTACAGGACACCTAAACACTGCTGTTAGCAATCGTGTGTCTCTATAGAGAATTCAATCTCAAAAGAACTAGAAGCATAAAGGTGTAGTAGGTTAAGAACATTTTGTTACTTCTTTTTGTTGTTGTTGTTTGTTTGTTTTGTTTATTTCTGAAACAGCATCTCGCTCTGTCACACAGGCTGGCGTGCAGTGACAGGATCTTGGCTCACTGCAACCTCCACCTCCCAGGCTCAAATGATCCTCCCTCCTCAGCCTCCTGAATAGCTAGGACTACAGATGCGTACCACCACACCTGGCGAATTTTTGTATTTTTTGTAGAGACGAAGTCTCTCTATATTTCTCAGGCTTGTCTTGAACTCCTGGGCTCAAGAGATCCACCTGTTTTGGCCTCCCAAAGTACTAGAATTACAGATGTGAGCCACCGTACCCAGCCTTGTCATTTCCAATAGATAAAGAATGTACTGATATTATTTTAAATCTGGATCCTCAAAGCAAGTAGAGGCTGGAAAATAGGATTTGCGTGTATTTTTACAATTCTACTTAATACTTGCCCTGGCTTAATGGGCAAGTCCTGTAGGCTGAGAGAAATAGTTAAATAAAGGCCATTTACAGAAGGGTCAGGTGACTGTAACATCAGAGGGCTCCCAGGAAGATATCTTGGTAAATACTCTTACACCTTTCCCCTTGACTCATAGCAGGGCCACTCTGGGCCAGTCAACAGAAAGAATGCATCCTGTTCCCTGTATGCCATTTCACCAGTAACAGGAGGCTCAGATGGGGATATTTCTCAAGCAATTCTCCAGTTTCCCACTTGACTGCTTATGTGAGAAACCCCTGTGGAAGGAGGATCTGACCCCTGAATATGACTGGCAGCCTGAAGAGGACTCTACAGATGGACCCCATTCCTCACTAAAACCTGAGCATCCCCTCACCCCGAAGCCAATGGCTCACTCCAATTCTTCCCAGCTCTTCCCGTATCACCCCAAACTCAATTCAAATATTGGTTTGGTGTTGTGGCTCACACCAATAATCCCAACACTTTAGGAGGTCAAGGCAGGCAGATTGCTTGAGCCCAGGAGTTCAAAACCAGCCTGAGCAACATGGCAAAACCCCATCTCTATTTAAAATGAATAAATAAATAAATAAACATTTAAAATTTTAAAATTTTTAAAACCCACAAGTACTAATTACATATGCAGGTGTGCGCTTGCTTCAGTTGTCCATGCGACATATTCATGTATCTCTTTTCATGCTTTCTCCTGTCTCCACTCTAAGGACAGCCCAAAACCTACGCCAGTTTCTCACTGGAATTTCCAGCTCCACATCACCACCTGCCTCCTGGGTGTTTCTGAATATTCCCCTTTCATCTTCAGTAATTTTTTATTTGTCTTAGAGCCTCAGATGTGAACATCCTGGGTACAACATGGCATATCATTTTTTTTTTTTTGAGACGGAGTTTTGCTCTTGTTGCCCAGGCTGGAGTGCAGTGGCACAATCTTGGCTCACCATAATCTCTGCCTCCTGGATTCAAGCAATTCTCCTGCCTCAGCCTCCCGAGTAGCTGGGATTACAGGCATGTACACCATGCTCAGCTAATTTTGTATTTTTAGTAGAGATGGGGTTTCACCATGTTGGTCAGGCTGGTCTTGAACGCCCAACCTCAGGTGATCTGCCCCCCTCGGCCTCCCAAAGTGCTGAGATTACAGGCATGAGCCACTGTACCTGGCCAACATGGCATATCATTTCTCTCTCACCTATAACCTACAGGAACAAGCAGACCTGAGCTCAGATTTCAGCTCAGCCACTTCCACCACAGACTTGCCTTTCTGAGCCTCCTGAAAAATGAAAATGATCATATTTATCCTGAAGACTGTAACAAGGTGTGAACATGGGAGTCCTTTCTGTCTCTATTTCAACTGAAACTCAAAAGCGTTCAACAAAACAAGTTCTCCAGTTCCAAAGTGGGGTGCCAGGCGCCCCCTGCAGGAACTGCAGAGCAGGGCGCTTTCCCTCACCCCAGTCCAGTGAGAGGTGCTTTTAGAGGAACACTGGCAGAGACAGGCTTGAGCTACCATGCCAGGCCAATGACTCTTTTAACTGTACAGCTTTCCTGCTTTACAGCTAGATAAGGCCAGGGACACATGAAGTTAGACAATGAAAAGAGTCAGACCTTATCTGCACTTCTGTCTGCTGTTGTAGGCTCCCCACCTACATAATTAAAATTCTGAATTTACCAAGGTTTTCACCAAAAGTAAAAGTTGGCTAAGAGTTAACAGTGTGCCGGGCACAGTGGCTCATGCCTGTAATCTCTGTTGCCCAGGCTGTAGTGCAATGGCACGATCTCCGCTCACTACAACCTCTACCTCCTGGGTTCAAGTGATTCTCCTGCCTCAGTCTTCTGAGTAGCTGGGACTACAGGTTCACACTCCCACACCCAAATAATTTTTTGTATTTTTAGTAGAGATGGGATTTCACCATGCTGGCCAGGCTGGTCTCAAACTCCTGACCTCATGATCCACCTCCCTCCGCCTCCCAAAGTACTGGGAATACAGGCGTGAGTCACCGTGCCTAGCCCGACAGGTATTCTTAAATTCAAGTTTTTGATAATTTAGCAAATTGAAACATTAGAATAGAGGAAAAAACTTTCAGGACTCATGGAGGGCCAAAATATTTATGAATATCAATCAAAAGTTAACTGCATGAACTAAGCTGAAGAAGTCAAAAGTAATTTTTTTAATTTTGCTTAAAATGTTGCTGATCCTTTGTTTTGTTTTTCAGAGTCAAGGAAGCTTTTCAGCTAATTACAGCTTTTGACAATTCACTCCTGTGAACACAATTTGGAGCGTATTTGTTTCTCTCTACCTGATTTCTCCATAATTTGAAACTATTTTTATTCATAACTTATATATAGTTATCTGCATAAGTGCAATAAGAATCCGTTTTCTGGCCAGTGCAGTGGCTCATGCCTGTAATCCCAGCACTTTGAGACGCCGAGGCAGGCAGATCACAAGGTCAGGAATACGAGACCAGCCTAACCAACATGATGAAATTCTGCCTCTACTAAAAATACAAAACTTAGCTGGGTGTGGTGGCACGCACCTGTAGTCCCAGCTACCGGGGAGGCTGAGGCAGGAGAGTTGCTCGAACCCAGGAAGCAGAGGTTGCAGTGAGCCGAGATTGTGCCACTGAACTCCAGCCTGGGCAACAGAGTGAGACTCTGTCTCAAAAAAAAAAAAGAAAGAAAGAAAAGAAAGAAAATTTGACTTGTAGACCCAGTAAAAGCCCTTGAGGAACTGGCCTCAAACCTTATCTACAAAGGTCACTGCACAAGGTTTCTGACCTGTGGTAAGTAATGAACGTCACTTTCTTACAGGTCCAGGAGCCCCAAGTTATCTACGGACCTCAAGAGGAGAGAAATTTATTCAACTCCTAGGTATTTGGAGTTACAAACCCATTGCAGGGCTCAGCTTTAAAAAAAAGTCTTATCTAGGATTCCTTCTATGGAACAGAGTTCCATAGTAGCCAATTTAAAAAGAGTTTATGTGGAAAATAATTATTCTTGCTGCACATTTCACTAATAATCAGGCCAAGTATAATAAAGCAAATTGGTCTTATCATGATTTGTCTTTAGTAAAAATGAGAAACTGGAGAGAGAAAAACTATGTTTTTTTCTTTTTGAGATGGAGTTTATTTTTTTTATTTCTTTTTTTCTTCTCTAATTTTTTTTTTTTTTTTTTTTTTTTT
>NW_016107475.1:1676770-1679610 GCF_001604975.1 Cebus imitator | reverse complement strand
GGCTTTCACAATGTTGGCCAGGCTGGTCTCGAACTCCTGATCTCAGGTGATCTACCCACCTCAGCCTCCCAAAGTGCTGAGATTACAGACGTGAGCCACTGCGCCTGGCCAAGGGTTCTCTTATAAAAGGGAGTGGGGAAATGTCAGGCATTTAAACCAGAGCAATTCCACCTTGAATAGGATCTGGGTAAAATAAGGCTGAGAACTCCTGGGCCGTATGACCAGACAGTTAGGCATTTTAATTCACAGGATGAGATGGAAGTTTGACACAAAATACAAGTCATAAAGACCTTGCCAATAAAACAGGCCAGGCACAGTGGCTTGCTCCTGTAATCCCAGCACTTTGGGAAGCTGAGGTGGGCGGATCAGTTGAGATCAGGAGTTCAAGACCAGCCTGGCCAACATGGTGAAAACCCGTCTCTCCTAAAAATACAAAAATTAGCCAGGCATGGTGGTGTGTGCCTGTAATTTTAGCTACTCAGGAGGCTGAGGCAGGAGAATCACTTGAACCCAGGAGGCAGAGGTTGCAGTGAGCTGAGATCATGCTACTGGACTGCAGCCTCGATGCCACAGCGAGACTCTGTCTCAAAAAAAAAAAAGAAAAAACAAGTTGCAGTAAAGAAGCTAGATAAAACCCACCAAAACCAAGATAGTGCAAGAGTGACCTCCAGTCATCCTCACCACTGCACTCCCACCTGCAGCATGACAGTTTACAAATGCCATGACAATGTCATGTATTTTTAGTAGGGACAAGGTTTCTCCATGTTGGCCAGGCTGGTCTTGAACTCCTGACCTCAGGTGATCCACCCCCCTGGACCTCCCAAAGTGCTGGCGTTGCAGGCATGAGCCACCAAACCCAGCCTCACCCTGAATTCTTTCTTGCGTGAGATCCAAGTACCCTCTCTTGGGATCTGGATGTAGACCTCGTTCCTGTAACACACCCATTCTGTAGCTTACACCATTCAGGCCTCAGGTAAATGCTTCTCCACATCTCGTCCTATGTCCTCAAAACAGAGGTACCTGGCTACAAACACCAGGTCACTTGGTAGGTTGTGCCACTGCCAAAGTTGAACATAGACATTGCTTTGGATTGTGGGAAGGATAGGAATGATGTCAAAACAATTTAGATCAGAGAAAAACAGAATTCTTTAACTTGGCAATCTTTCCTCTCGGACACTGGGAAGGCAGTAGGTTCTTACATAATGGGTTCTAATCTTCCAGTGGGCTGAAGGTCCATTTTCTTCCTCCTCTTCATGTTCTGATTTATGGCTCTGTTGGTTTTTCGGGACTTAGAGTGGCATCCAACACAACTGCCTGTGGCTGCCGAGGAACATTGTGCAGTTTGCTATAACATGTGAGCCACCATGACCAGCCAGTATTTGACCTTCCTTCCTTCCTTCCTCTGTCCTTCCTTCCTTCCCTTCCTTCCCTCCCTTCCCTCTCTCCTTTGCCTCCCTTCTCTCCCTCCCTCTTTTCCTTCCTTCCTTCCTTCCTACCTTTTCTCTCTGTCTTTCTTTCTTTCAAGACAGGACCTCACTTGTCACCCAGGATTAGTACAGTGGCACAATCATGGCTCACTGCAGCCTCAAACTCAGTTGAGTGAACTACCATGCAGGGCCAGTATTTAATGATGAAAAACTAAATTTAGGCCGGGTGCAGTGGCTCATGCCTATAATCCCAGCACACTGGGAGGCTGAGGCAGGTGGATCACTAGAGGTTAGGAGTTCAAGACCAGCCTGGGCAATATAGCGAAACCCCGTCTCTACTAAAAATACTGAAAATTAGCGGGGCACTGTGGCAGCTGCCTATAATCCCAGCTACTCCAGAGGCTGAGGCAGGAGACTTGAACCTGGGAGGTAGAGGTTACAGTGAGCCAAGATCACGCCACTCCACTACAGCCTGGGTGACAGTGAAACTCCATCTAAAAAACCAAAAACCATACCCACAGAAACTAAATTTGAAATATCAGCCTTATAGAATGTAAATGTCAATATTCACTAATAATGTACTTTTTAATTTTAATAGACATTTTGAATATTTTAGAAGGAAAAAATTTTTTGAAATACCTTTTTTTAATATTAAATCAACGTAATTTTTCATAGCCAAATGTGATAACTCACCCCTGTAATCCCAGCAATTTGGGAGGCTGAGGTGGGAGGACTGCCTGAACCCAGGAGTTTGAGACCAGCCTGGGTAACATAGTGAGACCCTGTCTCTACAAAAAATTAAAAAATTAACTGGGGGCCGGGCATGGTGGCTCAGGGCTGTAATCACAGGACTTTGGGAGGCCGAGGCGGGCAGATCAATTGAGCTCAGGAGTTCAAGACCAATCTGGCCAACAAGGTGAAACCCCATTTCTAATAAAATTCAAAAATTAGCCAGGTGTTGTGGTGCACACCTGTAATCCCAGCTACTCAGGAGGCTGAGGCACAAGAATTGCTTGAACCTGGGAGCTGGAAGTTGCAGTCAGCCAAGATCGCGCCACTTCACTCCAGCGTGGGCAACAGAGCGAGACTCTGTCTCAAAAAAAAATTGACCAGGCATGGTCTTGGCACATGTAGTCCCAGCTCCTTGGGAGTCTGCGATGGGAGAATCGCTTGAGCCTGGGCGTTCAAGGCTGCAGTGAGCTGGGGCTGTGCTATTGC
Source organism: Cebus imitator (assembly GCF_001604975.1). NCBI lineage: Eukaryota > Metazoa > Chordata > Mammalia > Primates > Cebidae > Cebus > Cebus imitator. The sequence continues at coordinate 1,676,965 of NW_016107475.1, read as the reverse complement.
ACTGTAGCCTGGGTGACAGAGTTAGACCCTGTCTCAAAAACCTAAATAAATCAAAATAAATTTAATTTTTCTATTGTTTACTTTAATAAGTATTTTAAATAAAAACCTTTTCAGCCTGAGCCCAGGAAGAGGCGGTTGAGTTGAGATTGTGCCACTACACTTCAGCCTGGGGCGACAAAGCAAGATACTGTTTAA
>NW_016107475.1:1671504-1676744 GCF_001604975.1 Cebus imitator | reverse complement strand
ACAGGGCAAGATACTGTTTAAAAAAAAAAAAAAAGAAAGAAAAAAAAAAGAAAAAGAAAACCTACCCAACTAATATTTGAATCCAATTATATGTTCTTTGTTTCTTTTGGTCATTGCCAAAAATATTGACTATAACAACATAACGATTCTGCAGAAGTGAAAGTAAGAAAAATAAATTTATAAAAACAGGCTGGGCACAGTGGCTCACGCCCGTAATCTCAGCCTTTGGGAAGCTAAGGTGGTAGATAACCTGAGGTCAGGAGTTTGAGACCAACCTGACCAACATGGTGAAACCCCGTCTCTACTAAAAATATAAAAAATTAGCCAGGTGTGGTGACGGGCGCCTCTAATTGCAGCTACTTAGGAGGCTGAGGTAGGAGAATCACTTGAACCCAGGAGGTGGAGGTTGCAGTGAGCTGAGATGGCACCATCGCATTCCAGCCTGGGCAACAAGAGCGAAACTCTCTTGAAAAAAAAAAAAAAAAAAAAAAACCGGGTGCCCTGGCTCAGGCCTGTAATCCCCAGCACTTTGGGAAGCCAAGGCGGGCAGATCACCTGAGGTTGGAAGTTCAAGACCAGCCCGACCAACATGGTAGAACCCCGTCTCTACTAAAATATAAAATTAGCCAGACATGGTGGTGCATGCCTGTAGTCCCAGCTACTTGGGAGGCTGAGGAGAGAATCACTTGAACCCGAGAGAAGGAGATTGTGGTGAGTTGAGATCACGCCATTGCACTCTAACCTGGGCAACAAGAGTGAATCTTCATCTCAAAAGAAAAAAAAAAGTTACAAAGATTACAAAAGCATATATGAATTATATATGTCTCTTTGTTTCATCCAGCCATCTGTAGCCCATTAACAGAATGCTCAGACATGGGCAATAATAATTAGATTCCATAATCTCAGATAGTTCAGTAACTTTCTGTTAGTAAAAGGCATCATTTTATTTATTTATTTGTTTGTTTATTTTGAGACAGTCTTGCTCTGTTGCCCAGGTTGGAGTGCAGTGGAACCATCTCAGCTCAGGGCAACCTCCACACCCCAGGTTTAAGAGATTCTTCTGCTTCAGCTTCCCAAGTAGCTGAGATTACAGGTGCACACCACCGCACTCAGCTAATTTTTGTATTTTAGTAGAAACGGAGTTTTGCCATGTCGGCCAGGGTGGTCTCAAACTCCTGACCTCAAGTGATCCGCCAACCTCAGCCTCCCAATGTGCTGGGATTATAGGCATGAGCCACCACACCTGGCAAAAGTCATAATTTTAAACACATTTTAGGCCTGGTGCAGTGTCTCTCATCTATAATCCCAACACTTTAAGAAGCCAACAAGGGAGAATCACTTGAGGCCAGTAGGTCAAGACCAGTCTGGACAATGTAGCAAACCCTGTCTCTACAAAAAATTTTAAAATTAGTTGGGTGTGGTGGAGTATGTCTGTAATCCCAGCTACTCAGGGGCTGAGGCAGGAGAATCAGTTGAGCCCAGGAGTTAGAGGCTACAGTAAGCTATGATCATGCCACTGCACCCCAACCTGAGTGACAGAGCCAGACCCTGCCTCTTAAAAAAAGAAGTTAACACATTCTATTTTGTTATCATAAAATGGCTTTTTAAAATTTTGGGGGGCGCTCTCTTCCCGCCACCCAAGATGCCAAAAGGAAAGAAGGCCAAGGGGAAGAAGGTGGCTCCGGCCCCTGCTGTCGTGAAGAAGCAGGAGGCTAATCCCCTGTTTGAGAAAAGGCCTAAGAATTTTGGCATTGGACAGGACATCCAGCCCAAAAGAGACCTCACCCGCTTTGTGAAATGGCCCCGCTATATCCGGTTGCAGCGGCAGAGAGCCATCCTCTATAAGCGGCTGAAAGTGCCTCCTGCAATTAACCAGTTCGCCCAGACCCTGGACCGCCAAACAGCTACTCAGCTGCTTAAGCTGGCCCACAAGTATAGACCAGAGACGAAGCAAGAGAAGAAGCAGAGGCTGTTGGCCCGGGGCCAAGAAGAAAGCAGCTGGCAAAGGGGACGTCCCCACTAAGAGACCACCTGTCCTTCGAGCAGGAGTTAACACTGTCACCACCAAGAAAGCTCAGCTGGTGGTGATTGCACACGACGTGGATTCCATTGAGCTGGTTGTCTTCTTGCCTGCCCTGTGTCGTAAAATGGGAGTCCCTTACTGCATTATCAAGGGGAAGACAAGACTGGGACGTCTAGTCCACAGGAAGACCTGTACCACTGTCGCCTTCACTCAGGTTAACTTGGAAGATAAAGGTGCTTTGGCTAAGCTGGTGGAAGCTATCCGCACCAACTACAATGACAGGTAGGATGAGATCCACCGTTACGGGGGAGGCAATGCCCTGGGTCCCAAATCTGTGGCTCGAATTGCCAAGCTCGAAAACGCAAAGGCTAAAGAACTTGCCACGAAACTGGGTTAAATGTACACTGTTGAGTTTTCTGTACCTAAAAATAATTAAAACAATACAAATTTTCCTTCAAAAAAAATTTTTTTTGTTTGGTTTAGTTTGGTGGGGGTTGGTTTAGTTTGTTTTTTTGTTTTAATTTTGAGACAGTCTTACTCTGTCACTCAGGCAGAAGTACAGGGCTCCACGGCACTCTGCTGACTGCAACTTCCATCTCCCGGGCTTCAGTGATTCTTGTGCCTCAGCCACTCAAGTAGCTGGGATTACAGCTAAATTTTGTATTTTTTGTAGAGACAGGGTTTCACCTTGTTGGCTAGGCTGGTCTCGAACTCTTGACCTCAAGTGATCTGCACACCTCGGCCTCCCAAAGTGCTGGGATTACAGGCATGAGCTACCTCTCTTGGCCCATTACAAAGTTATATTTATCAATTTAGAAAGAGAAATTATATTTTAACAGCTGTTAACTTGATTTATAGCATTTACATACTTGGAATGTGCCTCCATTTTTATGCTTGCCCTAAATGTTGGTGACCTAGAATGAATTAGGTGCCTGTTATTAACCCATCAGAATTAAAAGCATATTATCTGTCTGGCACATTTACTCACAACTGAAATCTCTGCAATCATTCAGAAATGAGAGAAGCCCTTTTCAAAAAGAAGGCCAGGTATGGTGGCTCATGCCCATAATCCCAGCACTTTGGGAAGTCAAGGCAGAAGGATCATTTGAGGCTGTGCTGTCAACGAAAATTTTAAAAATCAGCTGGGCATGGTGCTGTGCGCCTGTAGTCTCAGCTACTCAGGAGGCTGAGGCGAGAGGATTGCTGGAGCCCAGGATTTCAAGGTTACAGTGAGCTATGATCATACCACTGTATCCTAGCCTGGAGACAGGGTGAGACCCTGTCTCTAATAAATAATAATAATAAGTTAAAAAGAAACTATTGCTAAAAATTGTTCATTTATAATGCTGTCTTATGATAGGATGTCTCGGAGAGTAATACATAAACTAGAAACATCCCTTTGTAAAGTTATATGCAGAAAGATCGTACATCTCAAAGGAAGGAGAAAATGGCAGGGGAAAGAAAGTAGGTAAATTGAAGTAGACATCTCCACTGTTATTGAAAGGACCAGATCAATGCGAGTGTCAGACTTAATAGCTGGGGAAATGAGAAGAGAAATTGGCTCACTCTCAGAGACTTAGAAATACGCTGTGGACAAGCAGGTAAAAGTAGCAACTTGTTAAGAGAAAAAAATAGCAAAAGTACAAGGAAGAGGCAGGAGCAAGAATCAAGATTTGTTGCATCTGCTATGTGCCAGGCCCAGTGCTAAGCATGTAACATGCCTTAATGATACCTTCAGCTACACAACACGCCAGAGGTTTAATAGGATTTAGTATATGAAAGCTGTATGAAGGAGGCTACTTTTTTTTTTATTTTTATTTTTTAATTTATTTATTTTACTTTAGGTGCATACTATATCTGGCATTTCTCCCCATGTTATCCCTCCCTTCCCTCCCCACCCCCCCCACTGTCTCTCCCCTATCCTCCACAACTGCCCCCAGTGTGTGATGCTCCTCTGCCTGGGTCTACGTGTTCTCGTTGTTCAACACCCATCTCTGAGTGAGAATATACGGTGTTTGGCTTTCTGTTCTTGTGTCAGTTTGCTGAGAATGATGTTTTCCAGATTCATCCAAGTCCCTACAAAGGACATGAACTCATCGTTTGTTATGGCTGTGTAGCATTCCATGGTGTATATATACCACATTTTCTTTGTCCAGTCTATCATTGATGGGCATTTGGGTTGGTTCCAGGTCTTTGCTATTGTACACAGGGCTTGAAGGAGGCTACTTTAAACAGCCCCTAGTACCTGTCAGGCAAAGTTCAAAATTGTTAAAAAGGTAGCCAGGCGTGATTGTGATGGCTCACGCCTATAATCCCGGCACTTCGGGAGGCTGAGGCAGGCAGATCACCCGAGGTCAGGAGTTCGAGACCAGCCTGACCAACATGGAGAAACCCCGTCTCTACTAAAAATACAAAATTAGGCCAGGCACGGTGGCTCACGCCTGTAATCCCAGCACTTTGGGAGGCCGAGGCGGGCAGATCACCTGAGGTCAGAAGTTCGAGATCAGCCTGGCCGACATGGTGAAACCCCATCTTAAAAAAAAAAAAAAAATACAAAATTATCCAAGCATGGTGGTGCTTGCCTGTAATCCCAGCTACTCAGGAGGTTGATGCAGGACAATGGCTTGAACCTAGGAGGTGGAGGTTACAGTGATCTGAGATTGCGCTATTACACTCCAGCCTGGGCAACAAGAGCAAAACTCCATCTCAATAAAAAGGCACACACTACCTGTTAACTACCCCAGGCTCACCTTCCCTCCCTTGGCATAGTGCACTTCTCACTGCCTCCAGTACACCAGCCATTTCATGCCCTTGTGCCTTTATACATGCTATTCACATGGCCAGGGGTGCCTTAGTTCATTGGCAAACTCATGCATCCTTCAAACCCCAATTCAAATGTTACCTTCTCTGTGAAGTCTTCTCAAAATCTGCCAAGCCTAGCAACTCTTTCTTCTTTCTGCTCCTAGAAGTCCTTTCATAACATAAAGCATTTATCACTTGGCATTAAAATTGTTAGTTCCTATAACTATCTCCTCTAGACAGTAGCTCCTAGTGGGCAGTTCAATAGCCCAGCACTACACTAGTGCCAGGAACACATAGGGATGTAATGCTCACTAACCAAAGAATAGTTCAATGGCTGTTCATGGTGGTTCACATCTGTAATCCCAGCAACTTGGGAGGCTGATGCAGGAGGATCGCCTGTGGCCAGGAGTTCTAG
>NW_016107475.1:1664026-1670034 GCF_001604975.1 Cebus imitator | reverse complement strand
TTTTTTTTGAGATGGAATCTTGCTCTGTCACCCAGCCTGGAGTGCAGTGGTGCAATCTCGGCTTACTGCAATCTCTGCTTCCGGGGTTCAAGCAATTCTCCTGTCTCAGCCTGAGTAGCTGGGATTACAGGTGCCCAGCTAATTTCTGTATTTTTAGTAGAGACAAAGTTTCATTATATTGGCCAGGCTGGTCTCTAACTCCTGACCTCATAATTTGCCCGCCTCGGCCTCCCAAAGTGCTGGGATTACAGGTGTGAACCACCACACCTGGCCAGAACTGAATTTTTACTTCAATTAATTTAAGATAACCACATGTGGCTAGTAGCTACCATATTGGACAGCACAACTTTATATTATCATTGACCCACAACATAGGTAAATTCTACCTCATTATAATTTTTTTGTACTAAAAACAAAAACTCAGCCACTTACAAGCTGAGTAATTTCAAGAACCTTGTTTAGCCTTTTTGCTTCTCATTTGATTCACCTGGAAACCCAGCACGAGGGACTAGATGACAGGAGAAGACTGACAGCTGAAAGCCCAGAGAATTGACCTCATCCCACCAAGCCCTCTGAAGAGACAGCTGAAGGGAGTAACCTGTATCCCTTCCCCAAACAGGAGGACAAACCATGCTTATACATAGACCCATGTGGATCCCAGGTGTTTCCTGCAGAGAGTAATGCGTAATGAGTTTATTCCAATCCATGACCAAGAGCACCCTGCTGAAAACATCTACAAACTGATGAAGGCTTAACCCCTTCTGTTCTTCGGGTTGGAGAGGTCTGAGGTCATTTATGTTCTTATACAACTTTCTGTGTCAGGGAGGCTGGGCATGGTGGCTCACACCTGCAATCCCAACACTTTGGGAGGCTGAGGCAGGTGAATCACCTGAGGTCAGGAGTTGGAGACCAGCCTGGCCAACATGGTGAAACTCCATCTCTACTAAAATATACAAAAATTAGCTAGGCATGGTGGCCAGCGCCTGTAATCCCAACACTTTGGGAGGCTGAGCCAGATGAATCACCTAAGGCCAGGAGTTGGAGACCAGCCTGGCCAACATGGTGAAACTTCATCTCTACTAAAATATAAAAAAATTAGCTGGGTGTGGTGGCAGGCGCCTGTGATCCCAGCTACTCAGGAGGCTGAGGCAGGAGAATTGCCTGAACCTGGGAGTCTGAGGTTGCTGCAAGCTGAAATTGTGACACTGCATTCCAGCCTGGGCGACAGAACAAGACTCCATCTCAAAAAACAAAAACCTTTCTGTGTCAGGGATAAATCACTCAACTTCTTTCCCATGGGTTTTTGGGCCTACAGAGAATGAGGCTTGTAAAAGCAATGGAGCTTATAATTAGGTTCACTAAGCCTGATTATCTGATTTTCACCTGCAAAAAAAGCACTTTGCAATCCCTAAATTCCAAGAAGAAAAAATGCTAAATCCCCTTTCCAGATTTTCTGAGATAACTGAGTTTATATGTGCATAACAGTGGGAAAGACTTATTCAGTTCCCTTTTCTTAAAAGAGAAGTATGGGGTGGGGAGGAGAAGGGGTAAAAGAAAGGAGGAAGGTTTGGAGGGAGGGGCTGAGGGAGGACAGCTGCTGTAGCCGCCAAGTATGCATCAGAATCACTTGGAGGACTTGTTAACCCATGGATTGCTGGGCTTACACAATTCGTTTTGTTAAGTTTGGTGCAAAAGTAATTGTGGTTTTTGCATTGTTGAAATTTGCTATTTACTACTGGAAAACATTCTTATATAAATGTGGTTATGTTATACATCCCTTTAATGTGCACTTCTCCCTTCTTTATTTATTTTTTTGGCTAATGATTCGTTGCTGTTTATTTTATTTATTTTGAGATAGAGTCTTACTCTATCACCAGGCTGGAGTGCAGTGGCACGATTTCAGCTCACTGCAACCTCCACCTCCTGGGTTCAAGCGATTCTCCTGCCTCAGCCTCCCCAGTAGCTGGGATTACAGACACGCGCCACCACGCACAGCTAATTTTTTTGTATTTTCAGTAGAGACGGAGTTTCACCATCTTGGCCAGGCTGGTCTCAAACTCCTGACCCTGTGGTCCACTGCCTCGGCCTCCCAAAGTTGCTGGGATTACAGGCATGCGCCACCATGCCCAGCCCTATTTTATTTTTATTTTAGACCATGGAAATGTTAGACAAAAAGCAAATTTGAGCGATTTTCTTGTTCAAGTTCAAAATGGATGGTAAAACAGAGAAGACAACTCACAACATCAAAAACACACTTGGCCCAGGAACTTTTAAGGAATGTACAGCGCAGTGGTGGTTCAAGAAGTTTTACAAAGGAGACGAGAGCCTTGAAGATGAGGAGCATAGCGGCCGGCCATCAGGAGCTGACGGCGAGCAGTTGAAAGCAATCATCAAAGCTGATCCTCTTAAACTACAGGAGAAGTTGTGGAAGAACTTAGTGTCGACCTTTCTACAGTCATTCAGCATTTGAAGCACATTGGAAAGGTAAAAAAGCTTGATAACTAGTGCCTCATGAGCTGAGCGAAAATCAAAAAAATCGTTGTTTTGAAGTGCCGTCTACTCTTACTCTATGCAACAACAAACCATTTCTCTCTCTCTTTTATTAAGAGATGGGGTCTCGCCATGTTGCCCAGGCTGGAGTGCAGTGGCTATTCACAGGCGCGATCCCACTACTGATCAGCACAGGAGTTTTGACCTGCTTCATTTCCGACCTGGGCCGGTTCACCCCTCCTTAGGCAACCTGGTGGTCCCCCCTCTCCAGAGAGGTCACCATATTGATGCCGAACTTAGTGCAAACACCCGATCGGCATAGCGCACTACAGCCCAGAACTCCTGGGCTCAAGCGATCCTCGGCACCTCAGCCTCCCGAGTAGCTGGGACTACAGGCACGTGCCACCACACCCGGCCCATGTCTCAATCAGATTGTGACGTGCGATGACAAGTGGATTTTATATGACAACCTGGGACAACCAGGTCAGTGGTTGGACCAAGTGAAGAAGCTCCAAAGCACTTCCCAAAGCCAAACTTGCACCCAAAAAAGGTCCCCGTCACTGTTAGGTGGTCTGCTGCCAGTCTGATCTATTACAGCTTTCTGAGTCCAGGCAAAACCATTCTATCTGAGCAAATCAATGAGATGAACCAAAAACGCAAAGGCTGCAGCTACATTGGTCAAAAAAAGGGCCCAATTCTCCATGAAAACATCCGACCACACGCACAACCAACACTTCAAAATTGGGCTGGGCACGGTGGCTTACACCTGTAATCCCAGCACTTTGGGAGGCTGAAGCAGGCGGATTGCCTAAGGTCAGTGAGACCAGCCTGGCCAACGTGGTGAAACCCCATCTCAACTAAAAATACAAAAATTAGCCGGGTGTGGTGGCAAGTGCCTGTAATCCCAGCTACTCAGGAGGCTGAGGCAGGAGAATCATTTGAACCTGGAGGCAGAGGTTGCAGTGAGCCAAGATAGCACTACTGCACTACAGCCTAAGGGACAAGAGCAAGACTTTGTCTCAAAAAAAAAAAAAAAAAAAAAAAAAAAAAATAGAATGAATTGGACTACAAAGTTTCGCATCATCCACCATATTCACTTGACCTCTCACCAACCAACTACCACTTCTTCAAGCACCTTGACAGCTCTTTGCAGGGAAAATGCTTCCACAACCAGCAGGATGTGTTAACAGTGGAGGGTGTCCAGGTTCTTGGTGTCTTGAACAAAGAATTGGACAAAACACAAAGCAAGGAAGTAATGAAGATTTTTTTGTTTTGTTTATTTACTTATTTATTTAGAGACAGAGTCTTGCTCTGTTGCCCAGGTTGGAGTGCAGTGGCACAATCGCAGCTCACTGCAACGTCCGCCTCCCAGGTTCAAGTGATTTTCCTGCCTCAGCCTCCCTAGTAGCTGGGACTATAGGTGCGTGCCACCATGCCCAGCTAATTATTATTATTTTTTTAGTTTTATTAGAGACAGGATTTCAACGTGTTAGCCAGTATAGTCTTGATCTCCTGACCTTGTGATCCGCCCACCTTGGCCTCCCAAAGTGCTGGGATCATAGGCATGAGCCACTATGCCTGGCCGAATGAAGGGTTTTATTGAAAATGAAAGTACACTCCACAGTGTGGGAATGGGCCTGGGCATAGGGGCTCAAAAGCCCTGTTACAGAATTTCTGTGAGTTTAAATACCCCATAGAGGATTCCATCGGTTACTTCGGGTATGTTACGTAAAAAGAGAGGATGAAGGAAAGTTACAAAGTCATTTCCAGTGTATGCCCTATGGAGAGGATATTTCCTGTTATAGCTGAAGTGTGAATTGGCCTTACGTTCCCTGCCTCCAGACCCTATTTTCCTGCCTCAGATGCAGAAAATGCTTTCCAAGAGTTCACTGAATCCCAAAGTACAGCTTTTTATGATACAGGAATAAACAAACTTATTTCTTATTGGCAAAATGTGTTGATTGTAATGGTTCCCATTCTGATTAATAAAGATGGGTTTGAGGCTGGGTGTCACGGCTCACACAGTAATCCCAGTACTTTGGGAGGCTGAGGCAGGCAGATAATATGAGGTTAGGAGTTTGAGACCAGCCCGGCCAACATGGTGAATCCTTATCTCTACTAAAAATACAGAAAACTTAAGCTGGGTGTGGCAGCACACATATGTAGTCCCAGTTACTCCAGAGGCTGAGACAGGAGAATCTCTTGAACCCAGGAGGTGGAGATTGCAGTGAGCTGAGATTGTGTCACTGCACTCTAGCCTGGGCAACAGAGCAGGACTTCATCTCAAAAAAAAAAAAAAAAATGTATTTGGCGCAATTACTTTTGCACCTACATGCTATATGCTTACATACATATATATATATATATATATATATATACACACACACCTGTATGTATACATATACATACACAGTTATATGTTATATCAGCGGTCCCCAACCTTTTTGGCACCAGGTTCCTGGAAGACAATTTTTCCACAGGGTTGGGGATCATTTTGGGATGAAACTATTCAACCTCAGATCCTCAGACATTAGATTCTCATAAGCACCTCAAAACCTAGATCCCTCGCATGCACAGTTCACAATCGGGTTCTCACTCCTATGAGAATCGAATGCCTCCGCTGATCTGACAGGAAGCAGAGCTCAGGCAGTAATGCTTGCTCACCCACTGCTCACCTCCTGCTGTGCAGCTCGGTTCTCTAACAGGCCACGGGCCAGTACCTGTCTGTGGCCCAGGGGTTGGGGACTGTGATGTGATATAGACTTGTTGATGTGTTTTCTCATTGCCACTCCACTTCACCCACACAGAAGTGCAGCAAGGGCAGTGTGCTGAGCAGTGGCTGCCACCAGCAGCATGGTCCAGGGCAAATATCTAAAAAGTCCTTCCACTGACTCCAATTACCTGGCCAGGGACCGTGATGGAGAGTGTGCCAGCCAAGAGCATGCCTGTGCACAGAGGGACAGCCTTCTCCTCAGAGCATCACAGCCCCCTGGCAGGACACTCACTGTACTGTAGCCTGGGTGACAGAGCAAGACCGTCAAAAAAAAAAGTCCTTCCGGTATTGTATAAATGGAGGACGGGGGTAGCATTTACTCATTGTGGCAAAAATCAGCTCTGTAAATTTCTAAGAATGTGAGTTCCATTGAAAACATCAGCTCTGTAAATTTCTAAGAATGTGGGTTTCATTGAAAACATCCGGTCTGTAAATTTCTAAGAATGTGGATTTCATTGCAATACACACAGAAAACGAATGCACAGCAAGACCAAATGCTAGAAGCACATGATGCCAGAGGACAGGACAGTATACAATGCAGCAGCAAAACCGCTCTGGGGCAGGTTGGCACTGACAGTATTACTGGTTTGCATTCTAGAACAGCTGGCCTCATTCTCATTTGAGATTATTGAGACAGCAACAGTCTTGGTTCTTCATGTGACAAGGCTGGGTAAAAATGAATAGTGAATTTAACTTGGTTCTTTTCGATATTGATTTTCTTCTTCTTTCTTTTTTTTTTTTTTTT
>NW_016107475.1:1660163-1662846 GCF_001604975.1 Cebus imitator | reverse complement strand
AAGTAACCAACGTAAAACACAACTACTTTAATTTTCTCCAATTTTTCTTTCTCTTAGCAGAAAAGGGCGTTTTCATGACCATGACCTAGGATTTGCTTCTAATTATACAAGGTTAAGCCATAGGTTAAAAATGGTTCGCCAGGCACAGTGACTCACACCTGTAATCCCAGAACTTTGGGAGGCTGAGGCGGCAGATCGCTTGAGTTCAGGAGTTCGAGATCAACGCAGGCAACGTGGCAAGAACCTGTCTCTACAAAAAATACAAAAATTAGCCAGGTATGGTAGCACACTTGTAATCCCAGCTACTCAGGAGACTGAGGCAGGAGGATCAATTATGCCCAGAAGGTCAAGGCTGCAGTGAGCCATGATTACACCACTGCACTCTAGCCTGGGGAACAGGGGGAGACCATATCTCAAAAATAAAGAAATTAAAACATAGTTGAAGACTGGGCACAGTGCCTCATGCCTGTAATCCCAGCACTTTGAGAGGCAGAGGTGGGCAGATGGCTTGAGTCCAGGTGTTCAAGACTAGCCTGGGCAAAATGATGAAACCTCATCTCTACAAAAAAATTTTTAAAAATTAGCCAGGTGTGGTGTAGTTCCATCTACTTGGGAGGTGAAGGTGGGAGGATCACTTGAGCCCAGGCTGTCAAGGCTGCAGAGGACCATGGTCCTGCCACTGCACTCCAGCCTGGGTGACAGAGCCAGACCCTGTCACAAATAAATAATACAATATAATGAAATAAAAACGGTCAAAGATCAGCAATTTCATATGGTTCAACCTAGTATAAATACACGATATATAAATGAATGCAATCCTCCCTCATTCTTCTGGATCTTTATAACACTAACAGACAAACAACAAAAAAATCTCTCAAGTTTCCTAGTTACCTGTACTATGTAGACCCAAATATGGATATTAGAAATTGTGGAATACGGCCAGGCGCGGTGGCTCACGCCTGTAATCCCAGCACTTTGGGAGGCCAAGGCAGGTGGATCACCTGAGGTCAGGAGTTCGAGACTAGCTTGGTCAACATGGTGAAACCCTGTCTCTACTAAATATACAAAAATTAGCTGGTTATAGTGGCAGACACCTGTAATCCCGCTACTCAGGAGGAGAATCTCTTGAACCCAGGAGGGGGAGGTGGCAGTGAGCCGAGATTGCACCGTTGCCCTCCAACCTGGCTGACAGAGTGAAACTCCGTCTCAAAAAAAAAAAAGGAAACTGTGGAATAGCAGAGAGTGAATAGTGGCAAGGGGAATACTCGTGGAAAATTAGAGCAAATTATAGATTCCAGCCTTGACTATAATTACACAAAACATGAAAAGCTGCCCTTGAGAACATTCCAAATCACATGATTCAGAGCCAAAAATACTTCTGGCCAAAGAATTCTTCCTTTTCATTTTACTAGTAAGCTATAATTTTTAGTTCATCCTTCACGCTAGGGTAGAGAACAAGTTAAAAGTACATTCATGAAGAAAACTGCCATTTTCCTTGATATACTCCTTGCTACTTAAGTAAATATCTCGGAGCTGGGACTGTTTATCTTCAGTGTTCATGTTTTGGGTCACTTGCCTCACTACTTATTATTAGCACTGTCTTATCCTTATTGATTCTAAGATCCTTATAACAAGGAATATTAGGTTTATACAACTTGAGGGAATGAATCACAACTAAAATATGCCATAGGTTTACTTTACCTAATGGGTAGAAGGAAGGAAGTGAGCAGTATCTCTTGCAGGTTTTTTACTTCCTAAAGTGATTATCGTAGTCACCTATAGAGAGTAAGTGCCAACAATTTTAGTTTACTTGCTATAAACCAATCTGCAACAGCAATCTCAACTGTGGTCTAAACAATAGTATTGGAAACCCTTGTGGGGTACAGTTTAAGCCGTCCTTGGAGGGAACTGTTTAGTCTTCAGTGTTTGCATTGAAAAAATAAAAATAAGGCCAGGTGCTGTGACTCATGCCTGTAATACCAGCTACTAGGGAGGCTGAGGCAGGAGGATCACTTGAGGCCAGGAGTTTGAGACTAGCCTGGGCAATATGGCAAAACCCCATCCTTAGAAAAACAACAAAATGTTTTAATAAAAAAGTATAATCAAGGCTCAGCACAGGGGCTCATGCCTGTAATCCTAGCAATTTGGGAGGCAGGAGAATCACTTGATCCCAGGAGTTTGAGACCAGCCTGGAAAACATGGCAAGAACGTGTCTCTACAAAAAATATTTAAAAATTAGCTGGGTATGGTGATATGCCCCTGTAGTCCCTGCTACTTGTGGGGCTGAGGTGGAAGGATGGCTTGAGCCCAGGAGGTGGAAGCCGCAGTGAGGCAAGATTGTGCCACTGTACTCCAGTCTGGGTGACAAAGTGAAACCTTGTCTCAAACACACACACACACACACACACACACAGCGGCATCTATTCTTCAAGCCACTGCACTCCAGCCTGGGTGACAGAGCATGACCCTGTTTATAAAAAGATATATTTTAATCAAAGCAAGCTTGTGGTTAAGGAAAAAGAAATATGTATATATATATTTTTTAATTAGAAATAAAAAATTGAGGCCGGGCGCGGTGGCTCAAGCCTGTAATCCCAGCACTTTGGGAGGCCGAGGCGGGTGGATCACGAGGTCAAGAGATCGAGACCATCCTGGTCAACATGGTGAAACCCCGTCTCTACTA
>NW_016107475.1:1657052-1659818 GCF_001604975.1 Cebus imitator | reverse complement strand
AAAAAATTGATAAACTCAGCATCCAGCTAAAGAAATCAGAAATGCACAACAAAATAAACTGAATGACAGTAAAAGGAGAGGCTGGGTGTGGTGGGTCTTGCCTGTAATCCCAGCACTTTGGGAGACCAAGACTGGTAGATACCTTGAGCCCAGAAGTTCAAGACTGTCCTGGGCAACATAGCTAGATTCCCATCTCTAAAAATATATGTATATATGTATACGGGCCACTTGCTTCACTACTTATTATTGGCCTTGTCTTATCCCTATTAATTATATATACAAAAAATTACACACACACACACACACACACACACACACACACACACACACACGCACACACATATATATGGTGATTAAAGAATAAATAGAAAGCCTGGACAATCTTTTTGTTTTTTTTGAGATGGAGTCTTGCTCTGTCATCCAGGCTGAAGTGCAATGGCTTGATCTCGGCCCACTGCAACCTCCACCTCCTGGGTCCAAGCAGTTCCCCTGCCTCAGCCTCCGAGTAGCTGGGACTACAGGCACATGCCACCATGCCTAGCTAATTTTTTGTATTTTAGTAGAGACGGGGTTTCACCATGTTAGCCAGGATGGTCTTGAACTCCTGACCTCATGATTCACCCGCTTCAGCCTCCCAAAGTGCTGGGATTACAGGCAGGAGACACCGAGCCCAGTCACAAGGGCACTTTGTTCAGCATCTTCTCTGTGTCCCTGTCTTCAGAAATAAGGATGTTTCACTGGGCGTCGTGGCTCACGCCTGTAATCCCAACACTTTGGGAGGCCAAGGCAGGCAGATCACAAAGGTCAGGAGATGGAGACCATCCTGGCTAACACAGTGAAACTGCATCTCTACTAAAAATACAAAAAATTAGCTGGGTGTGGTGGCACACGCCTGTATTCCCAGCTATTCGGGAGGCTAAGGCAGAAGAATCGCTTGAATCCAGGAGGCAGACGTTGCGTGAGCTGAGATCAGGCCACAGCACTCCAGTCTGGGCAACAGAGCGAGACTCCATCCCGAAAAGTAAAATAAAATAAAAATAAATAAAAACATTGATGGGGCCACGACTGGCGGCCCACACCTGTAATCCTAGCACATTGGGAGGCCAAGGCAGGTGGGTCACCTGAGGTCGGAAGTTCAAGACCAGCCTGGCTAATATGGAGAAACCCCGTCTCTACAAAAAATACAACAATTAGAGGGCTGAGGTGGGAGGATTGCTTAAGCCTGGGAGTTCAAGGCTACAGTAAACCAAGATAGCGCCAATGCATTCCAGCCTGGGTGACAGGGCAAGACCCTGTCTTGATTAATAATTAAATAAATAGGCTGGGCGAGGTGGCTCAAGCCTGTAATCCCAGCACTTTGGGAGGCCGAGCTGGGTAGATCACGAGATCAGGAGATCGAGACCATCCTGGACAACATGGTGAAACACTATCTCTACTAAAATACAAAAAATTAGCCAGGCAGGGTGGCGGGCGCCTGTATTCTCAGCTACTTGGGAGGCTGAGGCAGAATCATTTGAACCCAGGAGGTGGGGGTTGCAGTGAGCCGAGATCGCACCACTTCACTCCAGCCTGGTGACAGAGCAAGACTCCATCCCAAAAATAAACTAAAAAATAATTATACTGATGGAAAATAAGGTTGCTTTCATTTTTTGGTATCATACAAATAAAGCTGCATGAATATCTCTGAACATGTAGATTTATTCCATTCTCAACTATTATTTATTCAGAACCTACTATGTGCTGGTCACAGTTCTAGGCACAGGATACAGCAGTACAATAAATATGATTTTTACCCTGATAGGGTTCCCATCCTAGTGGGAGTAGACAGAAGAGTTAAATAGGTGAAAAATAGATGGTGATTAGTGTTGTGAAGAAAAATTGAAAATTTTGAGGACATTTAATTTATTTAAAAAAATTTTTAGGCTAGATTTAAAATATTCTCTTGCCCAGGCTGGTCTCAAACTCCTGGGTTCAAGCAATTCTCCTGCCTCAGAGTCCTGAGTAACTGGGACTAGAGGCACATGCCATCACATACGGGGTTAATTTAAAATAGGATAGCTAAGAGAAGGCCTCACTGAGAAAGTGACATTTGTGTGAAAACCTGAAGTATGGAAACGAATCACATGGTCAGCTGAGGGAAGACGATTCAGATAGGGGGAAGAAGGTGTGCACAAGTCCTAAGGCAAGATGTCATCTAAGGTTTCCAGAGGCCTCATCCTGGAATGGCAAGGAGGCGAGCATGGCTGAACCAAGAGAGAAGGGAGGAAGATGGTGGGAGACGAGGTCAGCAACGTACATGAGGTCAGATGCAGAAGGCCTCACAGGCCATTGAAAGGATTTTGGCTTTAAGCTCTAACGTAAGGTGTGGGTCGCCTTGGGAGGGTTTTTAGTAGAGTAGTAATAGGATTTGATTTGTGATTTAATAGGATCGCTCTGGTTATTGTCCTGAGGATAACCTAAAGAAAGGTAAGGGAGTAGGCTGGTGCGGTGGCTCACGCCTGTAATCCCAGCACTTCAGGAGGCCGAGGAGGGCAGATCACGAGGTCAGGAGATCCAGATAGCCTGGACTAACACGGTGAAACCCCATCTCTACTAAAAATACAAAACTTAGCCGGGCATGGTGGCGCACACCTGTAGTCCCAGCTACTCAGCCTTTGGAGGTTGAGGCAGCAATCACTTGAACCCAGGAGGTTGCAGTGAGCTGAGATCGCACCACTGCACTCCAGCCTGGGCAACAGAGCAAGACTCTTCTCAAAAAAAAAAAAA
>NW_016107475.1:1650534-1655824 GCF_001604975.1 Cebus imitator | reverse complement strand
CTGGGTTCAGGCAATTCTCCTGCCTCAGCCTCCTGAGTAGCTGGGGTTACAGGCACGTGCCACCATGCCCAGCTAATTTTTTGTAGTTTTAGTAGAGATGGGGTTTCACCATGTTGCCCAGGAGGGTCTTGATCTCTTGACCTCGTGATCCACCCGCCTCGGCCTCCCAAAGTGCTGGGATTACAGGCGTGAGCCACCGCGCCCGGCCTTAAATCGCTTTATTCTTGAAAAGTGGGTTAGCTCAGTGGCTGACGCTTGTAATCCCAGCACTTTAGGGGGCTGAGGCTGGAAGATCGCTTCTCTTTAGTCTCAGCCTGGACAACATGGCAAAACCCCATCTCTACAAACAAAACAAAAATTAGCAGGGCGTGGTAGCACACACTGTAGTCCCAGCTACTCGGGAGGCTGAGACGGGAGGATAGCTTGAGCCTGGGTGGTGGAGGCTGCAGTGAGATCGCGCCATTGCACTCCAGCCTGGGGGCCAGAGCGAGACTCCTCAAAAAAAAGAAAAAAGAAAAGAAAGAAAAGGCAAAAAGAAAAACAGGGAGAAGATTAAGCGACAAGCGAGGTAGGTGGAACCAATGTGGTATCCTAGAACTCAAGTGAAGTCAGTTGAGGAATGAGAACAGACATTTGGATTTACATTGTGAATCACATGCAGTGAGCCGAGATCACGCCATTGCACTCCGGGCAACAGAGCGAGACGCCGTCTTAAAACGAAAAAAAAGTTCAAAAGGGTTAGTGGCCCCAGAGAAGGATCACTTCATTACCAATTAAGATGATTAGCTAGTCATGGCTCACACCTGTAGTCCCAGCTACTCGGAGGCTGAGGCACGAGAATAGCTTGAACACGAGAGGTGGAAGTTGCGGTGAGCTGAGACTACGCCACGGCACTCCAGCCTGGACAACAGAGTAAGACTCCGTCTCAAAAGAAAGAAAAGAAAGAAAAGAAAAATTAAGATGAACTCCCTTCGGTCAGGTGGAATCAGGACGCGCTGGCTTTCTCGCTGGAGTCTCCTGCGGCCGTGCCTGGAGCCCACTTCCCGTGCAGTCCTCCGAGGCGCGGCCTCCAGCAGGGGTCGCTGCTTCGCCGCCGCCCTGGCCTCGCGTCCCGCCCGACCCGCTCTCACCGCGGCAGCGCCGGCGGAAGGGGCGGGGCGCAGGTAGGGGTGGCCTGGAGGCCTGCAGTCCGCGCGGCCGCGGGGAGGGACGGGAGGCCCTGACGTACAGGTGAGTGCGCCCCTGCCGGCGCGCCCACGGCCCGCGCCCCCTGTCGCTTCTCCCTGCGCCCCTCTGCCCCGCCCACGTTCCCGCTAGGTCTTCCCGTGAGCGTCCCGTGTCCTGCCAGCCTCGGGACGCCCCGCGAGCCCAGGGCTGCGCAGGGGCTGTGGCCGTTGAGTGCGGCAAAGCCGTCCGCCCCGCGCGGTTGCTCCTGCTGGCTCCGAATGCAGACTGAGAACCTGGGGACGCAGTTGTCCATTTCCTTTGACCTTGGGGACCCAAGAAGGTGCACTGCCCGGGGGGGCGGGGAGGGAGCGAGAGGAACCAGCCCCTATCTCTGCCCGCAGCCTCCGAGGTCTCCAAGGGAAGGGAGGGATCTGTAGCTGCATTTAGACCAATTTCTCCATCTTACGGAGCGGTGAACGGGCTCAGGAATGTGGAGCGTTTCCTGGAGTCAAATAGGTCAAACTCTGCGCTGCTTTTCTTACAATCTTCGCTTAGTTCAGACTGTATACCTCTCCTGAAGATCTCACCCAAAACCTATGAGCCTCTGCCGTGATCATCCCTCCACTCACCACACGAGAACGCGAAAGAGATTCTGTCAGGTGTTCTAACACCCATCATTGCTGGGACTTTTCCCGGTTATTCGAATGCACCCGTCCCCTTGATGGATTTTTATTCCACAGGGTGTGGTTGTTTCGTTGTTTTTTTAAGACTATCTCACTCTGTCGCCAAGGCTAGAGTACAGTGGTATGAACTCCACTCACTGCAGCCTCCCGCTCCCAGGTTCAAGCGATTCTCCTGCCTCAGCCTCCCGATTAGCTGTGACTACAGGTGCCTGCCATCACGCCTGGCTAATTCCTTTTTTTTTTTTTCTTTTTTTTTTGTTTTCGAGATGGAGTTTGCTCTTGTTTCCCAGGCTGGAGTGTAATGGAAAGATTTCGGCTCACCGCAACCTCCGCTCCCCCATCCAGGTTCAAGTAATTCTCCTGCCTCAGCCTCCCGAGTAGCTGGGATTATAGGCATTCGCCACCACGCCCGGCTCATTTTGTATTTAGTAGAGACGGGGTTTCTCCATGTTGGTCAGGCTGGTGTCGAACTCCCAACCTCAGGTGATCCACCCGTCCCAAAGTGCTGGGATGACAGGCGTGAGCCACCGCGCCCAGCCAAGCCTCTGTCTGTTTTTATTTTAGATCTCACTGTGTTGCCCAGGCTGACTGCGAACTCCTGGGCACAAGCAATGCAATTCTTCTGCCTTGGCCTCCCTAAGTGCTGGGATTATGGGCATGAGCCACCTGCCTGGCCTCATCCTGCCCTCTCAATCCCCCTTACCCTGCTCCACTTTCTTTCCCCAGAGCATTAACCACCAGCTATCATGTAATTTACAGGGTTTTTTTGTTTGTTTGGCTACCTGTTCCCCCTACTAGAATATAAACTCTACAATAGTAGAATCTTTATATTTTTTTTCCTCTGCTGAATTCCTAATGCCCAGATTTGTGCTTGGCACATAATATGTGCTTCATTAAAGGAAGGAGGCCAGTGTTGCTGAAGCTGAATGAGCAAAGGTCAGAGTGGTAGATGAGGCTGGAGAGGAAAAGGAGGTTGAGGAAGCATCAGGTCCTGTAGAGCCTTTAGACTGTGGTAGAGTCTTTGCTTTTTTCTGAGTGCTTTTGTAGCGATTTGAGGAAAGGAGTGACTTGGTATGAATGACTTTATTATGTACCCACGTGGAGGTGTCAAATAGGCAATTAGATATTGTGTTGCAGGTCCCCAAGTTGATTGATTCACTAAGAGGGTTCAAAGGACTCAGCATATAGCTATACTCAGCTGTGATTTATTATCGCAAAAGGCTACAAAGCAAAATAAGCAAGGGGAAAAGATGTATGGGACAAAGTCTGGAGGAAACCAGGTGCAGTCTTCTAAGAGTCCTCTCCTAGTGGAGTCACATGGGGTATGTTTAATTCTTGCAGCATCAAATTATGACAAGATGTGAGAGATGTCTATCAGGAAAGCTCATACAGCTTTTTCCAATAAAAAGTCACAGAGGCACTGTGCTTAGAATGCGCCAAAATTTCGGCCTCCCAGAAAACGCAGGTGTTCAGAATCAATCACATCGTTTGTACAGTTTCAGCACAATGAGCCACTCTTATCCATCTGGGAGTTGTGGGAACCCTCGTGAAGTTCAAGTTCCCAAACACTAGCCAAGGGCCAACTTTGCAAGCAGATGTTTCTAAGGATAGCAATCTCAGGCCTGTTAACTCTTTTCTGCACAGATGTGTGAGTCCGGAATTTGGGAGAAAGTTCTGGAATGAGGATATAGATTAGGATGTAGTTGGCATATAGGTGGTATTTAAAGCCACAGAAATGACTGGTGTCTTGATAATGCATTTGTTAGAACTAATTGGGTACACTTAAGAGCTGAGCTGCATAAAAATGTAGAAGAGAAGAGCCCTGGGCCCCTCCAACTTTAAGATGTTAAGGAGGGCCAGGTGCAGTGACTCACGCCGGTAATCGCAGCACTTTGGGAGGCTGAGGCACACAGATCACTTGAGGTCAGGAGTTCTAGACCAGCCTGACCAACATGATAAAACCCCGTCTCTACTAAAAATACAAAAATTAGCCTGGTGTGGTGGTGGGCGCCTATAATCCCAGCTACTCTGGAGACTAAGGTGGGAGAATATGGCTTGAACCTGGGAGGCACAGGTTGCAGTGAGCTGAGATCGCACCACTGCACTCTAGCCTGAACAACACAGGGAGAAGAGAAGGAGGCAGCAAAGGAGTCTTTTTTTACCTTTTTCTTTTATTTATTTATTTTTTTTGAGATAAGTTTTGCTCTTGTTGCCCAGCCTGGAGTGCAATGGCTTAATCTCGGCTCACTGCAGCCTCTGCCTCCCAGATTCAAGTGATTCTCCTGCCTCAGCCTCCCGAGTAGCTGGGATTACAAGTGTTGCTGAGAAGTCAATTAAGATGAGGACTCACATGACCTTTTGGATTTAGAAAATGAAAGGAGTAGAATTGAGGAGAGTTAGACAACCATTTTGAGGAATTTTATAGTAAAGAAGAGCAAGATCAGGAGGTTGAGGCAGGAGAATCCCTTGAACCTGGGAAGCAGAGGTTGCAGTGAGCCGAGATCAAGCCACTGCACTCCAGCCTGGGCAACAGAGGGAGACTCAGTCCCAAAAAAAAAAAAAAAAAATGTGGTAGCTGAGGAGTAGTGGAGGCGAGAGCTTTGTGTAATCGCCTGCTTCTGAATGAAAGAAAAGGAACAGCATCCTGCCCTTTACTATAGCCACCCCCATGTTCACTTATTTCCTCGTGTATGCCAGGTGCCTGGTATAAAGCACACAGTCCTTGTCATCAGGGAACTGCCATTTAAGTGGAATGTGGGCAAGTAAACTGACTGCCAGACCACACATGTGAAAGCAGGTCTAGGGGAAGCTGAGCATCCTTGAATGAGAAAAATTAACAGCATGCCAATGGAATGGCCCATTAGAAAGCAAAAGAATCACTGTTGTAACTTGATGTTTCCCCATAGCTCAGTTTTAGGCCACCTTTGCTGTCAGAACTTTGTAGGCATCCTTGCTCTGAGCTCCGGCTGGTGCAGCCCTCAGCCTCTCCTGGACCTGCTTTCACATGGGTGCCCTGGCAGTTACTTGCCCACATTCCACTTAAATGGCAGTTCTCTGACGATAAGGACTGTGTGTTTTATATTAAGCCTACCCAGGCACTTGTGAGCAAATGAATGAATCTGGGGGTGGTTACAGTGATGAGCAGGATGCTCATTTCATTTGTAGAAATTGAATCTGCAGCCATTCACTGGTGTATGTCCTGAGCAGAGGAGTGAAGAACAGGGCACTGTGTAGGCGCTATCACTACCCTTAGAGTTTAGGAGATAATTTGTGACCTAATTCAAAAGTTACTAAAAACATAATAGTGTTGGTGCAACCAGAGTATGGAAAAGGACGTGTGGGGCATGACTTGGTAGAGGAGGTTGGGGCTCATGTGGATTCTGGAGAAAGAGGACACGGTGACGAAAAGACAAGAATTTTTCAGTAGTAAATTTTTTTTT
>NW_016107475.1:1648837-1650497 GCF_001604975.1 Cebus imitator | reverse complement strand
TGTAATACACTGTAATATTTTCTATATTCTTCAATGCTAGTTCTTAAAAAGTAAAACTTTTTTTTTTTTTTTTTTTTTTTTTTTTTTTTTTTTTTGAGATGGAGTTTTGTTGGCCAGGCTGGAGTGCAATGGCATGATCCTGGCTCACTGTGATGTCCACCTCTTGGGTCCAAGCAATTCTTCTGCCTCAGCCTTCCGAGTAGTTGAGATTACAGGTGAATGCTACCATACCCAGCTAATTTTTGTATTGCTAGTAGAGATGGGGTCTCAACATGTCAGCCAGGCTGATCTCAAACTCCTGACCTCAGGTTATCCACCCACCTCAGCCTCCCAAAGTGCTAGAATTACAGGCATGAACCACCACACCAGGCATTTTTTATTTTCTTTTTTCAAATGAACTGTAAGCCCAGTATTCTCCAGTGCTGCTTCAGTTGAAGAGCTAGATGTCTGGTTAGCTTTCTTCTCTGGCACCCCACTTCCAACTCAGGGCTCGCTCCTCTGACCAGTTTCAAAGTTCTGAGGCAGAATCTGGGTCCTCAGGTTCCTCCCTTGTGACCCTGAATGTCCATTGCCAACATCTACGAATGGTTGTCATCTCCAGCAAGAATTAGGTTAATGTGTTTTCTCAATTTTATGTTTTTAATGAATTTTTTCTAAGCTTCCAACATTTGCCAGTGTTTTCCTGCTACAAAGTTAAGCTGATCACAGTGAGAGGTAGTGAGTAGCTAATAAACACAAGGGAATACTTGGCTTGACATTTTGGTATGTTTGTTGAATTTACAAGTGCATCTGATTTTAAATAGTTATTTTCTGCTAGGAAAGGTTTCCTGATGCAGGTAAATCTAACTCTACTTGTGACATGGGCAGAGAGCCACATCATACCTAGGCATTCCTCAAAGTAAACAGTGGTGTGGTATAAAGCTAGGACTTTTTTCCAAGGGCAGGAAAAGAGTGAAAAAAGATATTTTAAAAATAAAAATAAAACTAGGACTTATGGATGGGGAATGTGGACAGCCAGAGTCTGACACAGAAACAGGACTTCCCACCCCTCGCCGTGGGGGCATCCCTCCCCAAGGTGTCTTCCCTTAGGATTTCTTCTAAGTTGGGGCAACTGTTCCCCTTACTCTTCTGACCCTGAAAACTGTCTCTTCTCTCTGGTATTGCACTAGATGGTGAGTTTTTTGTTTTGTTTTGTTTTGTTTTTTTGGTAGTGAGTTTTTATTGAAGAAAATAAGAAAATAGATGATGTGGAAGAAACAGCACTTAACTTGGAGTCAGAAGACTGATGGACAGTTCAGCTTGGTAGTAATGAGTCTAGGCTTTGGATGCCTGAATTTAAATCCACTTAGTATCTGTGTGACCCTGTAACAGAGATGGGCTTTTGCAAGGAATATGTGAGCTAACATGTATAGAGCAATGCCTGGCCCACAATAAAAACAGTGAGCCTTAAGAAGACTTATCTTGGGATCCCAGCCCTGTCATTTACTAGCTGCGCCACTTAGCTTATTCTTAAATTGCTTCAACTCTCATTTGTACTCATCTGTAAAATGAGGGAACTGCACAAAGTCATCCCTCAGAGGCTGCTTTTTTTTTTTTTAAACGGAGTTTTGGTCTTGTTGCCCAGACTGGAGTGCAGTGGCGTGATCTCAGCTCACTGCAA
>NW_016107475.1:1641126-1647043 GCF_001604975.1 Cebus imitator | reverse complement strand
GATCTCCTGCCTTAGCTTCCCGAGTAGCCAGGATTACAGGTGCCCACCACCATACCCAGCTAATTTTTGTATTTTTAGCTGAGATGGGGTTTCACCACTTTGGCCAGGCTGGTCTTGAACTCCTGACCTCAGGTGATCTGCCTGTCTCAGCCTCCCAAAGTGTTGGAATTATAGGCGTGAGCCACCACACCCAACAAAAAAAAGTAAAACTTTTAATAATGACTCTGGAACGTAGGACCAACACAGACTTCCTGAGGGTGATGTTAGAGAGCTCTGGCCACCTATGACTAACCTTTCTGTATGTTTTGGGTGGTTGGGAAAATATGAGAGGCTGTGCTCATGAGTTAATTATTTTTCTTCAAATTTTACATTGTGAAGGATCTATGCCAAAATCTTACAGTGGTTAACATAGAGTGGACTATGGCTGGTTAATTTACTTTTTCTTTTCTTTTTTTTTGAGATGGAGTTTCACCATTAGCCAGGCTTGGTGGCATGTGTATGTAGTCCCAGCTACTTAGGAGGCTGAGGCAGGAGAATTGCTTGAACCTGGGAGATGGAGGTTGCAGTGAGCTGAGTTTGCACCATTGCACTCCAGCATGGGTGACAGAGTGAGACTCTGTCTCAAAAAAAGAAGGCTGGGTGTGGTGGCTCACACCTGTAATCCCAGCACTTTGGGAGGCTGAGGCAGGCGGATCATGAGGTCAGGAGTTTGAGACCAGCCTGGCCAACATGGTGAAACCCCGTCTCTACTAAAAATACAAAAAAAATTAGACATGGTGGCACATGTCTGTAATTTCAGCTACTCGGGGCTGAGGCAAGAGAATCCCTTGAACCAGGAAGGCGGAGGTTACAGTGAGCTGAGATCGTGCCATTGCACTCCAGCCTGGGCAACAGGAGGGAAACTCTGTCTCAGAAAACAAACAAGCAAACCCCTCCCCCGCCCCCACAAAACCAGGAAACCTTTCAGTGCCACAGAAAATAGACTACAGAATGCAATAAGAATATCTCTGCCTCGGCCGGGCATGGTGGCTCAGGCCTATAATCCCAGCACTTTGGGAGGCCAAGGCGGATGGATCACCTGAGGTCGGGAGCTTGAGACCAGCCTGACCAACATGAAAAAACCCCATCTCTACTAAAAATACAAAATTAGCCAGGCGTGGTGGTGCATGCCTACAATCCCAGCTACTCAGGAGTCTGAGGCAAGAGAATTGCTTGAATCCAGGAGGCAGAGGTTGTGGTGAGCTGAGATGAAGCCATTGCACTCTAGCCTGGGCAACAAGAACAAAACTCCATCCCAAAACAAACATATAAACAAATCATTGAACTACTGTGTGTGTGTGTGTGTGTGTGTGTGTGTGTGTGTGTGTGTGTTTTTTTTTTTTTGGAGCAGTCAGTACCCAGAGCTAATTTGGGGGAGGGGGAAGAGTAGAACCAGTGCTTTCACACATACTAGTATCACATTAGACCTTCCTGACAATCCTATGCACTAAGCACGTTACTTGCAGCTAGAAGAGTCACTATGCTGTGGTATATGGCCCTCGGCACATGCAGGTTGATAGGACTTTTTGTAGGGGTGCATAAGTATAGGACTAGACATAAAATGTTCGTAGTGCATGTGGTTTATGTTGTAAGAATGTCATGACACTGCACTTGTGAGATAAAACTGATTTATTATTTGTTTCAGGTTATAAGTGCCATGGCTATGACGAGTGTCAAATTGCTTGCTGGTGTTTTAAGAAAGCCAGATGCCTGGATTGGACTCTGGAGTGTTCTCCGAGGGACACCTTCTTCACACAAACTCTGCACTTCCTGGAATCGATACTTGTATTTTTCTAGTACCAAGTTACGTGCACCAAATTATAAAACACTTTTCCGTAATCTTTTCTCACTGAGACTCCCAGGGCTTTTAATATCTCCAGAATATATTTTTCCATTTTCCATAAGACTGAAAAGTAATATAAGCTCTAAAAAATCTAAAAAGTCTCTGCAAAAAGTAGATGATGAAGAAGACTCTGATGCAGAAAGTGATCATGACGAGATGAGTGAGCAGGAAGAGGAGTTTGAGGATGACCCTACTGTAGTCAAAGACTATAAAGACTTGGAAAAAACAGTGCAGTCTTTCCGGTATGATGTTGTCCTGAAGACAGGTCTAGATATTGGGAGAAAGTGAGTATGATACACATTTTATTATAAACTCACTCGTCTTGTTATTTTAATGCAGCATTACAAATCACTTGGTCCATATCATGGTGAAGAATAACCACAACAAAAGGACCTTTATAGGTAACCTGTTTCAATTATTTCATTTTATAGATGAGAAAACTGATTTCCAAAGAAGTCACACGTGACTGCCTGCAAATCCCATGTGCCATATTTCCTTGAATGTAAGACACAGTTGACTGTAAGATGAACTACTGATTTAATAACAGCTTCTTGAGGAGAAAATGAATCACCATATTAGATGTATGTAGCAAGCATAAAATGCATCTGGATATTTCACAAATGCTATAATGTGAGAAGGTACCTCTTAGAATTAACAGGATGATGTGTAATAAGATGATGGTTAAGAATGCAGGCTTTGGAGCCAGATTATTGGAGTTTTAGTCCTGGTTCTGTGTGACCTCGGGCAAGTGACTCAGTTTCCTCATCTGTAAAATGAGGATAGAACCTACTTTAGAGAGTGGTTGCTAGGACTCAGTGAGTATATATCTATCTCAAGCACTTATAATCATATCTGGCACATAGTAGGTACTCAATATGTGTTGGCTGTTTTAAAGAAAATACTATATATGTTCACATATAATAGAGGTGTTGAATATAACTTTTAAGATTTCTTTAATATTCTGATTCCCTCTCTACTAGGTTAATTATATAAGAATAGTGGAAGAATAGTGGCCTTCATTATTCATTTATTCTTTTTTTTTTTTTGGACAGAGTCTTACTCTGTAGCCCAGGCTGGAGTGCAGTGGCATGATCTCAGCTCACTGCAACCTCTGCTTCCTGGGTCCTGGTTCAAGCAGTTCTGCCTCAGCCTCCCGAGTAGCTGGGATTACAGGCGCATGCCACCATGCCCAGGTAATTTTTGTTTTTGTTTTTGTTTTTTAAGTAGCAACGGGTTTCACCATGTTGGCCAGGCTGGTCTTGAACTCCTGACCTCGTGATCCGCCCACCTCGGCTTCCCAAAGTGCTGGGATTACAAGTGTGAGCCACTGCACCTGGCCTGTTCATTTATGCTTTTAGGAATGATTGCAGGCATATTGTATACAAGGCAAGAATAGTGATATTAGTAAACTCAAAAAAATCTTCTTGTATTATTTGTATCTTTATGACCTAATTTAATGGCAATAGTTTAATTTTTTAATCCTTGAAGCTTAAGAGATTCATAAAAATGAGTCAGTCCACAGACCCTGCTCTTGGCATTCTGATCAGGGTGCCATTAGAGAATGTTCTCTAAATTCTGGCCAGACTCATTAGGGTGCCTCTTCTCTCCCAGAGTAGTAGCTGCTGCTGTTATTATTAAGATGAGCTCCACATATCAGTCACCTGGAATCAGATCATCAAAAAAAGGGTAGTGATTTTTAGCTGCTTCCTCCCCTGGTCTGGTTGCCCCAGTGACTTAAGTTCAGAGAGATCAGCAGCTGTCAGACTGGAATTTCCCCAGACAGTACAGACTGGCAGAGGGTTTCTTAATGGCCTTGCTATACACGTGGTGCCTGGTTTTTCTCTTAGTGTACAGAGCAGGTACCTGAGGGGAAGGAAGTGCCCACTCACTTTAGCTGTCATAAATCATCAGAGCTACAGCCTGGTCATGTGGTTTCTGCACTGGGAGTCAGGTGGAGTACCCCAGGCCCCTGTACAGAATGGAGCTTGACATGTGTGGTAAAACCTCTCTTAAGGCTCCATCCAGTTAACTTCCCAAGAGCATTAGCAAATCTTTGCAGCAGTTCACCATCTGTTTAGAAATGCCCTTTCATCTCCCTGTATTAGATACACACCAGAACAGGCGACTTTCACTTTCCCAGTACTCCAAATGGAGATTGTGAGGAGTCACTGTCTGAATAAACATTAATGGCAAGTGTTTCTCTCAAACTTGTATACAGTTGATGCATGAACAATGTAGGGGTTAGAGGTGCCAATCTCCATGGGGTTGAAAAGCTACGTATAACTTTTGACACTCCAAAAACTTAACTACTAATATTTTGACATTTGGAAAACTTGACTAATATAGTCTACTGTTGACCCTGTTGAGTGAAGGCCTTACTGATATGCAGTTACAATATAGGAAGCTAGAGAAAAGAAAATATTATTAAGAAAATCATAAAGAGGTGAAAATATATTTAGAGACAGAGTCTCTGTTGCCAGGCTGGAGTACAGTGGCCCAATCTTGGCTCGCTGCAGCCTCTGCCTCCTGGATTCAAGTGATTCTGCCTCAGCTTCCCAAGTAGCTGGGACTACAGGCACACACTACTATGCCCAGCTAGTTTTTGTATTTTTAGTAGAGACGGGGTTTCACCATGTTGGCCAGGATGGTCTCAATCTCTTGACCTCTCAAATTCTTGACCTCTTCACCCGGCTTGGCCTCCCAAAATGCTGGGATTACAGGTGTGAGCCACATTGCCTGGCCTATTTACTATTTTTTTTTTTAAGCTGGAGTGTAGCAGCGTGATCTCAGCTCACTGCAACCTCCACCTCCCAGTTCAAGCGATTCTCCTGCCTCAGCCTCCTGAGTAGCTGGGACTACATGCATGCACCACCATGCCCAGCTAGTTTTGTTTTGTTTTGTTGTATTTTTTAGTAGAGAAAGGGTTTCATTATGTTGGCCAGGCTGGTCTTGAACTCCTGACCTCATGATCCACCCGTCTCGGCCTCTGAAAGTGCTGGGATTACAGGTGTGAGCCACCCACACCTGGCCCTATTTACTATTCATTAAGTGGAAGTGGATCATCATGAAGGTCATCCTGGTCATCTTCACCTTGAGTAGGCTGAAGAGGAGGAGGAGGAAGAGGAATTGGACTTGCTGTCTCAGGGGTGGCAGAGGCTGAAGGAAATCTGCATGTAAGTGGATCTGCACGGTTTGGACCCCTGTTAGCCAAGGGTCAGCTGCAGCTGTTTTGAGTATATGTCTATATTTTAAAGCACTTTCCCTTTAAAAAGAAAGATTTGAGGATACAAGTGCAGTTTTGTTACATGGATATATTGTGTAGTGATGAAGTCTGCCCTTTAAAGTACCCATCACCCAAAATGTGTACATTGTTGCTTTTTTTTTTTTGTAGCAAAGTGGAAGATGCATTCTACAAAGGTGAACTCAGGCTGAATGAGGAAAAATTATGGAAGAAAAGCAGAACGGTGAGATACTAACCTAAAATAGCCAGATGTTTTTGTCTCTTGCTCTGTTAGTACTCAATTAATGCTGCCCCAAAATTTCCCTCCGGCTCCTCTTCTTTCTCTGAGGTCCTCTGTGGTCTTCCAGTTCAAGCTGGTGAGAATCACATATAGCCTTCAATCACACAGGCCCTTTCACTTTTGCAGCCTTAATGACCCCCTGATAAAGCTTCTCCGTTTTTAAATTTTAGAATAAGCCACTGTTAGAAATGGCAAAAATCCATTAATTAAACTTCCAGGTCATTAATGTTAGCCCTTATGGAATCCTCATAATTAGATTTCAAAGAAACATTTGATCCACGTAGAGGTGTTCTTTGGCTGATGGTATCTGAGCAGATGTGTAATTCTGTACAGCTCAGCAGTACCCACCGAGTGCTTGCTGGATGCATGGCTTTGTGTGCACAGCAGCTATAAAAAAAGGATGTGTTCTGTATTTTCTGACAAATCCATATCAATACTGTTGTTAAGTGAAAGTCAGTTACGAGAAAATGTGTTTCCAGGCCTCCCCCTCTTTTTTTTTTTTTTTTTTTTTTTT
>NW_016107475.1:1636844-1639414 GCF_001604975.1 Cebus imitator | reverse complement strand
AAAAAAAAAAAAAAAAAAAAAAAAAAAAGATATGACAGAGACCGTTAAAAACTGTGAAAGACAAAAGACATGCAAGGTATTGGAAGGTATAATCTAACTCAGTGTTCTGGGAACAGAGGTTCCAGAGAAGTTAGACATACTTTGGAGATTGTTTTTATTTCATCTTCTTTCATATTTCAAAACACCCCTGGGGTTGGAAGATCTGAGCTATATCCGGTTGCCCTAGGACTTGGGACTTTGAGGCCGTCAGCTGTCAGCTGTGCATTTGGGTGAGCACTGAGGCTTCCTGCAGTCCTTGCTAACTAGGATCATGCAGGTTCTTGCAGCAATGTGGGCAGAAAGAGGGAAAACTCCCCCGTGCTGTTTCAGCCCCTAAGTCACAGGCCCTGGTGATCCCCCTGACTTGAACCGGCATGCTTACACTATGGCTGTCTGCTATTACTCAATGAGCTGCACGCAGTCATAAGCGCTTCTCATCTCTGAATTACTTTTTCCTGACTGTAGCCTGCCCTCCTTGT
Organism: Cebus imitator; assembly: GCF_001604975.1. NCBI lineage: Eukaryota > Metazoa > Chordata > Mammalia > Primates > Cebidae > Cebus > Cebus imitator. The sequence continues at coordinate 1,638,896 of NW_016107475.1, read as the reverse complement.
AAGCTGCAGTATTCCGAAAACATGATGTGTTCTTGGAGTAAGGAATGATTACTCCCTGAACACCCTGTCTCTGTGCTGGGGCCTCATTTACAAACCCCACTAGACTATTTTTCTCCCCGTTTTGTGATGCTGTTAACTACAGCCTAATTGCTGCTGCTTCATTCTGCCTTGGGTGTTCCGTTGTCTCAGCTGCCTTGCAGGTTTCTCGTGAGGGTCAGCAGAGGAAGGGGGCATTATTAACATTAAGCTGTCTTGTTACTAGGAGGCCTGGTAGCCATAGAAACTGCAGCTGACTGGAGATTTGAAATGTAGATATTTGGAACAGCCCCTAATCTCTGCCAGTTTTGCTTTGTGTGTGGTGAGGGACACGGCCTTGGAGGGGAATAAAAAATGTCTTGCCTTCCTTGGTCTGCAATGTATAGCCAGTGCCTAGCTGCTGGCCCCAAAGGGTCAGGTGCTTGTCTGATGCTGCAGCTCTAACCCTGGCTGCCTGCAGTTCAGCAAAGCTTTTCTTGGAGCTGAAAACCAGGTGGAGCCCAGAGCTGAGTAACTGTTGATTAAGCAGTGGGTGTGTGGTGCCCAAGTATGGGGACCGAATCCTTCCTAAACTCATCTCTTCTTGGGATCAGTTGGGTAAGGAGAAAGACGCCTTCTATGTGCTACAAGGAAGCCCCAAAGGGATTCATTCTTTAGCCACACACTGGCCTCTCTTTCGAGAGGCTGACATCATGCACAATATCTCCATGGAAAGATATACATAGAGTATCCTTTTCTTTGTATATCTTTTTTTCTTTTCTTTGGAGACAGGGTCTTGCTTGGTTGCCCAGGCTGGAGTACAGTGGTGTAACCACAGCTCATTGCAGCCTTGACCTTCCGGGCTAAAGTGATCTTTCCACCTCAGCCTCCCAAGTAGTTGGTACTACAGGCACACCACCACACCTGGCTAATTTTTTATTTTTGGTAGAGACAGGGTCTCACTGTGTAATCTAGGCTGGTCTTGAACTTCTGACCTCAAATGATCTGCCCACCTAGACCTCCCAAAGTGCTGAGATTACAGGCATGAGACACCACGCCTGACCTATATACCTTTTCTTTGTATACCCTTTTGTATCTTCTAAATTTTATAACACATGCATATATTACTTATTAAAAGAATTTTAGGCCCAGCACAATGGCTCATCCCTGTAATCCTAGCACTTTGGGAGGCCGAAACCCCGATTCTACTAAAAATACAGAAAATTACCTGGGCATGGTGGCAGGCACTTGTAATTCCAGCTATTCGGGAGGCTGAGGCAGGAGAATCGCTTAAACCCGGAATGTGGAGGTTGCAGTGAGCTGAGATCATACCACTGCATTCCAGCCTGGGCGACAGAGTGAAACTCCTTTTTTTTTTTTAAAGAATTTTAGCTGGGCAAGGTGGTGCATGCCTGTAGTCCCAGCCACTTGGGAAGCTGATGCAAGAGTGTCATTGAGCCCAAGAGCTTAGACTGCAGTGCACTGTGATTGTACCTATGAATAGCTACTGCATTCCACCCTGCACAACATGTGAGACCCATCTCTAAACATTTTTAAAATAATAATTTTAATGAAATAAGGTTATGCCAAAAAAGGTAAAGCAGAGTTCCTAAGCCTTGTTTTTCTAGACAGATAAAAATCTAGACAGATTTTTTAAAATGTCCACACAGGCTGAAGTAGTCTTGTTAAACACTGAACCCATTGTCACTGATTCACATTCCTAAAAAAAAATAAATAAAAATTGAATCCAGGGTCAGTTGTAGCGGCTCATACCTGTAATCCCAGCACTTTGGGAGGTCGAGGCAGGCAGATCACGAGGTCAAGAGTTCGAGACCATCCTGGCCGTCATGGCGAAACCTTGTCTCTGCCAAAAACACAAAGATTAGCCAAGCGTGGTGGCGTGCACCTATAGTCCCAGCTACTTGGAAGGCTGAGGCAGGACAATCGCTTGAACCCGGGAGGCAGAGGTTGCAATGAGCTGAGATTGTGTTACTGCATTCCAGCCTGGTGACAGAGCGAGACTCCGTCTCAAAAAAA
>NW_016107475.1:1634435-1635869 GCF_001604975.1 Cebus imitator | reverse complement strand
GGTTTCACCATGTTGACCAGGATGGTCTCGATCTCTTGACCTCGTGATCCACCCGCCTCGGCCTCCCAAAGTGCTGGGATTACAGGCTTGAGCCACCGCGCCCGGCCTCTGACACCATACTTCTTAAACAGAAGCCCTCCAGTGGCCTTATAAATGGCCATGTGTGCCCACTTACGGTTAGTAGTCCACACATGGGCTTGCTCACCCCATACTGGAAACAGTGGTGAGGGTTGTGAGATGGCCCCCAATCATCCCTGGCTTGTGTTTTAGTAGAAGCGGGAGCATGTGGCACCTGGGTCTGTTTGTCCCTTCTTGAGTGTCTGGAAAGATCCCTTGAGATCATGAGCTGCCTGGACCAGGTATCTGTCTTGGGCTGTCCATACTTAACAGCACAGACCAGTGTCCTAGGTCTCGGAGCTGACATAACTGCCCCAGGGTGTGCATTGCACTGCCTCAGCTGAAGCTGCCTTCTGAGCAAGAATGGGTTTGACCTCAGCCTTTTAACCCATTGAATCAGATCCAACTCTGCTTTCTGTGGCATTGCACCTTTCCTTTGTGAGTTGAGGCAAACATTGCCTGGAAATTGTCTTCCCAGTGCCTGTAGTAATTACTGTGCACACAGTCTCTAAGAATGCCCCTGCTTTGTCTTATTTGCCAGCACAAGATAAATGTGTCCATTCAAATATTTCCTTAAGTCACCCGATAGATGTATTTGAGCTACTCTGTACTATTAGTAACATAAAGGAAAAAGAAATGAAGAGTGGAGGACAGTGGACTACTAGGAAGGCTGGCACAGAGGGGTGATAGGGCTCGTTTATTCGAGCGGGATTGGGGGTGACATGGAAACCTAAAAACGGGAAAGAATTTAGACTGCTGAGAGATCTTGGGGCAAGGGGTGATATTGTGGAGTTGTTAGAACGAGGATTTGTCGTATTGACTGATGGGTTATCGTTTGTATACAATTCTGTACGAATTGAGAGATTAATCAGAAAACACAGGATCCAAATAAGAGAAGGAGAAAGATAAGTATCAGAGGACAAAGGATTGGAAGAAGCCATGACACACAGAGTGTCCAGCCAGCCCAGCCAGATCCAGTGTAACCATTTGCCTGATTATGGAGCTTTTGGGCTCTGTCCTTTAAATCTATTAATGGCATCATATACGAAGCCAGACTGGTTTACATAAAAACAACATTCTTCATTTAAGAATAGGCAGCCGGGCGCAGTGGCTCACACCTGTAATCCCAGCACTTTGGGAGGCCGAGGCAGGTGGATCACGAGGTCAAGAGATCGAGACCATCCTGGTCAACATGGTGGAACCCCATCTCTACTAAAAATTCAAAAATTAGCTGGGCATGGTGGCGCATGCCTGTAATCCCAGCTACTCAGGAGGCTGAGGCAGGAGAATTGCCTGGACCCAGGAGGCGGAGGTTGT
>NW_016107475.1:1631308-1634398 GCF_001604975.1 Cebus imitator | reverse complement strand
CGAGATCGCGCCATTGCACTCCAGCCTGGGTAACAAGAGCGAAACTCCGTCTCCAAAAAAAAAAAAAAAGAAAGAAAGAATAGGCAAAGACCTCCTTTTTCAGCAGTCAGTAAATCAAGACCTCTGCAGTTTTGGAGGACAGTTGCAGCTAGGGAATTTACTTGAGCTTGAAGAAGGGGTAGTGATTAATTCTGCAGTGCTAGCAGATAAATCATTAGAGGCTACAGAAGGTGACAACTGAATTAGTAAGGCCCACTACACCTGTGCTGTCATAATTCCTAACCCTGCAAGTAAGGGGATCAGGGGAATGACCCACTTGTGTCATGTCAGGAGCTCAAGGGGAACAGGGAAGCTTTCGTCTCTGTTGGCAAACTAAATTTTCAGAGTAAGGAAAACTAGGGTGCAAGTGCCTGTCCAGTTGGTAGGAAGGCAGATGTAAGAAGAACCACAGAGGGAAAAAAGTCCTTGGCTTAGACAGAACTGGAAGTGTAAACTGAAAAGATGAGAAAGTGTTCTTGGCGGGGGGGTCAGGGATTGTGTACCCAAATACCAAGGGAACCAGCAAGGGCTGCGTTTGTTAAAGGTTGTAGTGGGGTTTGGTAGGGTAACTGTGTGGAGGGAGAGATACTGTTTTCACAGTGTATGAGGAAGTGTGTGGTATCTGTGAGTAACCACTCACTTTTATTAACAAGGCTAGGTAGAAGCAGGCAGGAAGAAGGGTCTGAAGGAGAGTCTGATGAAGGGGAGGGCAGCCAAGGATGGAGTGAGAGACAGGGTAAATGCCTACCTAGGCAAAACTTGAAGTTTATTTGCCAATCTTGTGTAGGGGGAAACTTGTGGGCCTGATGTCTTGTGTAGTGGAAAATTTGTGGGCCTGATGTGTAGGGAAAAGAGGGGTGGTCTGAGAAAGCCCTGAGGAGTCATGGAGTGACAGAACATTGAGAAGTGATTGTTTTGAGGATGAACTTCCATGATGGAAAAGAAATAAGGGGTTTTAAAAGATGAGCCATGGGCTTGTATTCTACGAGGAAAAGGTTATGAAGGGATTAGAAGACAGAGTGAACTTGTGAGGCAGGGAGAAGGAACTTCCTGTGGTTTAAGAACCATTTGCCTTGTGTAGGAAGCGACTGGTAAAGCAAGTTTTCGGAGGAGGAATAGGTAGGAAGATAGATGAGAAGGAAAAATACTAGTCTTGTGGGGGAGATATTGGGGTGTCTGCTGGTTCTTTGCTGTTTTGTCACCTAAGGCATTTCCTTGGGCAATAGAATCTGAAGGTTTTTGGTGTTCTCTCCAGTGGATATGGCAGCATGGTGGTGTAGGATGTGGAAGGCGTGTTTAGAGTCAGTATAGATATTAGTAGTCCTTTGGCAACAGTAAGAGCATGCGTTAAGGCAGTCGGTTCAGCTTGCTGAGAAGTGGTGGAAGAGGGGAGTGTGGCAGCCTCGATAATAGATGGGTGCGATACAACAGCATAACCAGCTTTGGCCAGTGCCAACCAACTGGGCTTGGAGGAATTGCCATCAATAAATCATGTGGGATCTGGAATAGGAAAAAGAGAAATATGGAGAAATGGGGAGGATGCTATATGGATTACGGAGATAGAGTCATGGGGTTCAGGGTTTGTGTTAGCTATTAAGTGAGAGGCTGGGTTAAGGTGGGGTTTCAATAAAGAGTGCATAAAGCCGGAGAAGGCGAGAGGCTGAAAGTAAGTGGATAAGTGTGAAGAAGAAACTAAACTTTGGAGGTCGTGTGAGCAATAGAGTAAGTGGAGCGTAGTCAGTAATTTTAAGGGATTCTAGGAGTATTACAGCCGCAGCTGCTGTGGTGCATAAACATGCCGGCCAGCCCAGGACTGTGAGGTCAAGTTGTTTAGACAAGGTGACTGGTCATGGCCCTGGCTCTCGTGTAAGAACTCCGACTGCGCAGCCTTTTACTTCTGCTGTGTGAAGGGAGAAGGGTTGGGAGAGTTGGGGAGTGCTGGTGTAGGGGCTGTTTCTAAAGCCGCCTTGAATGGGGGCAGAATTGTTGGTCTATGGGGTCAGCTAAGTTTCCTTTTGAAAGTTTATAAAGTGGTTTGGTTAGTAGGGCAGAACCTGGTATTCCAGCCTACAACACCTAGGAGGAAGAGCAGCTGTGGTTTAGTGGTTGGGGTTGGAGTTTGGGAAATTAACTGGATATGGCTGGCAGGGAGATCTTGTGTGTATGCTGGCGAAGGATTCTACTGAGATAGGTAATGGATGGGCTTTAGAAAAAAGCGTTTTTGAGGTCAAGAACAGAGTAGTGAGTTGTGGGGGTGAGTTGTGGGGTATGGAAGATAGGAGGGTATAGGGGTTTGGTACAACCAGGTGGATGGGAAGTACAATCTGATTGATGAGGCAGAGGTTTTGGACTAGTCTGTAGAATTTGTCAGGTAGGATAGGGGAATTGTAAGGAGGGTTAGTGGTAACTAAAAGGCCATGTTGTAGTGAGTAATAACAGGCTTTAGGCCTTTTAAGGTTTGTGCTGGGATGGGGTACTGGCGCTGGACAGGATAAGGGTGGTTAGGTTTTAAGGGGATGATGAAGGGTGAGTGAATTCTGGTAAGGGATCGGGAGGTGGTTTCCCACACCCTAGGGTTAAGGTAGGGAGACATACAGGGAGCTATTGAGGGAAGTATCAGGTGTGAGTAGGGCGGCAGTGAGGTGTGGCTATAGCCCAAGAATAGTTAAGGCAGACAATTTTGTTAGGATATCTTGGCTTATCAGGGGAACTGGACAAGTGGGGACCTAAGATTAGGAAAGAATGTGGAATGGAGTGCTGGCCTAATTGACACCAGACTTGGGGAGTTTTGAGAGGCCTGGAGGCCTTGCTGTCAATTTCCACAACAGTTATGGAGGCCAAGGAGACAGATCCTTGTAAAGAAGGTAGCATGGAGTGGGTGGCCCCCGTGTTGACTAAGAAAGAGATGGACTGGGCCGGGCGCGGTGGCTCACGCCTGTAATCCCAGCACTTTGGGAGGCTGAGGTGGGTGGATCACGAGGTCAATTGATCGAGACAATCCTGGTCAACATGGTGAAACCCCATCTCTAATAAAAAAATACAAAAATTAGC
>NW_016107475.1:1628293-1631129 GCF_001604975.1 Cebus imitator | reverse complement strand
AAAGAGATGGACTTACCCTCCGCGGTAAGAGTTACCCAAAGCTCGGCGTCCGTGACGGTCCAGGGGGCCTCCAAGATGTTCCGGCAGCATCAGTCTTCAGCCACTAAGCTGAGGAGAGCAGGGAAAGAGCCTGAGGGCTATGGGGTTGGGCTCTTGGAGCCTTAGAGACAGTGGTTTGAGTCGGGCAGTCTGACTTCCAGTGGGGTCCCACACGGATGGGACATGGTCTAGGAGGAATCCCTGGCTGTGGGCATTCCGTGGCGCAGTGGCCAGGTTTTCGGCATTTGAAGCAAGGCTTTCAGGGAGAATGTCCTGAAGAGAAGTGTGGACGCTATGGATCTGGTGATCTGAAACTTCTGTAAGCTGAAGGAGAGGCTGGGGTCTGTCTTACAGCTGAGGCTAGCGTTTGTAATTCTGAAATATGCTGCTGCTTGGCAGCTTCTTCTCAGCTATTAAACACCTTAAAGGTGAGGTTGATTAGTTCCGGTTGTGGGGGTTGAGAGCCAGATTCTAATTTCTGTAGCTTTTTAAATGTCAGGGGCTGATTGGGTGATAACATGCATATTAAGCATTCTTCAGGGATGAGAGTAGAAGGATGACGTTTAAGTCACTCCAGGTGAGATAATAGGACTGGGTTAAGTATTGGAACTCTTGTATATGTTTAGTAGAATCTGATGAAAAGGAGCCTAACTGTTGGCCAATTTGGGAAAGGTAAGATAAAGGAATGTGCACCATAACTATGCCTTTGGCTCCAGCCACCTCTCAAAGGGGGAATTGTTGGGCAGGGGTGGAGGAGGTAGCTGCAGAACTAAAGTGTAAGCTGGACCAGGTATGGGGGGGGGAGGTGACAGGAGGGGCGTAAGGAAGCGGGTTGTGCGCAGAGGAAGAGGAGGGAGCCTGCGGGGGCCGGCGGGGGGGTTGGGGGTGGAATGCAGTTAGGGCCTGGTTTGGACAGGCAGGGAGGAGAACGGTCAGAAGAGCTGATGGACAAGGAGGATTCTGGGTCACTGACAGAGGCAGGAGGGGCGGATGGAAGGTAGAGAAGGAAAATTTGGGATGAGTTGCATTGACAGCAGAGATTAGGGAGGGAATGGAGTGTAAAAAAGAATGCCTGGACATCGGGCACCTTAGGCCATTTGCCCGTTCGTTGAGAAAAATTGTCTAGATCTCACAGAATAGAAAAATCCAAAGTGCTGTTTTCTGGCCATTTGGAACCATTGTCTAATTTGCATTGAGGCCAGGCTGTGTTACAGAAAAACTTACATGTTTAGGTTTCAAATCTGGCAACAGTCGAAGAGGTTTTTAGGATGCAGGCTAGAGACGAAGACAGGAATAGAGGACAGAATATTGCCCACAGCAAAGGAGATAAGTTTTAAGGCAAGGAGTAGAGAGGATGAGAAGGAGCGAAGCAGCTACCAGGGTCTTTAGTAGGCATCCCTGACTAACTCCTGGGCCGCAACATGGTTGAGTGGTCAGGGCAGACATCCCTGCGATTGACCAGACACCAAGGGAAGACTGTCTTCCTGAGTCCGTGACCAACATTCGAGTTTTTGAGCCCACGGATAAAGTGTGTGTCGTTTGCCTCTACTTAGAGAGGGAGACTTGTCTCCTGTTCTCTACCTAGGAGAAAGATTGAAAGGAAAAGAGAGGGCCGGGCATGGTGGCTCAAACCTGTAATCCCAGCACTTTGGGAGGCCCAGGCAGGTGGATCACTTGAGGTCAGGAGTTAGAGATCTGCCTGGCCAACATGGTGAAACCCCATCTCTTTTTTTTTTTTTTTTAAAGAGAAAGGGAGAAACTGCTTACCCAATCTGAGGATGGCAAGAGGGTTGTTGGGCTGGTCTGATGTACTGAGGTCGCAGATGGGTCTCTTCACAGAGGGAGAGTGGGGACAGGGGCTGGTCTCCCCCAAAGGGGAGTACCACTGTCCTGGGTTTCAGCACCAAATGATAAGCACACTCTGAATGAAGAAACCCCCTAAACAAGGGGGTTTGTGTAAGCAACATGTCTGTTTATTCACCCAGGGGCGGGCTGAGTCCAAAAAGAGAGTCAGTGGAGGGCAGTGGATACGAGTTGGTTTTATAGGTTTGGGGTTGGCAGTGGAAAGTTACAGAAGTTACAGTTCAGGGCAGTTTTTGCAAGCTGGGAGGAGGTCATTGAGTCTGGAGTCACAAGGTTGACCTGTCAGTTGAGCAAGGTCTGTTACAAAGTCCAGTTGCCTGATCAGTTGAGGCAGAAATAAGGAATAGAAGAATGTTTCAAAGTTAATTAGGCACTGCAGGGTTGGCCATTATTCTCTTTTTGTGTTTTTCCAGTTACTTCAGGCTTTCTAGTTCCAGGAACTCCTCTGGAGGTGTATGTGCAGGTCACAGAGGTTACCATGCCATCCATGGCACAGTTGGCCTAAAAGACCTTCCATGTGGGCCAGGCGCAGTGGCTCATGACTGTAATCCCAGCACTTTGGGAGGCCAAGGCGGGAAGATCACCAGGTCAAGAGATCGAGACATCCTGACCAACATGGTGAAACCCCATCTTTTCTAAAAATACGAAAATTAGCCGGGCATGATGGTATACACCTGTAGTCCCAGCCACTTCAGAGGCTGAGGCAGAAGAATTGCTTGAACCCAGAAGGCAGAGGTTGCAGTGAGCCGAGATGGCTCCACTGCACTTCAGCCTGGTGACACAGTGAGACTCCATCTCAAAAAAAAAAGACCTTACATGCACAGGGACGAACCACAGCCAGCCAATTGTTTCTAAAGGAAGGACACTGGTTTATATTGAGCCCCTTGTGTTTGAGGCACCCTCCCCTCTTTTTTTTTTTTTTTAAGATGGAGTT
>NW_016107475.1:1624171-1626316 GCF_001604975.1 Cebus imitator | reverse complement strand
AAACGTTTTGGCTGGGCACAGTGGCTCACACCTCTAATCCCAGCATTTTGGGAGGCCAAGGCAGGCAGATCACCTGAGGTCAGGAGTTTGAGACCAGCCTGGCCAACATGGAGAAACCCCGTCTCTACTAAAAATACAAAATTAGCCAGGTGTGGTGGCACATGCCTATAATCCCAGCTGCTGGAGAGGCTGAGGCAGGAGAATCACTTGAACCCGGGAGGCAGAGGTTGTGGTGAGCCTAGATCACACCATTGCACTCCAGACTGGGCAACAAGAGTGAAACTCTGTCTCAAAAAAAACTTTTTGGCCGGGTGCAGTGGCTCATGCCTGTAATCCCAGCACTTCGGGAGGCTGAGGAAGGCAGATCACCTGAGGTCAGGAGTTTGAGACCAGCCTGGCTAACATGGTAAAACCCTGTCTCTACTAAACAGAAAAACTAGCTGGGCGTGGTGGTGGGTGCCTGTAATCCCAGCTACTTAGACAAGAGAGTCACTTGAACCTGGGAGGCGGAAGTTACAGTGAGCCAAGGTCATGCCATTGCACTCCAGCCTGGACAAGAGTGAAACTCTGTCCCAAAAAAAAAAAAAAAAAAAAAAAAAAGCTGTTAGCTGAGAACAGTGGCTTACACCTGCAAACCCAGGATTTTGGGAGGCCAAGGCAGGTGGATCACTTAATCCTAGGAGTTTGAGACCAGCCTGAGGGCGACATAGCAAGACTTCATCTCTTAAAAAAAAAAAAAAAAGTCGTATTTTTGTAGAGGTGGGTTCTCTGTTGCCCAGGCTGTTTCCAACTCCTGGGCTCAGGTGACTCACTTCAGCTTCCTAAAGTGCTGGGATTACAGGCATGAGCCATTGTGCTTGGCCAATGCCTAAAATATTTACTATCTACAGAAAAAGGTTTTTGACCTCTGGTTTAGGGTAAAGATTTAATTTTTGGGTGAAAAGAAACATACCTGTTTCATCAGTGAAGAGAACAAAACAAATTCTTAAAGTGTCATAAAAGGGACGAAAGCTTAACAGAGTAGTATGGTGGTGTAGACACACATAATGTACATCATCTAAGAAAGGACATACGGATAAATAGGCCAGTCTATAGATTCCCAGGAGCTGTCTTCTGGCACTTGAAGGGGTCATCTCCACTAAGAGATTTGTTAGATTATGTCACATCAAAAAGACTGGCAGACCCAGGCGGAGTGGCTTACACCTGTAATCCCAACACTTTGGGAGGCTGAGGCAGGTTGATTACTTAAGGTGAGGAATTTGAGACCACCCTGGCCAACATGACAAAACCCCATCTCTAGTAAAAATACAAAAATTAGGCATGGTGGCGCACGCCTGTAGTCTCAGCTACTTGGGAGACTGAGGCAGGAGAATTGCCTGAACCCAGGAGTCAGAGTTTGCAGTGAGCAGAGATCACACCCCTGCACTCCAGCCTGGGTGAGGAGGGAAAAACTGTCTACAAACAAAACAGACAAAAAAAACTCTGTATCTGGGCTCTTATTTGCCCCCTCCCCAGGAATTCTTGAGAATCCTGAATTAGCTGGCAGTGAAGAGAAACTTCTGTAGCCCAAAGCAGTGGGATATTTGGGCCCATGTGTCTGGAATTGTTTAACCAGCTTGTTTTTCATAAGACTCAGGAAAAATTTTTTGGGTTTTTTTGAGACGGAATCTCTGTCACCCAGGCTGGAATGGCACAGTCTGGGCTCACTGCAACCTCTGCCTCCCAGGTTCAAGCGATTCTCCTGCCTCAGCCTCCTGAGTAGCTGGGATTATAGGTGCCCGCCACCACGCCCTCCTAATTTTTGTATTTTTAGTAAAGACAGTGTTTCACCATGTTGGGTAGGCTAGTCTCAAACTCCTGACCTCATGATCTGCCCGCCTTAGCCTCCCAAAGTGTTGGGATTACAAGTGTGAGCCACTGCACCCAGCCAATTGATATTTAATTGAAAAGTTAAAAGTCTCAGGGAGAAATAATATATACTATGCAGTGTAACATGGGTTTTCTATTTTACCATTTGTAAATTTGGCTTTACTGAGTCATCAGTAAAAATGGTAGCTTAATTTCCACATGAGTTAGTTATGATTTTTTTTTTTTTTTTTTTTTTTTTTTTTTTCTAGAATCCCACATTTTAATTATATAAGAATA
>NW_016107475.1:1607917-1622915 GCF_001604975.1 Cebus imitator | reverse complement strand
GGGGGATAATTTTAATGTCATGTTTTATTTGGGCAATAATGGTTGGGGATGAGACAGGAACATCACTGGCTTTCAAGAAACTGGAAGAAAACATTTCAGTTTGAGGTGATGGCGTATGCTCCTGTAAAATGTATTTTGCTGTTCTGTCTATATATTTTAAATTTTACAAATGGATTAAATTTCCTCTTGCATGTTCAGGATGGTTTTTAAGATCCATTCAAGGCATTATAGGAACATGGAATCTACTGCTTCTCACTGCTGCCTGATAGACCAAAGTGCATCCACCATATTTTGCCTACCCATGCTCCCAATGACACTGTCCCAGACTGTACCCAGTTCCCCTCATGACTAATAACATAGTACTGCTACCCACCAGCATGGTTGCACCAGCTGCTTTCCCACCGGCACCCCACGAGAGTGCCTCAGACCCACCATCTCAGGCCCTGGTATTACCCAGCTTTCTAATTTTTGCCAGTGTAATACAGGTGTAAAGAGATTATTATTATTACTAGTATTTTGAGACAGAGTTTCACTCTTGTCGCCCAGGCTGGAGTGCAATGGTGATCTTGGCTCACTACAACCTCTGCCTCTAGGGTTCAAGGAATTCTCTAGCCTCAGCCTTCTGAGTAGCTGGGATTACAAGTGCCTGCCACCATGCCCAGCTAATTTTTTTTTTTTTTAAGACAGACTCTCACCCTGTCGCCCAGGCTGGAGTGCAATGGTGCGATCTTGGCTCACTGCAACCTCTGCCTCCTGGGTTCAAACAATTCTCCTCCCTCAGCCTCCTGAGTAGCTGGGATTACAGGCACCTGCCATCACACCCAGCGAATTTTCTGTATTTTTCATAGAGACAGGTTTAACCCTGTTGGCGAGGCTGGTCTTGAACTCCTGACCTCAGGTGATTCACCCGCCTCAACCTCCCAAAGTGCTGGGATTACAGGCATGAGCCACCACATCTGACCAATGGGACTTTCTTTATTCTCAAAATTAGTGACACCTTCCCCAAGGCAGACAAGTGAAGTCCTGAAGACCACAGTCAAGGCCGGGCAACAGACGACAGGTGTCTAAAATGGAGAATTTCTGTTTAGAGGTCAGGAAGGAACTCACTTCTCGAGCCTCACTCAGAGTAGTCACTATTAGACACTGCTTCATAGAATGCATGGAGAATTTCTGTTAGGATTGTAGGAGAAATCCCTTAATTCTTTTTTTTTTTTTTTTTCAAGTAACGCTTATTTTACTTAAACCCTTTAATTCTTGATTCTAAGATAGACAAGTGAAAGGTGAGGCTAAAATGATAGAGGCCAACTCTTTGGATTTAAGCAAAGCTGTCGGTATTAACCACCTGACAAGAAGGCACCCATCACCGGGGCCTTCCTGACCTATGCTGAAGCATATGCCTCTTTGCGCATGGAACTGTGCCTGGGCTAAGATTTCAGCTTGTCAAAACCAAGGAGGGGAGGCATGTCTAATACCCTGTGTCAGAAAGAGCACAAACTACACCAGCAACATCAGGGCTCTTGAATTCTGCTGTCAGCACTCCTACCACACTTAGCAACAATGTTTGTCTCTAGAGAAACAGGAGTCAGAAATGCTGAAGTCCCCCAGGTGTGCCTCAGGCCAGAGCCCAGCCGGATTCCATCTGTGAAGGCCTTAGCTGTCTTCACTGTGAGGAGGAGTCAAGCTTCCCATCTGGTTCCATCCACTTACATCACCTGAGAGATGTCTGGTTTTGTGCTGTTTACCACCAGAACCTTCTCTTCAAGCTCAAGTGGGCTTCATAACTATCAAGTCATGAGGTTGGGACTTGTTAGAATTCTGGATCACTGCCCAGCAGATAGCTGGTCCTCCAAATACATTGGCTGAATGAATCAACTGCCTTACAGGCAGAGATATTCTTATTGCATTCCTTACTTTATTTCCTGTGGCATTGAAACGTTTCCCGGTTTGGGGCGGGTGGTGGGGAGGGGCTGTTTGTTTTTTGAGACAGAGTTTCACTCTTGTTGTCCAGGCTGGGGTGCAATGGCACAATCTCAGCCCACTGCAACCTCCGCCTCCCAGGTTCAAGCGTTTCTCCTGCCTCAGCCTCCTGAGTAGCTGGGATTACAGGCACCCGCCACCACGCCCAGCTAATTTTTTGTATTTTTAGTAGAGACAAGATTTCACTATGTTGGCCAGGTTGGGCTCGACCTCAAGTAATCTACTTGCCTTGGCCTCCTAAAGTGCTGGGATTACAGGCGTGAGCCACTGCACCTGGCCAGTGTCTTGGGTTATACTGTCTCACTAAGACAGTCAGCAAAACCCTAAATTAAATCACAGGGACTACTAGACAGAAAGATAAAGTGATTTACTCTGCACAGCTACATAAGTGGCAGCACAGAAATGAAGAGCACAAACTGTGGAGTCAACCTGGCCTTCATTAGAAGCCCCCAGCTCTGTCAGCTATTTGACCTCGGTTAATACATTTAACTCTGGAAGCATCAATTTCCCCATATGTAAACTGGGTTTCTCTAAGGATTAAATGAAATAATATATCAGCCAGTTATGGTGGCTCATACCTGTAATTCCAGCACTTTGCGAGGCCGAGGCAGGCGCAGGCGGATTACGAGGTCAGGAGTTCAAGACCAGTCCATCCAATATGGTAAAACCCCATCTCTACTGAAAATACAAAAATTAGCCCGGCGTGGTGGTGCGTGCCTGTAATCTCAGCTAGTCTGGAGGCTGAGGCACGAGAATCGCTTGAAACCGGGAGGCGGAGGTTGCAGTGAGCTGAGATTGTGCCATTGTACTCCAACATGGGCCACAAGAGCAAGACTCACTCTCTCACTCTCTCTCTCTCTCTGTGTTAGGGACACAGTTCACCATCAGGATTACAAAGACTTTAGAAGAACAAATGAATTCTTAAAATAAGATCAATAGACAGCATTCCCCGTGAAGAAACCTTCTGTCAAGGGCTGCAGGTGACCAGTGCCCATAAGCCCTGATGCTGAAGCATTCGTAAACCGGCCTCTCCCCACCGACCTGAAAGCTAAGATTTAGTTTCCTAAACTAAGATTTAAAGAAGCAGTCAGTTTTATTTGAATACAACAGGAAACCACATATTTCAGCTCAGATCTACTGCTACTACCCAGGAAAATGCTAGCCTTTCAGTTTCTCTGCCACACAGCACATTTTAGGAAGTTACCTATAGCGCTTTGGTTCTCCCGCTGTGGTTCCAGGACCAGCATTTCCAGCATCACGTGAGAACTTGTTGGACATGCAAATTTTTGGCTGGGCACGGTGGCTCACGCCTGTAATCCTAGCACTTTGGGAGGCCGAGGCGGGCAGATTGCCTGAGCTCAGGATTTCGCGACCAGCCTGGGCAACACAGTGAAGCCCCATCTCTGCTAACAAAACACAAAAAACTAGGCGGGCATGGCGGCGGCCGCCTGTAATCCCAGCTACTCCGGAGGCTGAGGCAAGAGAATTACGTGAAACCAGTAGGCAGAGGTTGCAGTGAGCCGAGACTGCACCACAGCACTCCAGCCTGGGAGACAGAGCGAGACTCGGTCTCAAAAATAAAAAAAAGAAATGCAAATTATTGGGCCCCACCCCAGGGCTACTGCATCAGAATCTCCGCGGGTGGTGCATGGCAATCTGTTTTAACTTGTTCCCTGGTGATTCTGATGCAGATTAACTCTGAGACACACTGCAGTGGCGGATGTAGATGTAATCCCACCCAAACCCCTTTTCCGGGCACCCACGCCCTGGCTGTTGAGGACTGGCTGCTAACCACCACAGCGGCGCTTCTGGAGTCTCGTCCCTGGCCGAAGGGAACCATCAGCCCGGGACACTACCCCTTTCCCAAGGAAGACCTTAGGCAATGACCCACCAGCCCTTTGCCTCAACCAGAACTAATTCTGCCATACAACTCACGTTTCAGGGCTTCTTCGTGGAAAAGAATGCAGTTAGACTGCTTCGGAGACCACAGTCTTAGATCTCGCCTTTGCCCAGCCCCTTCCTTCCCTGCGTCCCTCCTCCCGAGAGCACGCCCTCAATTAATCACCTACCTAATAATCTCAATCTCAGCCTCTGCTCCTAGGGAACGCGGTCTACAGCAGTTACTTTCACATTCTTTAAAAAAAAAAAAAGTTCACAATTGCTTCAATTATCTAGAATTTGCATAATTCTATTATTTTATTTTATTTAGTTAGAGACAGTTTTGCCCTGCCTCCCAGGCTGGAGTGCAGTGGTGTGATCTCAGCTCACTGCAACCTTCATCTACCAGGTTCAAACAATTCTTCTGACTCAGCCTCCTGAATAGCTGGCATTACAGGTGTGTGCCACCATGCCCAGATAATTTGTTTTTTAGTTTTGTTTTTTGAGACAAGGTCTCAGTCTGTTGCTCAGACTGGAGTGCCATCTCGGCTCACTTCAACTCCACCTCCCAGGTTCCAGTGATTCTTCTGCCTCAGCCTCCCAGGTAGCTAGAATTACAGGTGTGCACCACCAGGCCCAGCTAATTTTTGTATTTTTAGTAGAGATGGGGTTTCACCACGTTGGCCACGCTGGTCGTAAACTCCTCACCTCAAGTGATCCACCTGCTTCAGCCTTCCAAAGTGCTGGGATTACAGGCATAAGCCACCGTGCCAGCCAATTTTTTTTTTTTTTTTTTTTTTTTTTTTTTTTTTTTTTTTTTTTTTTTTTTTTTTTTTTTTTGTATTTTTAGTAGTCAGGGTTTCACTATGTTGGCCAGGCTGGTCTCGGACTCCTGATTTCAGGTGATCCATCCACCTCGGCCCCCTAAAGTCCTGGGATTACAGGTGTGAACCACTGTGCCGGCCTAATTCTATTATTTTCACTCATTAGCTCCCAAGGTGCTGACATTCAAGCTTAATTCTAAAACCCGTGCTCCTAAGATCAGACAAACTGGGGCTTAGAGGATGGGAGTGATAAGATGCCACCGCTTACTTGCAATTGTTTTAGGATCTGAGTCTTGTGTATCATGGCTCAGGTACGATGAAAATCAGGCACCAACTTGGGTTCAACTCCTGGCACCACTAGTCTCCAGTTGTGTGAACTTGGGCAAGAAACCAACTTCTCCTTATCACAAAACCGAGTTCATAACAGTGACCACAGCACTGAGAGTTTCTATGAGAAGTAAATGAGATAACGTAGACACCATTTGTGCCCCTAGCTTTCTCACCTGTTAACAAGGCATAATTATGCTACTTACCTTACAGGGCTTTTGAAAGGATAACACATTACCCAGGTTCCATTCTTAGCAGTGTCTGGCACAAAAAATATACTCAATGAATGTTGGTGCCATTCCAGTCAGAAGCAATGCCTGTTCTTTCCTTTCTCCACCACTGGCCAGAAATTCCAGATTTTTTTTTTTTTCCAGCTCTGTTGTCCAGTCTGGAGTACAGTGGCGAGATCGTGGCTCACTGCAACCTCCACCTCCCGGGTGCAAGCAATTCTCCTGCCTCAGCCTCTCAACTAGCTGGGACCACAGGCACACACCACCACACCTGGCTAATTTTTGTATTTTTAGTAGAGATGGGGTTTCACCATGTTGGGCAGGATGGTCTTGAACTCCTGACCTCTGGTGATCTACCCACCTCAGCCTCCCAAAGTGCTATGATTACAGGCGTGAGCAACCATGCCAGGCCTAATTTTTACTATAAAATATTAAGTTTAATTATTTATAATTAGCCAAAGAGAAGAAACATCCTTTTATACAAATAATAACACATAAGGTGTGGCACAGTGGCTCACACCCGTAATCCCAATACTTTGGGGGCCTAAGGTGGAAGAATTGCTTGAGGCCAGTGGTTTGAAATCAGCCTGGGTAACATGGTGAGGTCACATCTCTACAATAAGAATAAAGTTAGCCAGGCATGGTAGCGTGGGCCTGTAGTTCCAGGTACTTAGGCAGCTAAGACAGGAAAATCACTTGAGCCCAGGGAGTTGAGGCTGCAGTGAGCCATGATGACACCACTGCACTCTAGCCAGGGTTGGGGCGTGGCGGAGGGGAACTAAAACCCATCTGACCCAAAGAGAAAAAAAAAGGGGGGTTAAATGAAAATGAAAAATCTGCTGGCTTTGCAGGATTGGCCTGGCACCTGATCAGGAAAGGTTAAAAGAGGTCAAACGAGCCTCCCACTGCGTGGCCAGGAAGTGGTTTGTGGAGAAATGGTTTGGAGGATTTATCTATCTGGCAACTTATCATTCATTCAGCTGTGGCCTGACTGAAATCCTGTGAGCTGTACCCCTGACACCCAGAGCCTCAAATCCCCCGGAACATTCACGATCCCCCCTGGGAGGTGGGTGAGGAGGTCACGCAGAAAGACAAATAGACCAAGACATGTTCTGAGACCAGCACTCCAAGAAAATAACATGTTACGAGACCATGTTTTCTATTTTTATAACATTTTATATAACTCATAAAACAGTGTTTGTATAAAAATTCACACAAAGTTGCTAGAGAGCATACAATTTCCAAAAATGTCCTGGGTTTTTGTTACATTCAGTTTTCTAAGGATGCCCTCCAATCAATGGTAAAATGCAGACATGATGCGAGATTTCATATCTTTGGTAAAACTATTCTCATTATTTTGTATCCTCACAGTATTAACTCTGATATCCACTTTGTGCAGGGTCTGCTATAACTGGGATGTCAGAAAAACATTAAGGCTGGATCTACGGGAGGCAAGTGTTTCCAAACAGCAGTCATAGCCCCTTGGCCCCCACCCCACTTCATATATCTACACAGTCTATCTACAGCCAGGCAGGGTGCAAGCTCACGACCTCCACTTGGGAGTCTCGAGATCCCCTCTTGACTGGGCAAGAAGCAAACATTTGGGGGGAACATTGGAAACGGAGGCCGTCTCTAAAAGAACCCAGTGGCCACGCTGTGGTGTGGTCAGGCCAGCACCTGTTAACCAATTAAATAGCCAATCCGTTCACCACTAAGTAGATCCCATTGGTTGGTTGGTTGATGGTTGCTGCTAGGTGGTCCCCTCCCCACAAACATAAAAGGGAAGGAAGGTTTGGGGCCAACACTGAAAGGGGAGGGGCACACTAGCGGTAATGACACCAGACATGACTATTCCCTGTCAAACATTTGTTGTCGTGTAGACACAGCCAAGGTGAACTGAAGCAGGATTCGAACACTCAGTACATTCATGACTATCTTCATACATTCTTTAAAAACTTACACAGAGAAACTGATGCAGACTACCACCTACTGTGACTTACTAGTTCATTCAACATCAAATGTGTCTGTGCTAATTTTTTAGTAAGAGCGAAACTAGGCCCCAAAAAAAAAAAAAAAAAAATTCAAAAAACAAGTAAAAACCAAAGATTTAGATGGGGGATGGGGAAGGAAAGGGCTTCCCAACAGGTTTCATGGAGCACATTAAATTTTGAAAAAATAAGTATTTTGTACTTCTATTGCTTCATGTAAAAAATTTAAAATAAAAAAATGCCCACTGGAGCCACCTGTATGGTTGGAGAAGCGAGGACACCATACAGACGGGAAAAGGCCCTGTAGGCGTTTCCTGACAGTCCAGGGGGAGGGAATAGTTCCCAGGTGTGTCCACTTCTCTCACAGAAAGGGACTGTAAGGTTCTGGAGGAAGAAGCCCTACACGTGAAAGGCATTCAGAGAATCATTGAAATATGGTTTCCCAAAACTGAACATGCTCTAGGTTAGAAAGAGACATACTGAATTCCTGGAACCTGTTGATTTCTCTAACATGGGCAGATGGGAGTTTCGAAAAAATTATTAATAAATGATTGTGCTTCTAAAGTTGCAGGGTCAACATTCCACCCTCTAGAAAGCAGGGCAATTCATGGCTTGGAGTCCTCTTGTTTACATCCTAGAAACCAGAACAAATTCCATGGGACCTCCGTGCTCCAGCCCCCAACAACCAGTGGGGCAGGGGCGGGGGGGAGGGTGTAGGAGGGAGCCACAGCTGTCTTTGGGTAGGGTACGTGTGTGTGCATGCTGTGTGCATGTGCTGGAGAGACTAAGGCATAGAGAAGGGCCCAAGCGAGGGGGGAAAGTGAGTCTCCTGGCCGCTCCAGTCCCTTCTTTCCAGGCACAAAGAAGGTGAACTTGTTATTCCTGTAGGCCCCCTTCATCTCACTTCAGCTTTTAGTAAGCAGTGCGTGTGTAGCTTTCAGTAAGCAGTAGCTGTGTGTGACAGTCATTCAATCCCTGTGCCTTTCTCAATCTGCAGTTCCAACAGAAATAATCTATAAATGACACTTGAGAGCAAATTTACTAGTTAGATCAGCAACTTAACATTGCTTAAAATCCTGTATTTTAAAAAATGCCCCTGGGTACAGGCAAAATTTTGTCGTACAGCCACTGGCACTGAAGTCCTTATCAGCTGAATGAAGAAAATTCAGATTGTTTCTATTATCTCTGCATTTTAAAGTAGCAAAGTATTAAGCCATCCCACAGGGGTTCTGGGACCACCCTGTGTGATTCATTTTCCAGGACTCTAGTATGATGT
This sequence comes from Cebus imitator, assembly GCF_001604975.1. Lineage (NCBI taxonomy): Eukaryota > Metazoa > Chordata > Mammalia > Primates > Cebidae > Cebus > Cebus imitator. Next base: position 1,614,415 of record NW_016107475.1, on the reverse strand, counting down.
CTTGTTTGCATTTGACTGTTTCCTTTCCCTCTCAGGCATTTGGCCCCCAAGTTAGGTAGGTAAAAGTATCATTTTAAAGGATTTTACCTGTTGGGGAATTTCCCAATTGGTGCTCCTGGAGAGCATGCAGCTGGCCTGTAGGAGTCTGACATTCCCAGTCAGTGGGGAATGAAGACGTGTGCCCCCCAAGGCAGGGGGCGGCCAGGTGCAGGACAGCAGGACCTTCTAGAGGGTCCCAGGGGAAAGTTCAGAGTGGACCCTGGGAAGGGACACGGGTGCCCCATCTGAGATGGCCTGTGTCCTTCCAATGCCTGGTATCCCCAAGAGCCGCCCAGACCGGGGCCTGCCCTGGGGAATGGAACGAGGCTGTGGTGCTGCCTAGAGGAGCTAACACTGAGGTCTGGGGAAGTCACCACACAGCTCCCAGAACCTGGATCATGTACAAACACATACATGGAAAGTAAACAGTTCATGGTGAGCCCAAAGAGGCCCACCCTTAAATCTAACAAGAAGCCAAAAGCCCCCGCATTGTTTTCCAAGGAAACATGTCTGCTCCCTCCAACAAGCAACCATGTATGGAGAGGAAATGGGGGCAGTGGAAGGACATGGCTCAGATGGAGACACTGCAAACGTGTTTCCACACTGTCTACATTCATATCATCATCATCCAGTGTTCTCATCTACAGAGTGAGCGCAACATTCTACCAGCGCACCTGAAGGACAGGCCAAGCTGAACGGAAGGCTTCCCAGGCACCAGAGCAGAAGGGAAACTTGCACATGGTCATAAAGGACTTCATGCTATTCCATCCCCTCTACTGCCATCCAAGGGGCATCTCGACTCTTCCAAAATCAGATGTCAAAGACAAGGTCAGTAAAATCAGTATCCATGCCACCTGAAGCTATGATTAGCCACTGTGCACGAACATGGCACTTTAAAAAAGATTTTTTTTTTCTAAGTAAAATGGCCCCCAAAGAGCCCAGTGAAATTTTTTAAAGGGTTTCTTTTTAATTAAAAAAATGGATAAAAATGGAAGATGTAAAATATGGGAAGAGGAGCAAGAGAGTAGCTGAGTTTGTATGTTAAGCTGTGCGGGGCTGGGGAGGGCACAGCCAGGGAGAGGGGACCCCCATCCTCTGGGCCCTGCCCTCACAGCTTGCTCTCCCCACACTCAGGCTGCCCCGCCAGGGTATAGCAGGACATAAGTACGAGAGACCAAACTCAAGGCTTCTTTCTTGTAGGTGGGTGGGTGTTTACGTGTGCAAATGTAGTAAGCCACTCCCCAGGGACATAAGGTGCCTGTCTGTGGATGACACAGGCGTGCTCCCAAGGATCGCTCAGTCGCAAGGGTGCCCATCGCTCAGCCTCCGGTGACCCTGAGTCTCTGGGCAGGCCACAGGCCTTCACTTCTCGACTTTCTTGGCTTTCTTGAGGATGTCGCATTTTTTCCTGTTGGGGCGGCGGCACCTCTCGTCGATGCTAGGGATACATTCGTAGTGCCACACCTCCTCCATCTTCTCCACGGGGTAGACGGCTTCCACGTAGTGGCGGATGAGTCGCAGCCGCGTGGGGTCCAGCTGCTTCTTGTTGCAAGCCCCGGAATGGTTGTACTGTAGTCGGAGGTTCTCAGCAGTGAAGAGTTCGGGAAATAGGCGGACGAGGAGCCGGGCAGCAAAGTTGCCCACGGAGAGGCTCTGCTGCACGATCTCACGCACCTCCTTGTCGGATAACAGGTAGAGAGAAGGCACCGGGAAGTCGGGCGAGGGGACCACCAGCTCATCCAGGGGGATCTTGCAAAAGTCCTTGCTGCTCCTCTCGGGGGGCAGCGGGGGCCCCTCAAACTCCTCCCGGAACCTCTCGGGGTTGATTGCATAGCTGGTCAGGTCTCTGCACTCAGGGCCTGGCACGTGGACCTTGCGCTGCTGCTGGTAGGAGCGCCTCTGCTCCGTGTCCCGGCGCCGACAGCGCTCGTCCAGTTTGCCCACGAACTCCAGGGTCCAGACGCGGTCGTTTTTGGCGCGCGGGTAAAGCATCTGCACGTAGTGGCGGATGAGCTTGATGCGGGACGGGTCTAGCTGCTTCTTGCCCAGGGAACCGCTGCAGTTGTACTGCTTGCGCAGGTTCTCGTGCGTGAAGAGCTCGGGGAACAGGTGCACCAGCAGGCGCGAGGCAAAGTTGCCGATGGACAGGCTGCTCTCGTAGATGCTGCGCAGCTGCTCCTTGCTGAGCAGGCAGTCGGCGCCGGGCACCTCGAAGTCGGGCTGGGGTATCTCCAACTTGTCGAAGTCGATGGGCACCAGCCAGATCTTCTTGGAGCGGCGGCCCGGACGCTCGCCCTCGAAGCTGTCTTCCACCTTGACCACTGAGATGTCGTCAGGCAGGCTGGAGGAGTCGTAGCAGTCATCGCGCGGAGGCTCGCCTTCGCTGCCCGCATCCAGCCCCAGGCCCTCGAGCTCGTCGTTGATGCGCTGGGCGCACTGCTGCAGCCAGGCCTCCTCCTCCTGCATGTCGGGGAAGTAGATTTCCGTGTAGTTGCGGATGATCTGCAGCCGCTGCGGGTCCAGCTCCTGCTTGCCGCCGTCCCCGTAGCAGCTGTACTGCTCGCCCAGCTTGCGGTGGTCGAAGAGCTCGGGGAAGAGCCGGTGGAGGAGGAAGACGGCAAACTCGCCTGGCGAGGAGGCTTCGTCCAGGAACTCGGTGAGGTCCTGCGTGTCCACCACGTGGTCTGAAGCAATGGTGCTGCTCCGGTCCAAAGACAGGGCCTCTTCCTGGTCTTTGCTGTCCAGGAAGTGGCTGGGGTCCACCTGCTCTGCCTCAAAGAAACTGGCGACCTGGCCACTGGGCTGGCTGTCCTCCATTTCCCGCTGGGCCCAGAAGCGGCTGAAGAAGTCGTTCAGCTGGGGCAAGCACTCGGCCTGCCACACCGCCGTGTCCTTCACGGAGGGGTAGTAGACCTCCACATAGTTGCGGATGAGCTGCAGGTGCAGTGACTCCAGCTTGCGCTTGGCCGCAAAGCCACAGGCACTGCAGCCTCGGGAGAAGTCCACGTCACTGAAGAGCTCGGGGAACAGCTGCACCAGCAGGCGGCAGGCCAGGTCCCCACCTGACAGGCTCTGGTCCACGATCTGCTTGAGCTCCGTGGCCGTGAGCTGGTACTCAGGGGGCGGCTGGAATTTGGCCACCATCTCAGTGGGGCTCACCTGCTTCTTGATGCGGCTCACCTCCAGGGAGAGCAGGTCCACCTTGCTGTGCAGCTGGGACATGTTAGATGTGAGGGTGTTGAGCATGTAGAACATCTTCTGGATCAGGAAGTAGATGTTGGGGTCGCTGTCGGTGGCTGCCCCGGTGTTGCCACAGTCCCGCTTCTGTGGCTCATTCAGGAGCCGCAGCGGCGAGGGGCTGTTGCTGGCGTTTGCCTTCTCGAAGAGCTCGTACGTGTTTAGCAGCTCCCCCGACGGAGGGTTCTTCTTCTCCATGATCTTGTGTGAGATGCCATACAGAGGCTTCTTGTAGGAAGGGGTGGTGGCATCATTGCAGGGCTCCTCCTCGCCTGGCCATACAGAGCCCAAGCTCCTGCCCCTGCCGGCCGGCTCTCCGTTGCCTTGGCACGGCGAGCTGTTCTCGCGGTTCCGCATGCCTGCTAGGAGTGCCTGCAAAACAAAAATAATTTCCTGGAGTGTTAGGCGGGTGCTGTGGTTTATGACACTAAACAAGGGTCTGCGTGGCACACAGAGAGGCCACGGTCAACCTTGGGAGCAGGTGAGAAACTGCTTCCTCGCCCTGAATCACTCTGCCATCCAAGAACACACCGCTGATACAAACCTGCATCCCCACCACCCTAAACCTGCTGCTCTCCCCACTCCCTGAGAAAAGACTCAGGCTGGGCCAGGCAGGCTTTGTGCTCCTGCGGGACACCAGCATTAGACTTCCTGCCCATCAGGGGGCTGACACCGATGCTGGCAATACTAGGCAAGAACTCTGCAAGTAACAGGAGGGAGAGCACAGAAAGGCGAGAGGCTCATCCAGCTGCTGGCCATGGGCAGGGTCATCTCATGGATCCATGTCTTGGTCTGCTAGCAGGAAGGGATGGAGATTCCCTATGGTAGCTCCTGAAGGCCGCAGTGTGTCCTTTTAGCCTGCAGACTCTGGGAGAGCAGGCGTCCCTTCTCGGGAAGGCTCCTCTGAGATGCATGGGAGGGGCACATGAGAAGGGGGCACATGGGAGGGGCACTGGGCTGTGGAAAGTGGCTGTCTGATGCCCACTCCACCACTGCCTGAAATCACATCTTAGACCAGAAAAGGCTGGCCCAGAGCTTTCTGGGCTATGCAACTGTGAGAGAGTAGAAACAACCCCTTGTTTCTGAAAAATCAACAAGCATATAAACTGTATTGTATTCAAATAGAATATTATTCCACAATAAGAAATTATTGATACAGTACAGAAAGTACTCATGATAAATCTCAATCACAAAAAAGAGGCCACGGTGTATGATTCCATTTGTGTATATACAATTCTAGGAAACGCAAGCTTGCCTAGAGTGACAGAATGCAGATAGTCACTGCCTACGAATGGTAGGGAGAAGATGACGGGACACGGAGAATGTCAGTGGGTGATCGGTGTTTATTATCATGACTGTGGCTATGGATTCACGGGTAGATACAAACGTCAAAACGTATCAAATTGTATACTTTAAATATGTATCATTCATTGTATTTCAGCCATAACTTAATAAGCCTGTTTTTGACAAATGTTGAATTTGACCCAGACACTTATGGAAATGTATACTTGAGTTTTAGGAAAGCGGATGAGCTAGTCAGTGAGCACTGGAGGGTGTCGGGAGCAAGGAGCTTTCACTCCCACTGACAGGCATGTGCCTCGGGCAACTGGGAATGGACAAGAACAAAGGGCATCCTGGGGTGCGTCTCTCCACACTTGGGAAAAGTGCAGGTGGCTGGGACCCGCCTAGCCCAGTGCTTCTTAAGCTCTGGTGTACACACTGAATCACCTGGGGTCTTGCTGGAATGCAGAGTGTGAACCCTGGGCCTGTGTCTCTAATAAGCTCCCGGGTGCTGTGGCTGCTGTCCATCCTCTCTTGAGTAGCCAGGGTCTGGCAGTCAGTGTTTGCTCTCAGTTTATCTCATCCGGGCAGATCAGGGTTATTTGACAGTTTTCAGATTACGAATGCCAGCACCAAACAGTACATGAGGTATTTTTCTCTGTAGCCTAAACCAGTGTTGGGAAAAGAGACAACCTCAAGATGTGAGGCTTAATACAGCAAGTCAGCAATATGAGGCTGAGAATAGGTAGGTCCAGAGGGAACAGAAACCCAGAGCCCAAATAAACAGAAAACTTTCATCCTTCTGAACCTTCCATGTGTTCTTTTTCATTTAAATTAATGAACAGCTGGGCATGGTGGCTCACGTCTGTAATCCCAGCACCTCAGGCTGGTTTTGAACTCTTAGGCTCAGGAGATGATCCATCCGCCTTGGTCTCCTGAACTCAGAAGTTCCACCAGCCTGGGCAACATGCAAAACACTACCTCTACTAAAAAAAACACAAAAAAATTAGCTGGGCATGGTGGTGCACACCTGTAGTTCCAGCTACTTGGGGAGCTGAAGTAGGAGGATCACTTGAGCCTGGGAGACAGGTTGCAGTGAGCCAAGATCTTGCCACTGCACTCCAGCTTGGGTGAGAGTGAGACCCCGTTATTATAAATAATAATAATTAATGAATCACTTCCTAGACTCTTTTGGATAACAGAATAATCTGACTTATATTAGAGAAAGGTTAATTCTTCTCTTATGCTGCCACTGAGGACAACCATGCAAAAGAAATACTAACTACTTTACTCCCTTAGTGACCTTCTAAAGGGACACATAAGTGCAAGAGTTATCATAAACCTGGCCAATACTTTCTTCAGGGTTTGTTTATATATAAGTGATCAAATGGTCAGTGGCAACTGGCCTTTGTGGCCCCCCTCCCCTCTACACCACTACACCACTCTCCAGGAGCAGAGGACCAAGGACACACCGGAGTGGAGGAGCCTGCCAGGGGTGGCCTGCCACCTGCCCCACTCCCTCCAGGGTCTCCTTGCCGAGCTGTCCCCACCCCCATCAAACTGCATGATGGTTGTGGGATGGGACCATGTTATCCCTGAGCCTAGCCCCAGTGCCTAGCAAAGTGCCCAGGGTACAGAAAAGGTCAATGAATTTCTGTCAATTACACATGTGAATAGTCAAAGCTGGGCAAAGTGTTCCACCATTCTCAAATATGCCTAAGAAAAGTGGGGCCAGGCGCGGTGGCTCAAACCTGTAATCCCAGTACTTTGGGAGGCTGGAGGTGCGGGGTGCGGAATCTCTTGAGCTTAAGAGTTCAACACGGGGCCGGGCGTGGTGGCTCAAGCCTGTAATCCCAGCACTTTGGGAGGCCGAGGCGGGTGGATCACGAGGTCAAGAGATCAAGACCATCCTGGTCAACATGGTGAAACCCCGTCTCTATA
>NW_016107475.1:1603678-1607042 GCF_001604975.1 Cebus imitator | reverse complement strand
GCATGGTGGCGTGTGCCTGTAATCCCAGCGACTCAGGAGGCTGGGGCAGGAGAATTGCCTGAACCCAGGAGGCGGAGGTTGCGGTGAGCCGAGATCACGCCATTGCACTCCAGCCTGGGCAACAAGAGTGAAACTCCGTCTCAAAAACAAAAACAAAAACAAAAAAAAGAAGAGGGAGGGATCAGCCAGGCGTGGTGGCATGTGCCTGCAGTCTCAGCTTTAGGGAGGCTGACGTGGGAGGATCACTTGAGTCTTGGAGGTGAGGTTGCACCACAGCTTGGGCAACGGAGTGAGACCCTGTCTTAAAAAAAAATCTAAAAAGTAAAAAAATAATAATAAAAGAAAGGTGGAGATAAATTGAGAGGCCCAGGCGGGAGGATCACTTGAGATCAGAAGGTTGAGACCAGCCTGGGCAACATGGTGAGACCCCCGTCTCTACAAAAAAAAAAAAAAAAGGGGGGGGGGAGGGAAGGAGGAAGAAATCTAAAGAATAGAAAATATCAAAGTGTACCGCCCAAAGTAAATCAATTTAGGAGTTTTGTTTCCTTACTATGGGTATGTCTACATATTTATGTACAAATACATACATGGAAACTGTATTGCTCTATAAGGTGATTTATAACTGTGGGTCACTGTGGAAAAGCACTGCCCTAACAAATACAAACTCAAAGTGCCTTACTTGCTAATTCCTATAGAAAGTAAAGTAAAATTTTTAGGAATTTATTCACCATTAGTTCTATTACACTACAATAACTTTAAAGGTCCCATGGACTATGAGATTACTACAAGGATTACCAACAGAAAAATCGGGTTTGGAGTACCAACAATTGCAAATCATAATTATGTTAGGAGTGATTTTAGAAAAGGAGACTTCACTTTAAAATAAGGTTCCATTAGCACATTTAAAATAGAATTTCCTATGGAAAGAGATCATCAGAAACTTACATACCATGTAACAAGAGTGCATGTTCTAGAGGGAGACTTGTCCTAATTAATACCCAGGGGAGAAATGAATACAGGGAAAAGTTTCTGGCGAATTATTTGAATACCAACAACACACACAAGATTAGACTCCCCCACATTCCTACAGCAGGTAGGAGGCAAGAGTGCGCTGAAACTGGAAAACCCCCATAACTCTCAATATTCAGTCTCATTAATACAAATATTTCCGTTTCCACCAAGCATGTTAGAAACATGCCGTCAACAGAAACATTTTTGGCTACACTGCTTGAATAAAAAATATTAGTGTCCCAGTAGAGGGCAATATTCACTCCCAGAAACCTTGGTACACAATTCAACACAGAACACAACACAAGCACCGAAAAGGAGGTTCTTAGATATCCCCACACTGGTGTCCTGTCAGCTCAGCGCTCCAATTAATTCCACAAATGCTGCCAAGGCAGCAATGGGCTGGCTGCGTTTGCGGCTGATGATAAAATCTCAGCTCAGCTGTCTAGGAGCATCAAGAAATCTTTAAATCTGTGCTACTTGGCACTGGGTAGGGCTGGCTGACACGTTCCCAATTCTCTGAGGCTCGTCTTCCAACCATATGGGAACTGTGCTGTAATGTTCAGACTCTGCAATGCCAGCGTCTAGCCCAGATCTTCATCAGGACATTGCATTTGACCACCAGCACCCGTAGACCCCAGAGAGAACACCCAAATCTTTCAGCAGGAGAATCCGACTGAACAAAAAGAGGCTGATGTTCGGTTACAAGTGAGGGATAAATAATAGACTCTTTAGGGAGATTCCAGGTGTCCATGCCCAGTGACATCTCAGGGAATGGGTCACCCTGGAGATGTTCCAATTACCAGACATCTTCATCAGGGCCCCAAATCCAAGAGCAGTCACTGAATTTAGTTCAGTGAATGATGAGTGGCTCAAAAGTGCCCAGAAAGTCAGCATACTGCAACAGCCAGAAAGCAGCATGGCTTGGGGAAGCAGGGAGGCCACATGAAATGGCAGACAGAGGGTTGGCATCTCCCTCCTGGAATTCACAGTGGCAAAAAGGATGCGTACAATTTTCATTTTCAACAGAATTATCTTCATCATCATCAATTTTTTTTTTTTTTCAGCCAGGATCTGACTGTCACCTGGAGTAGGTGGCATGATCTCGGCTCACTGCAACCTCCACCCCCACCCCCGGCTCAAGTGATCCTCCCACCACAGCCTCCAGAGTAGTTGAGACCATAGGCACACACTACCATCCTTGGCTGATTTTTAAAATATTTTTAGTAGAGACCCTGTACTTATTTTCTATCCTGGTTATTAATTAGGGAAGGTCTCCCTCTAGAACCTGTACTCTTGTTGCACAGTATATGAGTTTCTAATGATCTCTTTCTGCGTGAAATCCTATTTTAAATGTGCTCGCCATGTTGTCCAGGCTGGTCTCAAACTGCTGAGCTCAAGTGATCTGCCCACCCTGGCTTCCCAAAGTGTTGAATTACAAGTGTGAGCCACCACATCTGGCCAAAAATTTTTTTTTATTAAATAAGAGACAGGGTTGCACTAAGTTGCCTATGTTGGAGAACAGTGCTATTAACAGGAGTTACCCTGCCACTGGTCAGCAGGGGAGTTCTGGCCTGCTCTGTTTCTGACCTGCGCAGGTTCACCCTGCCTTAGGCCACAAGGTGGTTCCGTGCTTCTGGGAGGTCACCATATTGATGCTCACTAAGTTCAGCATCAATATATAGGATCAATATATCAGCATCAATACCAGGATCCAGCCAGCCAGTCTCTGCTCTCATGTTTCTTACTCTGGGTCATCCTTCTGCTGCCAACACTATATGGTAAGTAAGGGTGAAGAATGTGCTATGATGGCTGAAGAAACAAGATTCTGGGAGATAAAGCAACTATAATGAAGGGAAAAGAGGAAGACCAGAGATGCGGAAAGACATGAGTGCATCTGAGGCTTCTCGGGCATCTTACAAATATCCCAGTACCCCACCAGCACAGTGTTTAAGTGCCCAGTTCGGAATCATGCAGGCTTGGTAGTGCTAACTTCTCTGAGCCTCATTAAAATGGGAATGTACTTCAATGGTTGTTGAGAGACTTCTTAAGAATCCTCACTGGCCAGGTGCGGTGGCTCACGCCTGTAGTCCCAGCACTTTGGGAGGCCAAGGCAGGCGGATCACAAGGTAAAGCGATCAAGACCATCCTGGCCAACATGGTGAAACCCCATCTCTACTAAAAAATACAAAAATTAGCTGGGCGTGGTGATATGTGCCTGTAGTCCCAGCTATTCAGGGGGCTGAGGCAGGAGAATTGTTTGAACCCAGGAGGCGGAGGTTGCAGTGAGCCAAGATCGCGCCACTGCACTCCAGCCTGGCGCCTGGTGACAGAGCAAGACTCTGTCTCAATTAAA
>NW_016107475.1:1600477-1603318 GCF_001604975.1 Cebus imitator | reverse complement strand
AAAAACGTTCTTTGATGTGACACCGAAACACAATTAAAAAAAAAAAAAAGGCCAGGCGGAGCAGTGGCTCATGCTTGTAATCCCAACACTTTGGGATGCCAAGGTGGGCAGATCACAAGGTCAGGAGTTCAAGACTAGCCTGGTCAACACAGTGAAAACCTGTCTCTACTAAAAAGACAAAAATTAGCTGGGCATGGTGGCGGGCACCTGTAATCCCAGCTACTCAGGAGGCTGAGGCAGGAGAATCCCTTGAACCCAGGAGGCAGAAGTTACGGTGAGCCAAGATTGCGCCACTGCACTCCAGCCTGGGTGACAGAGCTATACTCCATCTCAAATAAAAAAAAAAGAATCCTCAGCTCACACCATAATAACTGACACTCATGAGGTGTTCCATGCATTTGCACTGCATGAGATGGCATTTCCATTCCCCAAATGAAAACAAACCACAGTGATATTTTAGGATTTAAAAAAAATAAACAAAAAACCCCAGGAGAACAAAGCTAACCTCTGCCTGGCATATGGCTCTTGAACACCGCCCCACTTCTGTGAACAAAATGATTATTACCAATAAAAACTTTGGCTATGCACCTCCCACATCTGCTGCATTTGGCTATGAAGCCCTCTCCAGCAGAGGTGCCAAGTAAGTCTTTATACAGCCCTTTGTTAGACTTTTTGAGGGAGGTTTTTGCTTCTCAGCATTGTACTAAATGTCACTCATAAAACAAGGTGTCAACATGGATAGAAGTCTGCCTGTGACATGCTGTGAGCATCAGGGCTCCCCGCTTTATCCTCCTGCCCTTTCCTTGGGGCTGGGGAGAGAAGACAGGAGATGGTCTATATCCTGACTGGGTGGTGCCCAGGCCTGGGTGTCCTCAAGGGGGTCAGGCAGCCTCCTTGATGGTCCCATGCCGATTTCATTCTGATAAATGTGGAGGGAGGCGGCTGAATACTGGTCATGGGGTAGAGGGCTGGCGATGGTGGCTCAGAGGCAGTTAATAAACATTTCTGAAGGCTGATGTGGAGCATGCCCCATGCCACGTCCTCACGTGGGCTACCACAGTGATCCACAACAGCCCAGCCAGGTGGGCAGTGTCAGCCCTCGCCATGGTGTAGGAACCTGAGTCTTGGCAATCTGCCCCTCATCTGCCCCCAGACTCTGCACTTGTTCTGGTATTTTAGCATGCTGGTAGTGAGGGAATGTGTTCTCTTACTGGGTCCATGAGAGGTGTAGTTTTTAGGGCAAGAACTTCCCAGCGCCATGTCCCCCGCCCCGCCCACATCTCTTTCTATCTGGGAGATTTAATGGTTTATATTTAAATTTCACAGGAGCGGGAAGAAATTAAGAGTCAATCGCCCCAGCGGAAGTTTAAAGGAACTTCTTTCATTGGCCAGAGGAACTTGGGGATGTGGGAATGTCCCCCAGGATAAATTCCCCTGCTCCTCCACCCACGCTGGATTTCCAGCTCTCTGGAATCCCCTCCGGTGTCCACTACGTGGATTTCCCTCCTGGATTTTCCCCCTCCGGTGTCCCCTTCCACCGAGTGTGGAAGCTGCCTTTCCTCTCCTAAACTCCATCTCTCTCAATTCCCTTCCACTTCGTGTGCAAGCTGCTTTCCTCTCCTGGGTTCCATCTTTCTGGATTCTCTCACTCGGTGTGAGAGGAGCTTTCCTTCTCTGGTTTCCCCCTCTGGGAGCCCTTCTCACTCAGTGTGAGAGCGGCTTTTCTTTCTCTCACTCAGTGCGAGAGCTAGCTGCTTCTTCCTCTCTCCTTCTCCTTTTTCTCCTTCTCGATCTAAATAAATCACTTTCTGCAATCACTTTTTGAGTCCAGTATTTTACTTTACGAGCACACTGCGCCACGGTCTCCTCTCTCATTCTTGAGAGAGTGATAGACCAAGAACCTTGAGAAACATCCTCTCAGGGGAGCTGAGGACTCCCCTGAACCCCAACAGTAGTGATACAGGAGGGGGGCAGGGAAGTGCTGGGTAGAGAAGGGCAAGTCCCTGGCTAGGGCTCCACCCTCAGGCCTGTGCCCACGAAATCTAGGTGAGGACAGGCACTCCTGCCTTCGTGCCCAAACGTTGCATTTTCCAAGACCACCCTGGCCTGCCACGCCCCCATCCTGTGCCTATAGAATCCCCCAGACCTACCAGGCAGGCACACAGCGGCTGGATGGCAAGACAAGCAGATCAGTGGAAGAAGATACATGCTGCATGTCTAGAGAAACACATGGGCGGGTGGAGAAACACGAAAGTGGCTGGATGTCGAGAGGCCATCAGGAGCACACCGCCAGACACCCGCGTCCCGGCAGGCCATCAACCAGCAGAATGGCATGGCGTTCAGCCAGGACAGGAGGAGGAGAGGCCGGGCCACCACTGAGTGGCCCAACTCCAGAGGAAAATCATCTCCCTGTTTCCCCATCTGCTGTAAGCTACTTCCACTCAATAAAACTTTGCACTCAATCTCCAAGCCCAGGTGTGATCCGATTTTTCTGGTACACCAAGGCAAGAACCCAGGATACAGAAAGCCCTCTGTCTGTGTAACAAGGTAGAGGGTCTAATTGAGCTGGTTAACATGAGCCGCCTACAGACAAAAGCCAAACTAAAATACGCCCACTGGGGCTTTGGGAACTGTGCATATCCACCCCTAGACACTGCCATGGGGTCGGAGCCCCACAGCCTGCCATTGAGCTTCGGGGCACTGAAGGAGTGAGCCACACCCCATCTCACACCCTGTGAGGGGGACAAGGGAACCTTTCCTGTTTCAGTAGGATAACTCAGAGAAGGTGACATGTCTTCCCAATCACTCCTGATAATCTCACCCCAGGAACAAGGCTGCCCC
>NW_016107475.1:1595518-1600196 GCF_001604975.1 Cebus imitator | reverse complement strand
GAGACGGGGTTTCACCATGTTGACCAGGATGGTCTCGATCTCTTGACCTCGTGATCCACCCGCCTCGGCCTCCCAAAGTGCTGGGATTACAGGCGTGAGCCACCGCGCCCGGCTACCTTTTTTTTAAAATTTATTTTTTGTTTTTTTTATTTTTTATTTTTCTATTTGTAGAAAGTGATTTATTTAAAGAGAGAAACAGGAGGAGGAGAGAGAAAGAAACAGCAAACTCTTACATTGAGTGAGAGAATCCAGAAAGATGGAATCCAGGAGAAGAAAGCAGCTTCCACACTGAGTGGAAGGGAACAGAGAGAGAGAGAGAGACGGAGTTTAGGAAGGGAAGACAGGCTTCCATGAGAAAGTGTGGAAGGGAACCCCAGAGGGAAAATCTAGGACAGAGAAAAACGGCTTCCACGAAGGGAGTGTTCGTGGAAAGGGACCCAAACATGGAGTCCCCACCCTGACACCTTTTAGCTTACATGCCTGAGTTTGCTCAGCTGCCTGGTGGAGGTATTGACTAGTTTGCTATGTGGATTAGATGGAGTAAGGTACGCAAGACACTATTTGTTGAGTAGCTACTGGTAACCATTTGTGTGCTTCTTTTCTACTTTATATAAAAATAGAGACAGGGTCTCACTATGTTGCCCAGGCTGGTCTTGAACTCCTAAGCTCAAGTGATCCTCCCCCCTCGGCCTCCCAAAACACTAGGGTTACAGGCGTGAGCCACCGCGCCTCGCCCTTTCTATTTTTTTATTATCGCTGGATGCAGTCTCTAGGTCCCTCCTGTCTTTGATGAAAGTGCTTCAGAAAACAGTACATACGGTTGGGTGTGGTGGCTCACGCCTGTAATTCCAGCACTTTTGGAGGCCAAGGCAAGCAGATTGCTCGAGCCCAGTAGCTCAAGACCAGCCTGGGTAACATGGTAAAACCCTGTCCTTACAAAAATAAGCCACTGGGAGGCTGAGGTGTGGGGACTGCTTAAGCCCAGGAGGTCGAGGTTACAATGAGCCAGGACTGTGCTACTGCACTCCAGCCTGAGCCACAGAATGAGATCCCATCTCAAAAAAGAAAAAAGAAAAGAAAAAAGGCTGGGCGTGGTAGCTCATGCCTGTAATCCCAGCACTTTAGGAGGCCAAGGCGGGTGGATCACAAGATGAAGAGATGGAGACCATCCTGGCCAACATGGTGAAACCCCATCTCTACTGAAAAATACAAAAATTAGCTGGGCGTGCTGGCATGCGCCTGTAGTCTCAGCTACTCGGGAGGCTGAGGCAGGAGAATTGCTTGAACCCAGGAGGCAGAGATTGCAGTGAGCTGAGATTACGCCACTGCACTCCAGCCTGGCGCCTGGTGACAGAGCAAGACTGTCTCAAAATAAGGAAAAGAAAAGAAAAAGAAGAAAACAGTACATATGTCCTGACCTACTCCAGCCACCATATATGTATCTTAGAAGAAACAGAAGATTTACCAGGAGACGATAAGAGGCTATTCGCCATGAGTTAACACTAGTACTATTTTGAAAAATCGACATACACTATAATTTCATAAAACAGACGGATTGTTCTAAAGTCTCCAGGGTTAGCCAAGCATGGTGGCTCAACCTGTAATCCCAGCACTTTGGAAGGCCAAGGCAGGTGGATCACCTGAGATCAGGAGTTCGAGATCAGTCTGGCCAACATGGTGAAACCCCATCCCCACTAAAAATACAAAAAAAGGTAGCTGGGAGTGGTGGTACACACTTGTAACCCCAGCTACTAAGGAGGCAAATCACTTGTACCTGGGAGGCAGGGGAGGCAGAGGAGGCAGAGGTTGCAGTGAGCCGAGATCATGCCACTGTACTCCAGCCTGGTGACAGAGTGAGACTCCATCTCAATCAATCAGTCAATCAATCAAGTCCCCAGGGTTCTAAGACTATTGATTTACTGACACATCCATCAATTTATACAAACTTATTTCTTTTTTGACATAGGATCTCAGTCTGTTGCCCAAGCTAGAGTGCAGTGGCAGGATCATTGCAGCCTCGACCTCTCCAGGATCAGGTGATCCTCCCACCTCAGTTTTTGTGTTTTATGTAGACATGGGGTTTCGCCATTTTGGCCAGGCTGGTTTCAAACTCTTGGGCTCAAGTGATTTGCCCAACTTTTAGCCTCCCAAAGTGCAGGGATTATAGGCATGAGCCATGGCACCTGGCCTCAATTTACACAAACTTTTTTTCTTTCCGAGACAGTCTTGCTTTGTCACCTAGACTGGAGTGCAGTGGCGTGATCTTGGCTCACTGCAACCTCCACCTTCTGGGTTCAAGTAATTCTCCTGGCTCAGTCTCCCAAGTAGCTGGGATTTTAGGCACCTGCCACCATGCCCAGCTAATTTTTATATTTTTAGTGGAGACAGGGTTTCACCATGTTGGCCAGGCTGGTCTTGAACTCCCGACCTTGTGATCCGCCTGCCTTGGCCTCCCAAAGTGCTAGGAATGCAGGCATGACCCACTATGCCTGGCCAAACTTTTTAAAAAGGAAATACTTCACCTGTAAAATGGGAATAAAAATAAATAAATAAGAAGTAAAAAAACAAAGAGAAGAAGATTAAAAAAAAAAAAAAAAGGAAACGCTGTCTCAAATACACATGGTATCTTTCTATACAAGGAATTTCAGGGTTTCAAAAGGTTTACACTTACACTCTTTTTATGAAACAGGAGGGAGGGCAGGTATTTTCTTTCTTTTTTTTTTTTTTAACCCCGCTGCCTGGATATAAAGAGGGCAGGTATTTTCAACCTCACTTTGTATACACTAAGGAAAATTAACAAGCAAAGAAAATACCCAAATAAAATCCAGAACTTTAAACATGACTTTTCTGCCTCCAAAGCTAGTGGGTCAGAACTGCCTTCTGTAGTCTATCTACTGAAAAGTACAGTAAATACAAGTGACCATTTGTGTATATGTAGATGGGCAAGTCATATTAGAAATATTCAAACGCATTTTCGGTTTTGGTCCCTTTTCCCTAACCATGTCAGAATCCCTGGGTAAAACCTGAAGCTCCAGCCAGACAAAGCTTACCCCTGGGTGACAGAATGAGACCCTGTATTAAAACAAAAACAAAAAACAAATAAAAGGGCTGGGCATGGTGGATCATGCCTGTAATCCCAGCCTTTGGGAGGCTGGGCCAGAAAGATTACGAGGTTAAGACTTCAAGACCAGCCTGGCCAACATGGTGAAATCCCCTCTCTACTAAGAATACAGAAATTAGCTGGGTGTGGTGGCACATGCCTGTAATCCCAGCTACTCAGGAGGCTGAGGCAGGGAAATTGCTTGAACCGGAAGGCAGAGGTTGCAGTGAGCCGAGATCATGCCACTGGCCTGGGCGACAGAGCGAGACTCTGTCTAAAGAAAAAAAAAAAAGAGGAAGAAAAAAATATTTAAGAAAATTAGTATAATTAACATGCTACAAAAAGAGAACATGAGGCCAGGGGCAGTGGCATGCCTGCAATCCCAGCACTTTGAAAGGCAGAGGCGGTGGATCACCTGAGGTCAGGAGTTTGAGATCAGCCTGGCCAAAATGGTGAAACCCTGTCTCTACTAAAAATGCAAAAATTAGCTGAGCATGGTGGTAGGCACCAGTAATCCCAGCTACTCAGTAGGCTGAGGCAGGAGAATCACTTGAAGCTGGAAGGCAGAGGTTGCAGTGAGACAAGATCGCACCACTGCACTCCAGCCTGGGCGACACAGTGAGGCTCTGTCTCACCAAAAAAAAAAAACAAAAACAAACAAACAAAAAAAACCTCAATTTACCAAAATTTGTGGAATGCAGCAAAAAGAGTGCTTAGAGGAAAATGTATAGTATTGAAGGCATATAGTAGAAAAGATCTAAAAATCATCTAAGCTTCTACCTGAGGAAACTAGAAAAGCAAATTAAATCCAAAGTAAGCAGAAGAAACAATAAAAATTACAGTAGATTGATTTGCAGTAGCTTTGAAGGTCTCTGGAAAGAAAAAAGAAAAATTACAAGGCCGGGCACGGTGGCTCAAGCCTGTAATCCCAGCACTTTGGAAGGCTGAGGCGGGTGGATCACGAGGTCAAGAGATCGAGACCATCCTGGTCAACATGGTGAAACCCCGTCTCTACTGAAAATACAAAAAATTAGTTGGGCATGGTGGTGCGTGCCTGTAATCCCAGCTACTCAGGAGGCTGAGGCAGGAGAACTGCCTGAACCCGGGAGGCGGAGGTTGCAATGAGTGGAGATCGTGCCACTGCACTCCAGCCTGGGAGACAGAGCAACACTCTGTCTCCAAAAAACAAATAAATAAATAAAAATTGAATCTAATAATGTATAAAAATAATTATACGCCATGACCAACTTAGATTTATCCTAGATATGAAAAGGCTGGATCATCATTTAAAAATCAGTTAATAAAATGCACCATAGCAACAGGGTAAAGAAGAAGAATCACATGATCATATCATAAATGCAGAAAAAGCACTTGACAAAATCCAACACCATTCATCACAAAAATTCTCAGTAAATCAGGACTACAGGGAAACTTCCTGAACTGGAAAAAGAACATCTACAAAAACCCTACAGCTAACGTCATACTTAGTGGTGAGAAAACAGAAGGCTTCCCATTAAGATCAGGTACAAAGCAAGGATGTCTCCCTCTCCTCATTCTTTTTTTTTTTTTTTTTTTTTT
>NW_016107475.1:1593024-1595363 GCF_001604975.1 Cebus imitator | reverse complement strand
TAGAGACGGGGTTTCACCATGTTGACCAGGATGGTCTCGATCTCTTGACCTCGTGATCCACCCGCCTCGGCCTCCCAAAGTGCTGGGATTACAGGCATGAGCCACCGCGCCCGGCCTTCCCTCTCCTCATTCTTTTCAATATTGTACAGAAGGTCCTAGCTAATGCAATAAGCAAAGAAATAAAAGGTATACTGATTGGGAAGGAAGAAATAAAACTGTCTTTGTTTGCACATGATGTGACTGTCTATGTGGAACATCCAAAAGAATCAGCCAAAAACTAACTGGAACTAATAAGCAATTACAGCAAGGTTGTAGTTACAAGATTACTATACAAAAGTCAATTTTATTTCCTATACACCAGCAATAAACAAGTAGAATTTAAAATTAGAAACACAATACCATTTATATCAGGCCTCCAAAAAAATTAAATAGTTATAAACCTAAGAAAATACGTATATATAAGATGTATACGAGAAAAAGTACAAAACTGACTAAATTAAAGAACTAAATAAATGGAGAGACATTCCATTCTCATAGATAGGCAGACTAAGTATTTTCAGGATATCAGTTCTTTCCACTTTGATCTATAGATTCAACATGATCCAGTCAAAATCTCAGCAAGCTATTTTATTGGTATCAATAAACTAATCCTAAAATTTATATAGGCAGACAAAAGCCCAGAATGGCTAATACAATATTGAAAAAAAAAAAAAAGAACAGTTAAAGGACTGATACTACCTGACTTCATTTACCATAAAGCTACAGTAATCGAGATAGGGTGGCATTGGGGCAAGGATAAACAAATAGATCAATGGAAAAGAATAGAGAGCTCAGAATTAGAACTGCATAAAGACAGTCAACAGAAGCAATATGATGGAGGACAGAGTCTTTTCAACAGATGATACTGGACCAAACTGGACATCCACATGCAAACATATCCATCTAGACATAGTCCTTACACTCTTTACAAAAATCAACTCAAAATCGATCACAAACCTAAATGTAAAATAAAAAACTAGAAAACACTTAGAAGATAACACAAGAGAAAAGCTAGATGACCCTGGGTTTGGCAGTAACTTTTTTTTTTTTTGAGATGGATTTTGCTCTTGTTGCCCAGGCTGGTGTGCAATGGCGTGATCTCAGCTCACCACAACCTCTGCCTCCCAGGTTCAAGCGATTCTCCCACCTCAGCCTCCTGAGTAGCTGGGGCTACAGGTGTGCGCCACCATGCCTGGTTAACTTTTTTGTAGAGACGGCGTTTTGCCACATTGCCCACGCTGGTCTGGAACTCCTGCACTCAAGCAATCCACCTGCCTCAGCCCCTCAAAGTGCAGGAATTACAGGTGTGAACCACCATGCCTGATGTGCCAGTGCTTTTGCACTCCACCCTCGGCCACAGAGAGACCCTGTCTCAAAACAACAGCAACATGAACAAAAATGAGCACAGCAGCTCATGCCTGTAATCCCAACGCTCTGGGAGGCTGAGGCAGGAAGATCGCTTGAGGCCAGGAGGTCAAGAACAGCCTGGGCAACACAGCGAGACTCCCTATCTCTACAAAAAAAAAACTGTGTTAACTAAATGAACAAAAAAACCAAGACACTACCACATATCTGTTAAAATGGTCAAAATCACTTTTGAGGACGTGGGGCAAGAGGAACTTGTTAGTGGAACTGTAAAATGGTCCCGCCACTTTGGAAGGCAGTTTCGTGGTTTTTTACAAAACTAAACCTAATCACACTCCTGGGTGCTTATCCAAAGGAGTTGAAAACTTACGTCTACATGAAAACCTATACATGGATGTTTACAGCAGCATTATTCATAACTGCCAAAACTTGGAAGCATCCAAGATGTCCTTTAGTAGGTAAATAAATAAACTATCCTACATCCAGGCAGTGGAATATAATTCAGTGCTAAAACAAAATGAGCTACAGCTGGGCATGGTGGCTCATGCCTGTAATCCTAGCACTTTGGGAGGCCAAGGCGGGCGGATCACTTGAGGTCATGAGTTTGAAACCAGCTTGGCCAACATGGTGAAAACCTTGTCTCTACTAAAAATACAAAAAAAATTAACCAGGCATGGTGGTGTATGCCTGTAAACCTAGCTACTTGGGAGACTGAGAAAACAGAATCGCTTTGAACCGGGGAGGCGGAGGTTGCAGTGAGCCAAGATCATGCCATTGCATTCCAGCCTGGGTGACAGAATGAGACTATGTCTCAAAAAATAAAAACAAAAACAAAACAAAACACATTAAATTATATAATTTAAATTAGTGAACTGTACAGGATGTGAACAAAGTTGTTTTAAGAAAACCCAAATAAGGCCGGGCGCGGTGGCTCA
>NW_016107475.1:1585031-1592404 GCF_001604975.1 Cebus imitator | reverse complement strand
GAGGTTGTGGTGAACTGAGATCGTGCCATTGCACTCCAGCCTTGGGCAACAAGAAGGAAACTCCATTTCAAATAAAAAAAAAGCATCACTCAATGTTCCATGATGTAGAATGCAGGTTAAAATCTTAGTCTTACCGTTATGCAAATTAAAACCTAACCAAATCCTTAAAATGTATAACTTCGCAATTTGTTTGGATCTCCCCTAACATCCACCAGGGGAGAATTAAAGCAAACCAATTAAAGAGTTGGCCCTGCACTATGGCTCACACCTATAATCCCAGCACTTTGGGAGGCCAAGTCAGGGGGATCACTTGAGGCCAGGAGTTCAAGACCAGCCTGGGCAACATAGTGAGATCCAGTTTCTATTTAAATAAATGATGGTAGATTTAATTTAAATAAATGATGGTAGATTTAATTTAGGAAAAGATCTGACCTCCAGCTAATGCCCCATTTTTGCGGGAATCAGCTTCAATGTCACGTGTGGTAGGCTTACGTTAACCGTCCTCACTATCAGAAAGCTCCTGCCTTTCCCTACAAAGCACAGCAAAATAATGCAAAACCCGTTGCAATGTGAAGGCTCCCTTTACCCACCAGGAATCCAGACACAGACAAGAATTCCAGTTAAAGACACCTGCGAGAAACTGAAGCCAGAGATGGGATAGCCTAAATCAAAACTTTCCTGTGCCTAACATTTCAGCAGTTGCCAGGATGCCCAAAACAAGAGGGAGATTCAGCATGGAATCAGAGAGGGTTAGAGCCCAAGCAAAGAGTAACAGGAGCCGGGCCCTCACCTCAGGGATCAGCCGCCGCCTCTTCACGCTGGGGACAGAGTCTAGCTGGCCATCGCTGACCAGCTGCTTTCGTTTGCTGGAGTCCTGGAGGGCAGTGAGGACGCTGTCCACAGAGTGCTTCTCAGAAGTCCTGGAATTCAAAGAGCAGTCCAGAGCAGCATCTTCAGCCTCTGTCTCCACTTTCACAGTGTTACTTTTTAGAACTGTGTCAGAGAAGAAACAGGGCTCAGTGGGAAAGACCAGGGCAGCTCAGAGATTAGCAGGTTCTCTGAGCGGCAGGGTGTCTGTCGGCCGCCCTTTGACACCAGTGCTCAGATAATGATGTCTAGTCGTAGCAAACCTGCGCCTCCCAACAATGCAATCTTTATCTCACTGCACTAGTGCCATACAATAAAGCCATGAGCCAGGAGCATTTAGTTCAAAATTGGTTTAAAAATCTTTTGGGGAGGGAAGGCAGCGGAGAAAGAGAGATAAAATACTATCTTTTTGTGCTTTAAATAAGTAACTTTTAAAAAGAGATACAAGGTAACAAGTGTGTGAGTGTAGGCAGATGGGAACCCAGGGCGGGAGGGGACTTTTCAGGATATAAAGTTGTATATTTTTGGACCATGTGAATGTATGACCTAATCAAAAGTATTCAGTTAAAAACATTTTTTTAAAAGGGCATTTTTTTTTTACCTTCTTCTATATCTTCACTGAATTCAGTTGAGTTCATCTTCTATTTCACTATATGAAAAAACAGAGACAAAGTCTTGATTTATTGCTTGATTTCTTTTTTAATTTTCTCTACCCACAGAAAATCCCCTTGCCCCCCGCAACCCCGGATCTAGGTACTGGGGGTTAAAGGCTACACAGCACTGTGGAAGTATGAGTCCTCTTAATCTTGTCTGCAGACATTCAGGAGCAGCCAGGCCTTGTGCATCTCCGCTGGGAGCTCTTCTCCAAGACTTTATGTGAGGAGACCACAAAGCATCCACTTACAGCATCCACTGAGAGCCACTTACTGAGCCAGGGAAACATGACATGAACAAATCAAGTCTTAAAAAAGATCCCAATTTTAATTATCTCTTTTTAGTCCATGCTTATACATTCCAGCCATGAAACAAATAGGCTGAAGAAGGATGGGGGCTGTGGATCCTGATGTCTTAGGACTTCAGGTATTCAAGAGAGCTGTGCTGCCCATGACATGAAGGTGGCCACTGCCCACACCTGGCTCCTGAGGACTCAAAATGTGGCTGGTCCAATGGAGATGTGCTGTAAGTGTAAAATACACACCACATTTCAGACTTAGCTTAGTAAAAGAAATGCAAAATATGTCACTAATAATTCTTTTTGTTTTTTGTTTGCTTGTTTGTTTTTTAGAAGAAAGGTCTTATTCTGTCACCCTGGCTGGAGTACAATGGCATAATCATGGCTTATTGCAGTCTCTGATTCCTGGGCTCAAGCAATCCTCCTGCCTCAGCCTCTGGAATGGCTAGGACTACAGGTACCACATGCCACCACGCACAGCTAATTTAAAAAAACTTTTTGTAGAGATGGGGTTTCACTATGTGGCCCAGGCTGATCTTGAACTACTGGCTTCAAGCGATCCTTTCACCTTGGTATCCCAAAGTGCTGGGATTACAGATGTGAGCCACCGTGCCCAGCCCTAATAATTGTTTTATATTGATTACATGTTGAAATCATATTTTAGACTTACTGGGCTAAACAAAATATTTACTTATTTTGAGATGGAGTCTTGCTCTGTCACCAGGCTGGAGTGCAATGGCATGATTTCAGCTCACTGTAACCTCCGCCTCCCGAGTTTAAGTGATTCTCCTGCCTCAACCTCCCAAGTAGCTGGGACTACAAAGTAGCTGGGACTACAGGTGTACACCACCATGCTCAGCTAATTTTTGTATTTTTAGCACAGTCAAGGTTTCACTGTATTAGCCAGGATGGTCTCAATCTCCTGACCTTGTGATCTACCCACCTCAGCCTCTCCCCAAGTGCTGGAATTACAGGCATGAACCACCATGCCCAGCGGTGCTGTGGATTTTTAAGTGTAGGGCTTTGGAGCTCTTCACAATCTGGTCCAAACACACCAGGTGTGGGAATGAGGCAAGAAAGTGGGGGCAGTGCTCTGTTCCAGGCTGCAGGGTATGAAGCAGAACCTGCCCCGACTCCCCCACCCCAGCTGGAATGGAACTGGCACCATGATGCAAAGTACCACTAAAACAAAACAAACAGAAATACCACTAAGTCTTTAAGATCCCCCAGCTACCATGACAGCATGGACATAAACAGTAAAAGATACAAAGGTAGTAACATTTGGAGAAGAATATACATTGCAACCTTAAATGTTCACACTGTGGACTTGTGATCCCCACAACTGATTAAGCTGACCACAAACAGAGTTCTCATTTTGGTTGAGGATGAGTGGAGAGCAGGACCAAAAAGAATCTCTTAAGAAATTTCTGGGCCGGGCACGGTGGCTCACGCCTGTAATCCCAGCACTTTGGGAGGCCAAGGTGGATGGATCATGAGGTCAGGCAATCAAGACCATCCCGGCAACGGTGGTGAAACCCCCTCTCTACTAAAAATACAAAAAATTTAGCCAGGTGTGGTGGCATGCACCTGTAGTCCCAGCTACTCAGGAGGCTGAGGCAGGAGAATTTCTTGAACTTGAGAGGTGGAGGTTGCAGTGAGCTGAGGTTGCAGTGAGCTGAGGTTGCAGTGAGCTGAGATCGCACCACTGCACTCCAGCCTGGGCAACAGAGCAAGATTCTGTCTCAAAAAAAAAAAGAAAAGAAAAGAAAGAAATTTCTGGCTGGGAATGGTGGCTCATGCCTGTAATCCCAGCACTCTAGGAGGCTGAGGCAGGCAGATCACCTGGGGTCTGGAGTTCAAGACTAGCCTTGAGAACATGGTGAAACCCTGTCTCTACTGAAAATACAAAAATTAGCTGAGCATGGTGGTGTACCCTTATAGTCCCAGCTACTTGGGAGGCTGAGACAGGAGAATTGTTTGCACTCAGGTGGTGGAGGTTGCAGTGAGCTGAGATTGTGCCACTGTACCCCAGCCTGGGTGACAGAATAAGACTCTGTCTCAAATAAAAGAGGCCAGGCATGGTGGCTCACACCTGTAATGCCAGCACTTTAGCGCTTTGGGAGGCTGAAGTGGGCAGATCACAAGGTCAGGAGTTCGAGACCAGTCTGGCCAACATAGTGAAAGCCCATCTCAACAAAAAAAAGCAAAAAAAAGAAAGAAAGAAAGAAACTCTGTAAGAGAAAAGCCATCTAAAATGTTCAGGGAACCATTCAAGGAGTAGCCACAGAATGGTGTATGTGTGACATACAGTACCTGTCTTAGGCAGGTGAATGGAGCAGGGACAGCAGCAAGAGGGAGAGTGTGTCCATGTGATCTGTGAGCAGTCATCACTGCAAAGATCGCTAATAATGGCAACACATACAGTGCTTATGATGTGAAGCCCTATTCTTAGTGCAAGAACGGTGCACAATAGTGTAAGACAGACACAGTTCTTCATCCCTGTATTGTTAATTTTCAGAGGAATGAAAATCAAAATAAGATTTAATTGAAACTGCGGGCTGCGGAGAGGGAAAGAAACTGCAAATAATTCCTACTCACCAAGCCATCTCCCACCTGAAAAGCATTACGTACAGGGTGATATTGACAGAAAATAAATAATAAGCCAACTTCAAGGGTCCAAGAACTATTTTACCAGAGGTAAATTTTAGCAACTCCTTCCATTTTATTTCAAGGAACTACACCTCACTTTGGATCACCATCATCTGAGCTGGGTGTCTCTGAGGCCAGGAAGGCTGGACAACGCCAGGCAGAAATTAAAGACCTGATTCCCAGCCTAGTAGCAGGCCTCTCAAGGAAACACACTACAGGTCACCTGAATGGCCCTGCCCTTGGAAATTGCCCTGGTCACATAACCCATTCCTGCCAATCAAGGGCAGCGCTGAGATGCAGAACAGATGGGGAGAAATGATGGCTGTCAGAGGCGGGCACACTGTACAAAACAAATTACATTTGGCAGAGAAAAGGCAGAAAAGGAGGGGATGGCAGTTGGTTTATTTTGGGGAGGAAAGGGTCATGGTGAAAGAAAAATTGCAAAGACTCACAGATTCTGGTAAGCTGAAAGCATTAAAAGGATGGGCAAATACTAGAAAAGAAAACAGGCATCAATGAGAGAACGCAGCAGCCAGGGCCACGGGTGGTGAGAAGGGTAGTATATTTCTCTACCATTACATTGGCCCAACCGTGTGTCTCCAGCAGGTCCATCACACAGGGAGCAGTGCAAGGCTGGACTCCAGGCTGCCGCATGGAGCCTGCCGGCAATGTGGCTTGGTGAGCAGAAAGCCTATTTTCCATTTTTTTTTTCCCTTGTTTCCAGTGGGGTTGGAAGGAGGCTATTTTCCGAACCACCACCATGTGACCCTACAGCAGGCAATTTGGCCTCTGAATTCTGAGCCCCTAGAAAGTGATGAAGGAAGAGCACACATCTCAGCCACCTGCAGTGGGCAGAGACCCAATACAATTCATGCAGCTGAGGTGGGAGGAAAGGGTGCTGATGCAACTGCCTGGGCATTCAAGCCACCCAGAGTGCCTGTGCTTTGGAAAACACTTCCGTGTCCATTTATAGACTAGTAGCAGATGCTAGGTTAGCCCAGAACTAACCCAGAACACAGCATGGGGGGGTCCCTTCCCTCCAAGCCAGCAAATCAGCCTCACTCATTAGGAAGCTGGGGAATTTCCCACTTGCAAGGCCTGGAAACCTTGCACCTGCCCCCTCACTCGCGCAGTGGGGAGTGAAGTGAGTTCCTTTTGAACATTTGGGATTATCCTCCTTTTTGTGCCGTGACATCTGCAGCCCACCAACTTCATGCCAGGCAGTGGGCCGGCCACTGCCTATGTGCCTGTGCCTCACCCTGAGCTATTTTAGTCCCAATTTCAACAAACAGAGAAACCCAGGACAGGTAACTCCTCCAGTGTCACATCACCAAGTGGCAGAACCTGGATTCAAATTGAGTCTTTCTGTGCCTTCCCTCGGCCAGCCAGGGAGGAGAGTCGAGTCTTCATTCTTCTGTAAACCATGGGCCTGTTTCCAGACTCAAGTCTCTCCGTCCAATAGCACCAGGGAACCAAGTCTCCTTCTGCCTCCATCAGCACCCTGGAAAGCCAGTCTGCTCCATGCTTAGAAACAGATCCCAGCCGGGCGCGGTGGCGCGTGCCTGTAGTCCCAGCTACTCGGGAGGCTGAAGTGGGAGGATCGCTTGAGCCCAGGAGTTCTGGGCTGTAGTGCGCTATGCCAATAGGGTTCGGCATCAATATGGCGACCTCTCAGGAGTGGGGGACCACCAGGTTGCCTAAGGAGGGGTGAACCGGCCCAGGTCAGAAACGGAGCAGGTCAAAACTCCCGTGCTGATCAGTAGTGGGATCGCGCCTGTGAATAGCCACTGCACTCCAGCCCGGGCAACACAGCGAGACCTCGTCTCCTTTAAAAAAAAAAAAAAAAGAAAGAAAGAAAAAGAAACAGGCTCCACCCCATGATACAGAAAAGCTGCTACAATAGGGATGTGGAGGCTACTCCCTGTATCTCCAAGCAGGGAGAGCACATCAACGTCACAGCTGGGCAGAAAGGGGATGGGTAGCACGTTGCTACCTCCATTTCCTGGTCACCTGCCTAGATGAAGGCCACAAGCCCTGCTCCTCCTGGGTGGACACTGAGGAACCAGATACCCAGGATGCCACAGACTCCTCTCGCCTGCCTGACTATAGCCTATGCAAGCACTGCCACAACTACCCTGGTAAAGGCTGCTGGGAGCATTCCCCTTTGCCTCCTGGACTCCAGAGAACTCCTCATTCTGACATTCTCTCCCTTCCAAAATGTTTTTGTGCCTCCCACCACAAACCTCAAATTACAGGACAGTCGACACATCCGCACATTCCCCAACTTTCTCTCCAAGCGGTGTGTTCTATGTCCCTCAGACAGCTGAGCTAAGCCTAGGAAAAAAAGAAAACGAAAAAAGAGAGAAAGCCTTGACCAAGCCCAGGGAAAGTTTTAAAAAAAGGAGACGTGTATCCATGAGACCCATGCAGCTTGCAGCTGATGGAGTTAAAATACCACAGGTTTCAAGACACGAGAGACCAACTCTCAAACAAGACCAATCCCCAGCAGGTGAAAATGCTTCTGTGTTTTTTTCTTTTCTTTTTTAAGACGGGGTTTCAACATGTTGGTCAGGCTGGTCTTGAACTCCCGACCTCAGGTGATCCGCCCACCTTGGCCTCCAAAGTTCTTGGATTACAAGCGTGAGCCACCACGCCTGGCAGCTTCTGTGTTTTTCTTAAACAAATAGCCTAGGAAGTCCCAGGCAAAATGACTGTCATTGGTACAAAAACGTTTTAAAATGTTGCAGAGCAGGCCGGGCGCGGTGGCTTACGCCTGTAATCCCAGCACTTTGGGAGCCCGAGGCGGGTGGATCACGAGGTCAAGAGATCGAGACCATCCTGGTCAACATGGTGAAACCCCGTCTCTACTAAAAATACAAAAAAACAGCTGGGCATGGTGGCGCAT
>NW_016107475.1:1576642-1584931 GCF_001604975.1 Cebus imitator | reverse complement strand
GTGAGCCGAGATCGCGCCATTGCACTCCAGCCTGGGTAACAAGAGCGAAACTCCGTCTCAAAAAAAAAAAAAAAAAAAAAAATGTTGCAGAGCTTACAGGAATATATATAATTTTATTTAAATGCCTATTAGTCTCTATCCTTCTGCACAGAGAGAGATAGGCACTGTTCAATCTTCCATTCAGGGCATGTGGGTGAGGAAAGATGAGAAGGTCATCAGAAAAGACTGCAGTTTACAAAAAGCACAAAAAGGAGGATAAGCCCAAATGTTCAGAAATAACAAGATGCTTTAGCCACTCAAATATCAAATTACAATGGAGAAGTTGTTTAAATTGGCTACATAAATCCAGTAACTTTCAGGGCTTAGGGCTACCTCTGTGCTTCATGCTGGAATCCGGATGAATCTGAATCCTGACTAGCAGCATGCACCTGGCTTGGGACTGGAAGGGACACTGAGGAGAGACAGCTGTGAAGAAAGGCAAGGAAAAGGCAGAGAAGTGAGAGCCATCCACAGCTGCTTAGGAAGAACCACAAAGAAATGTAAATGCTGGAAAGAGTTACACATTACAGGACACCTCATATTTTTAGAGTTCATTTTAAGAGGGAAGATGCCTAATGGGGCTTTCCCCCAATTTTTATCAGGTAATACAGTCATTCCTTGGTGTCCTCAGGGGGTTGGTTCCAGGACTCCCAGTGACACACAAATCCACAGATGTTCAAGTCCCTGATACAAAATGGCATAATATTTGCATGTAACCTATGCGCATCCTCCTGTATACTTTAAATCATCTCCAGATTACTTAATACAACATAAGTGGTATGTAAATAGTGGTTATAATATATAGTTTTTTCTTGGTGTTATTCTTTATTGTTTTTATTTATTTATTTATTTTATAGAGACGGGGTTTTTCCAAGTTAGCCACGCTGGTCTCAAACTCCTGACCTCAGGTCATCCGCCCGCCTTGGCCTCCCAAAGTGCTGGGATTACAGGCACAAGCCAGCGTGCCCGGCCTATTTTTTTTTTAAAAGGAGTTCCTGCTCTGTCACCCAGGCTAGAGTGCAGTGATATAATCGCAACTTACTGCAGCCTTAACCTCCTGGGCTCAAGCCATCTTCCTATCTTAGCCTCCCAAGCAGGTGGGACCACAGGCATGTGCCACCACACACAGCTAATTTTTTTTATTTTGTAGAGACGTTACCCAAGCTGGTATCAAACTCTGGGGCTCAAACAATCCACCCAACTTGACCTCCAAAACTGCCGTGATTAGAGGCATAAACCACTGCGTCCAGCTCCAGCTTTTGTAATATTTTCTACCTGCAGTTGGATGAATCTGCAAATGTGGCAGGGCCAACTATAAATGCACACAGAACAAAAATCAGCAAGCATGAAAGAATATTTGGTTAAAAAGTCCACAGTCTGGGCCATGCGCGGTGGCTCACACCTATAATCTCAGCACTTTGGGAGGCCGAGGTGGGCAGATCACAAGATCAGGGGTCCGAGACCAGCCCGGCCAACATGGTGAACCCCATGTCTAGGCCAGGCACAGTGGCTCATGTCTGTAATTCCAGCACTTTGGGAGGCTGAGGCAGGTGGATCACCTGAGGTCGGAAGTTCAAGACCAGCCTGACCAACATGCAGAAACCTTGTCTCCACTAAAAACACAAAATTAGCCAGGTGTGGTAGCACATGCCTGTAATCCCAGCTACTTGGAAGACTGAGGCAGAAGAATCACTTGAACCCAAGAAGCAGAGTGCGGTGAGCTGAGATTGTGCCATTGAACTCCAGCCTGGGCAATAAGAGCAAAACTCTGTCTCAAAAACTAAAAATAAAAAATAAAAACAAAAATAAAAAAAGAAACCCCATGTCTTCTAAAAATAAAAAAAAATTAGCTGGGCATGGTGGCACACACCTGTAATCCCAGCTACTTGAGAGGCTGCAGCAGCAGAATCGCTTCAACCCGGGAGGCGGAGGTTGCAGTGAGCCGAGATGGCGCCGCTGCACTCCAGTGTAGGTGGCAGAGCGAGGCTCCATCTAAAAAGCAGTCCTGAGCGTGAAGGTATGAGAACCTTGTTTTGTGCTGTTTTCACTTAATGTGTCATGGCGACTTCTCTATCACTCCTTGCTTTAGTTTGGGTTCCCCCAACAGCTGATCTTGAGACAAGGATTTGGAGATGAGCAGTTTCTTTTCGAGGAGACAGAGGAGAGCTGAGAACCAATGGGCTTCCAGCTGAGGCAAACAGGACCCACAGGACAAAAAGTGCTGAAGTGTCCACGGGGCGGCGGGAACCAGAAGACAACCTACCTAGAAGCTCCTAGAAGGCAGAAGCCCCGCTGTGCCATCCCTTCCTCCCTGTCCCAACACACACTCAGGGAGACTCCAGAAAAATGCCAGCCTGCACGGCATGGAAGGTGCTATGCTGGGAGCTTTACTGTTAATGCATCCTGATCATCCTATGAAATAGGACATCTTGTTATACCGATTTCACATGCATCCTGATCATCCTATGAAGTAGGACATCTTGTTATACCCATTTTACAAGTGAAAACTGGGGCAGTCTTAGAGCAGAGAAGGACCTGAAAGGTCATCTCATGCAGTTTCCTCATCTTAAAGGTGTAGGAACTGAGGCCAGCGGGGTTAGGAACATGTTCAAGCTCATCCCGTGACCCCAAGTCTGATCTGCCCCATGCCGTGCTGTGTGATGGGGAGCTGTCAGTGCCAGTGGGGGACGGGATCTGTCCTCTGTGCAGGGAATCCACCAACAGTAGAGCCTATCTGTGGGGATCCCAACCAACTTAGGGGCAGAGATGGCAGCACCTGGCTGAAGATACTGTGAGAGCTTGTCACAGGAGGATGGGTAAAACACAGAAGGTAAAAGTGACAGGAAGGAAAGGGCAGTCAGAACCCCAAGGTTACTAGATGTTTCATTAGGGTTTCCATGACAAACATAACTCACATATAGGAAGCACAGGCTATAGATCATAACTATGTAGAAGCTACCAGCATGTGAAATTTTGTGATCTAGATACAAGTATTTTAAAACATTTGGAATATTTTGTTTTTCTTTTTTTGAGATGGAGTCTCTCTCAGTCACCCAGGCTGGAGCGCAGTGGCGCAATCTCGGCTCACTGAAACCTCTGCCCCCCAGGTTCATCCAATTCTCCTGCCTCAGCCTCCCAAGTAGCTGGGATTATAGGTGCATGCCACTACGTCTGGCTAATTTTTGTATTTTTAGCAGAGAAGGAGTTTCGTCATGTTGGCCAGGCTACTATTAAACTACTGACCTCAAGCGATCCACATGACTCAGCTTCCCAAGTGCTAGGATTACCGGCGTGAGCCACTGTGCCTAGGCTGAAATATTTTCTGTCTGACGTTGGGTGAACCTGCAGATGTGGTAGCATGCACACAGACCAAAAATCAGCAAGCATGAAAGGACATTTGGTTAGAAAGTCCACTGTTGGCTGGGCGCGGTGGCTCACGCCTGTAATCCCAGCACTTTGGGAGGCCGAGGCAGGTGGATCACGAGGTCAAGAGATAAGACCATACTGGCCAATGTGGTGAAACCCCATCTCTACTAAAAATATAAAAATTAGCTGGGTGTGCTGGCACACGCCTGTAGTCCCAACTACTCAGGAAGCTGGCGCAGGTGAACCACTGGAACCTGGAAGACAAAGGCTGCAGTGAGCCGAGATTGCGCCAACACACTACAGCCTGGCGACCCTGCAAGACTCCGTCTCAAAAAAAAAAAAAAATCCACTGTCCTCCAGTCACTGCATTACTGTCTTGGTGGCAACTATGTTTGCCTTCTTGTGTGTACTTCCACAGATATTTTGGTTCTCAAAGTGTGGTCCTCAAAAGTGGAGTGCTGGGCTGGGCACAGCGGCTCATGCCTGTAATCCCAGCACTCTGGGAGGCCAAGACAGGCAGATCACCTGAGGTCAGGAGTTCGAGACCAGTCTGAGCAATATGTCTAAACACCATCTCTACCAAAAACATATGAAAAATTAGCTGGGCGTGGTGGCATGCACCTGTAGTCCCAGCTACTTTGGGAGTTGAGACCAGAGGATCGCTTGAGCCCAGGAGGTGGAGGCTGCAGTGAGCCGAGATTGTGCCACTACACTCCACCCTGGGCAACAAAGTGAGACCCTGTTTCAAAAAAAATTAAAAAGGAACTTCTAATAAGAAGCCACAGAAATTAGCAAAGGCCAGAGGGCAAAGAGCCTGGGCCGGGAGGTCTCCTGCTCTTGCTCGCTCGCTCTGTCTCTCTTAGCAGGCAGTGATAACGTAAGCACAAGCAGAACACTAGGGCCAGGCTGTAAGGTCGGAAATCCTGGTGCAGGAAAACCTACTTAACTATTAACCATTTTTACCGATGAATTCCACAAAGAGCTGCAGAGAAAAGAGAACAAACTAAATGTGACCTACACTGAAATCATCTTTGATTGTTTTCCTTCATCATACAAAGTTAGGAAGTCAGCTTCTACACATTTTCTCAACATGATTTCAAAACCTCTATTGACAGAAAAAGCTGAGCATTAAATTATGTGTAAAGATTTAGAATCAATTGTTCATGACAAAGTTACCCAGTCAACAACATACTTCAAAGTTCACTGGGGATATCTCAATTATGTAATTTAAAAATGCCATAAAGCAGCAAAAAGGTTATATGCCAAAATGTTAACTATCTCCAATTAGGAGGATTATGGATGATTCTTCCTTTATGTTGTCCTCTACTTTCCAAAGAATTCTACAGTGAATGTACAATTCTTTGATACTGATTTTTTTTAATGATACATAAAAAGCATAGTGATCTTTACTGCACAACCAAGTCACATTCTGTTATGTCCACAAACAGCAACAAGCTAAGAATGTTTGTAAAATAAGGCCAGGTGTGGTGGTTCATGCCTGTAATCCCAGCACTTTAGGAGGCTGAGGTGAGCGATCACATAAGGTCAGGAGTTCAAGACCAGCCTGGCCAACATGGCGAAACCCCATCTCTACTAAAACTACAAAAAAATTAGCCAGGCGTGGTGGCGTGAATCTGTAATCCTAACTACTGGGGAGGCGGAGGCAGGAGAATCGCTTGAACCCAGGAGGCAGAGATTGCAGTGAGCTGAGATCGTGCCACTGCACTCCAGCCTGGAAAACAGGGCAAGGCTCTGTCTCAAAAATAAATACATAAATAAAAAAAATAAAAATAACTGGGATGGGGCTGGGCACACTGGCTCACACCTGTAATCCCAATAACACTTTGGGAGGCCGACAAGACGGGCGGATTACCTCAGGTCAGGTGTTCTAGAACAGCCTGGCCAACATAGTGAAATCCTGTCTCTACTAAAAATACAAAAATTATGCTGATTAGTCATGTAAAAAAAACAAAAACAAAAAAATACAAAAATTAGCTGGGCATGGTGGCACGAGCCTCTAATCCCAGCTACTCAGGAGGCCGAGGCAGGAGAATCACGTGAACCTGGGAGGCGGAGGTTGCAGTGAGCTGAGATCTCACCACCGCACTCCAGTCTGAGCAATACAGCGAGACTCCGTCTCTAAAAAAAAAGAACTGGGATGGCAGATGACATGGTGCTCTAAGTAGGGGGCAGCTGCTGATGTGGCACTCCTTGGCAAGGCCCTTGGCAGGATCACTGGCCTCTTCCCTGCCCAGCCCACAGATTTCCAAAGGAACACGTTCTCCAGTGTACCCACAGGCGGCTGGGAGTAGTCCAGGGTACCTTTCTATCAAGTTCTTCCGATAGTCAGTCACCGCAGCATGAGCCTAATTGGAGCTGCCAAAGGCCTGCGGGCCGGGGAGTCACACAGGACAGGCAGCAGGCCCACAAATGGGAAGTACTTAGGCTTCCTGCAACCTTGAGGTTCAAATTCCAGCCAGCTGACTCTGGATTTTACCCTGCTAGATCAGAGATGTCCTTGCCACCGGGCTGAGGTGCCAGTCCGGGAGGGCCTGGCCCCAGCAGCCCTGACTTCAGGCCACTCAGGGCAACTCCTCCTGCCCCTAAGAGCTGTTTCCATATGTAAACTGAAGCAAACCCTCACTACCAGAAGATTCCCTCAAGAATGTGAGCCCAGAACAGGGATGTAACTGGGACCCGAGACAATGAGCACAGTGGCTGTGTGGCCCCTGCCACACACAAAAGGTAAAGTGGAGAAAATATGCTCAGACCACTTTAAAGATTTCATTAACAAAACAAACTCAAGGATTTTAAAAGTTTAACCAAGACCTAAACCTTGCTGCAATCTTTTCACAATTGCCACAGGTCTGCTTTGATTTCAAGGAACCTCTCTGCTACAGGTGATACTGACTTCTAGAAATTAAACCCAGAAGGGGACAGCAGCTAGTATTTATGTGGCACAGGCTCTGCATTCTAAGTGTTTTGTTTTTTTTTTTTCTTTTTTTTGAGACGGAGTTTCGCTCTTGTTACCCAGGCTGGAGTGCAATGGCGCGATCTCGGCTCACCGCAACCTCCGCCTCCTGGGTTCAGGCAATTCTCCTGCCTCCGCCTCCTGAGTAGCTGGGATTACAGGCACGTGCCACCATGCCCAGCTAATTTTTTGTATTTTTAGTAGAGACGGGGTTTCACCGTGTTGACCAGGATGGTCTCGATCCCTTGACCTCGTGATCCACCCACCTCGGCCTCCCAAAGTGCTGGGATTACAGGCTTGAGCCACCGCGCCCGGCCCCAGCATTCTAAGTGTTTTACATGTCAACCCCCACAGTCCCCACAAGGGCTGCTGCTTATGCAGACAGGGAACAATCGGTGTGGGCAGGGGGGCCCCATCTGTGTCGCATGAGGGATGCTGCCGAGACCAAGGAGCAAGAAAGGACTTCAGGAGACTCCCGGCATGAGCGCTTCATTCCGGCCTTCCAAGGAAGCTGGGACTCAGGAATGGGCCATGACCTCCTGGCTTTCTTTCCCAGCTGTGAGCTGGGCACAGGTGCATGAGCAAGTCAACTAGCCAGATGGGCCAGCCCGAGACCAAGGCAGGAACCAGTGCAGGTGACCCCAAAGAAAACGGAATTCTCTACTAAACTTTGGAGTCAGATGGAACTGGATTAAACCCTGGCTTTTAATCCAGTTTTTCATTTTTTTGTTTTTTTCTCCCCCAGAGATGAAGGTCTCGCTGTCACCCAGGCTGAGCGCAGTAGTATGATCAGAGCTCACTGTAGCCTTGAACTCCTGGGCTCAGGTGATTCTCCCATCTCAGCCTGTCAGTAGCTAGACTATGGGTACATGCCACCACACCCCGCTAATTTTTTTATTTTTCGTAGAGACAAGGTCTCCATGTGTTGCCCAAGCTGGTCTCAAACTCCAGGCTTCCAGCAACCCTCCTGTCTCAGCCTCCCAAAGAGCTCGGATTTCAGGTGCAAGCCACCACACCTGCCCTCAACCCAGCCCAGTTTTCAAAAAGGGCTTTTTTTCTTTTTTGAGACGAAGTCTCACTCTGTTGCCTAAGCTGGAGTGCAGCGATGTGATTTCGGCTCACTGCAACCTCAGCCTCTCAGGTTCAAGTGATTCTCCTGCCTCAGTCTCCCAAGTAGCTGGGATTACAGGCGTGTGCCACCACGCTCAGTTAATTTTTGTATTTTTATTAAAGATGGGGTTTCATCATGTTGGCCAGGCTGGTCCCGAACTCCTGACCTCAGTTGATCCACCCATATTGGCCTCCTAAAGTGTTGTTGGGATTACAGGCATGAGCCACTGCACCTGGCCCAAAAAGGGCTTTTAACCCAGTTAACATATTTAGCATCTAACACCAGACCAGCTGTTTACCTACCCATACAAGCCATATTCCGTAATGGGAGCTGGACACATCTACCACGCCTCATAAAGTTTTTGTGAAAATTACAAAGGAGAAAGTGCCTGACATATAGCACTCAATGTTACCTATTAGAAAGCTTTTCTTTTTAAAAGATCTTCAAAGTGCATTTCTTATTTACTTATTTTTTGAGACAAGGTCTCATTCTGTCTCCCAGGCTAGAGTGTAGTGGTGAGATCTCGGCTCACTATAATCTCTGTCTCCCGGGTTCAAGCGATTCTTCTGCCTCAGCCTCCCAAGTAGCTGGGATTACAGGTGTGCACCACCACGCCCAGCTGATTTTTGTATTTTCGGTAGAGACAGGGGTTTTGCCATGTTGGCCAGGCTGGTCTTGAACTCCTGGCCTTAAGTGAGCCGCCTGCCTTGGCTTCCCAAAGTGCTGGGATTACCGGCGTGAGCCACACTGCCCAGCCTAAACTGCATTTATATAGTGAATGTTCTTTTTTTTTTTTTTTTTT
>NW_016107475.1:1565927-1576439 GCF_001604975.1 Cebus imitator | reverse complement strand
CCTGGTCAACATAGTGAAACCCCGTCTCTACTAAAAATACAAAAAATCAGCTGGGCATGGTGGCGCGTGCCTGTAATCCCAGCTACTCAGGAGGCTGAGGCAGGAGAATTGCCTGAACCCAGGAGGCGGAGGTTGCGGTGAGCCGAGATCGCGCCGTTGCACTCCAGCCTGGGCAACAAGAGCGAAACTCCATCTCAAAAAAAAAAAGAACTGCAAATTAAGGCCAGGTGCAGTGGCTCATGCCTGTAATCCCAGCACTTTGGGAGGCCAAGGTAGGTGGATCACCTGAGGCCAGGAGTTCGAGACCAGCCTGACCAACATGGAGAAACCTTGTCTCTACCAAAAATACAAAATCACCGGGGCATGGTGGCACATGCCTGTAATCCCAGCTACTTGGGAGGGAGGAGACTCACTTGAACTTGGTAGGCAGAGGTTGTGGTGAGCTGAGATCACACCTTCACACTCCAGCCTAGGCAACAAGAGTGAAACTCTTGTCTCAAAAAAAAAAAGAACTGCAAATCAAATAAAATGGCTTAATGGATTGAAAAGGTTTAATAACTTTTCTTTCCAATGAAACACAGAAACTGGAGGGAGGGGGATGAAACCAAATTAAGTGTTCTCCCTGAGGACAGGAAGAATGTTCCCATGCCATCCGCTCTGGTGCAGCTGGTCTCTGGGTTCACAGGACCGGCTGGGAGCCTCGAGGCTCTCGGGACCCAGCCCCCTTGGCAGTGGCATCCTGCCCAAGGGACTTGCAGGACATGTTCGCAATTTGTTTTTATTTTTAGACACATCTGCAAACGCAGTTTGAAAAATACCAGTCCTCACAAAACCAGGGCAATTTTCCCCCGAGTTTTTCTAAAGCTGTAATTGTAGCTGCCTTCCTTATTCAGTCAGAGCACAACCTCGTCTTCCAGCACACAGCCCAGCACACAAGCCTGCCTGCATGCCTGTGATTTGGCATCTTAATCTTTGGTCACTTGCGTCTCCTGAGTCTGAGTAAATATGCCAAGTTCCTCAGCTAAGAAGTTCCACTTACGTTCTCCCGGCCTTGAGGAGGGCTACCTCCTCACATCGCCCACAGGACACTCTGCTTATCATCTCTGGCATGCAGAAGCTGAGGCTCCAGGTGAAAGGAGGGACCTCGAATTTTGGCATACAGCCACATGACCAACTGCACAACGGTGACTAATTTTCCTAGCAGGTATAAGCTGAGCTTCCTCTGCACTTCCCATTTTTTCAAGTGTTTTGTCTTGTGACCACACAAGCTAATTAGGGTTTGGGGCAGTCTGGAGTACACTGCACCCCAATCCTAAGTAAGCCTCGGTCCTTCGCTTTGCTAGCTCCATGCGCAAACCAACAGCCCCTGACATACAAGAAAAGGCCAGTAAGTGACTTAATCAATTGAGCAATCAATGCCCTTACTGATACTGACACAACTGCATTTCACTAGTCAGAGATAACTGAAAACTAGACAAGAGGAGGGATGGCCATGGGTAGAAAAAAAAATTAAGAGGGCTTATTTATTTCTTTATTTGAAACGGAGTCTCGTTCTGTTGCCCAGGCTGGAGTACAGTGGTGCAATCTCAGCCCTCTGCAACTCTGCATCCCGGGGTTTCCTGTCTCAGCCTCCCGAGTAGCTGGGACTACAGGCGTGCGCCACCATGCCTGGCTAATTTTTGTATTTTTTACAAAATCTGTCAAGACCGGCCTGGTCAACATGGCAAAACCTCATCTCTACTAAAAATACAAAAATTGGCCGGGTATGGTGGTACAGGCCTGTAATCCCAGCTATTCAGGAGGCTGAGGCAGGAGAATCCTTGAACCTGGGAGGTGGTGGCTACAATGAGCTGAGATCCTGCCATTGCACCCCAGCCTGGGCAACAGAGCAAGACCGTCAAAAAAAGAAGCTGGGTACAGTGGTGTGTACCCATAGTCCCAGCTATTCAATGGGATGAGGCGGAAGCATTGCTTGAGCCTAGGAGTTCCAGATCAGCCTGGTCAAAATAGCCAGATCCTGTCTTACAAAAAATGGAGGGAGAGCATGGTATCAGGTAATCCGCTAAGAAAAATTCAGCTCTAAACCAATAATACTTTTACAATACTCTTGTAAAAGTGGTTTTCATACAAAATTCACAGACTAGCATGCAAAGCATTCACTGCCACTCTACAACAGCCCCTCTCATGTTTAACACTCTGAAGGCCGGATACTGGCATGGAGAGCTCTTACTGTAGCACATGTGGGGAACTTGTGGTAGCTAATCCCAGAAACCACAAGAGCTCTGGGTTGAAACCGATGTTGTAAGAAATCCTGGTGTACCAGAAGTGGGAGAAGAGCATTATGAAATTTGGAGGGAGAGAGACTGTCAGAGCAAGGTGGTACGAAGCACACAAAAAAAATCTGTTTTTAGCACATTTTTTTGTGTGACTTTGTTTCTTTTTCTTTTCTTTTTGGGACAAAGTCTTGCTTTGTCGCCCAGGCTAGAGTGAAGTGTGGCGCGATTTCAGCTCACTGCAGCCTCCTCCTCCTGGGTTCAAGCAATCCTCCCGCTTCAGCCTCCCCAGTAGCTGGAATTTCCCATCACCACACCTAGCTAAATTTTGTATTGTTAGTTGAGACAGGGTTTCGCCATGTTGGTCAGGCTGGTCTTGAACTTCTGACCTCAGGCGATCTACCCACCTCAGCCTGCCAAAGTGCTGTGATTACAGGCATGAGCCACCGCATCTAGTGATTTAAGTCTCATTTAAAAAATTTATCCTGGTCAGGCATGGTGGCTCACACCTGCAATTCCAGCACTTTGGGAGGCTGAGGCAAGCAGATTACTTGCACTCAGGAGTTCGAGACCAGCCTGGCCAACATGGTGAAACTCCATCTTTATTAAAAACTAAAAAATTAGCCAAGTGTCATGGCACATACCTGTAGTCCCAGCTACTTAGGAGGCTGAGGTGGGAGGATCACTTGAGCCTGGGAGTCAGAGGTTGCAATGAGCCAAGATTGTGCCACTGCACTCCAGCTTGGGCAAAAGAGAGAGACCCTGCCTCAAAAATTCCCACAGTAAAACTGACTCTCTGGGGGTGTCGAGTTCTATGAAAGATAACACGTTGGCTAGGTGCGGTGGCTCACGACTGTGACCTCAGCACTTTGTGAGGCTGAGGCAGGCAGATCACCTAAGGTCAGGAGTTTGAGACCAGTCTGGCCAATATGGTGAAACCCCGTCTCTACTAAAAATACAAAAATTAGCTGGGCATGGTAGTGCATGCCTATAATCCCAGTTACTAGGGAGGGTGACACAGGAGAATCACTTGAACCCTCTTAGAGGCCAAGAAAGGATCCAAAGGGAGAGGGAGGCGGAGGTTGCAGTGAGGTGAGATTGTGGCACTGCACCTAGCCTAGGCGACAGAGTGAGACTCCATCTCTGGAAAAAAAAAGTTAACACATGTACACATCCCTATAAACACCACTAAAAGAATACAGGATAGATTCCCCATTCCAAAGATTAATTCTACAATTAATTCCCTAAGCTTACTTTAGCCAATGACGGGTATGATGCAATTAGATTAGCAACCAAAATCTATCACTTAACACAAAAATTAACCACCAGACCAGGTGCCATGGCTCATGCCTATACTCCTAGCACTTTGGGAGGCTGAGGCCAGTGGATCACTTGAGGTCAGGAGTTCAAGACCAGCCTGGCCAATATGGTGAAACCCCATCTCTATTAAAAATACAAAAATCGGGGGCCGGGCACAGTGGCTCATGCCTATAATCCCAGCTCTTTGGGAGGCCGAGGCAGGGGGATCATGAGGTCAAGAGATCGAGACCATCCTGGTCAACAAGGTGAAAGCCCATCTCTACTAAAAATCCAAAACTTAGCTGGGTATGGTGGCACGTGCCTGTAATCCCAGCTACTCAGGAGGCTGAGGCAGCAGAATTGCCTGAACCTAGGAGGCAGAGGTTGCGGTGAGCCAAGATCGTGCCATTGCACTCCAGCCTGGGTAACAAGAGAGAAATGCCGTCTCAAAAAAAAAAAAAAAATACAAAAATCAGCCAGGCGTGATAGCATGCACCTGTAATCCCAGCTGCTTGGGAGGCTGAGGCAGGAGAATCACTTGAACCTGGAAGGCAGTGATAGCAGTGAGCCAAGATCACCTCACTGCACTCCAGCCTGGGCAACAGAGTGAGGCCGTCTCAAATAAATAAATAAATAAATTTAAGCACCGGGAAAAAATACTACATCCCAGCCTCCCATATACAAACACCAAATCATTTTTGTTGGCTGGCTAGCAACTTTCACACTTAATGTTTCTACATTATACAATTTGTGGTATTTAAACTTTTCATCATGGTGTCAATACAATTCATATAAACATGTTGTTTTCTTTCTCATTGCTTCCAGAGGCTTTCTAGGCAGCTATAAAAAGCAGCAGCCTGAGACATTAATATAGGATATTACATTTTCACCTAATCAAACCTGTGTCAGGCCTCACTCCAGTTTTTCTCTTTGTAATTATTGGACATTCTGCTCTGCTTTTGCTCACACAGGGGTGCTCAGAAGCTATGAAAGGACCCAAAGGGAGAGGGTGTAAAGAAAATATGTCAATATAGCACCTTTTAATAGACTGCTGGGATGCTGACTGTCTTGTCTGCCAGGTCCTAAGTGGCCTGTTTTCTTGCGGGGCATGGGGAAGGTAGGTGGAACCACATAAAACTTTCCTGTTAAGGCCGGGCATGGTGGCCCATGCCTGTAATCCCGGCACTTTGGGAGGCCAAGGTGGGAGGTTCATGAGGCCAGGAGATAGAGACCATCCTGGCTAAAACAGTGAAACCCCATCTCTACTAAAAATACAAAAAATTAGCTGGGTGTGGTGGCACTTGCCTGTAGTCCCAGCTACTTAGGAGGCTGAGGCAGGGGAAGGTTGCAGTGAGCCGAGATTGCACCATTGCACCCCAGCCTGGGTGACAGAGCAAGACTCTGTCTCAAAAAAAAAAACCCAAAAAATCTTTCCTGTTAAATTAGTTCTTCAGCAAGAAGATGGGATCTCTGGTTTAAAAAAAAAAAAAAAAAAAACAGGCCGGGCGCGGTGGCTCACGCCTGTAATCCCAGCACTTTGGGAGGCCGAGGCGGGTGGATCACGAGGTCAAGAGATCGAGACCATCCTGGTCAACACGGTGAAACCCCATCTCAACCAAAAATCCAAAACTTAGCTGGGTATGGTGGTACGTGCCTGTAATCCCAGCTACTCAGGAAGCTGAGGCAGGAGAATTGCCTGAACCCAGGAGGCGGAGGTTGCAGTGAGCCAAGATCGCGCCATTGCACTCCAGCCTGGGTAACAAGAGCGAAACTCCGTCTCAAAAAAAAAAAACAAAAAACAAAAAACATGTTCCCGCTGGGCATGGTGGCTGACGCCTGTAATACCAACACTTTGGGAGGCCGAGGCAGGCAGATCACCTTAGGTTGGGAGACCAGCCTAGGCAACATGGTGAAACTCCGTCTCTACTACAAATACAAAAATTAGCTGGGTGTGGTGGCACATGGCCTGTAATCCGAGCTACTCGGGAGGCTGAGGCAAGAAAATCGCTTGAATCTGGGAAGCGGAGGTTGCAGTGAGCCGAGATGGAGCCACTGCACTGCAGCCCTGGCGACAGAGCAAGATTCTTGTCTCCAAAAAAAAAAAAAAAGAAAGAAACTCATGTTCCATGACAGGGTGCTTAGGTGACAGATTTTAAGGGCCACATAGACACCAGCTAACTCCCCAGCAGCAGCTGGCCGCTCTGGCTCCATCTTTCCTCAGCAATCCAAGAGGCTTTTTCCATTCATTTAGAAAATATACATTGAGCGCCTACTAGTTATCAGACACTGGGTGGGAGGCTGGGGATGTGAAACTGTGAGGGAGATACAAAATCTTGCGCAAGTCACAGTACTGAGGGAAGCTTGACAGGGTGTTGTATGGTGATATAAAGCCAAAATCTAGGAATGAATGGTTTAAAAACAGCAAAAGGGACTGCAAGGGTGGATGGAAGTGGGGAGCGGGTAACAAGACTGTCCTCTATCCCGGCCGTTTGTACACATGGCTAGCCTGAAGGACTCACTTCCTTGCCTCAGTTTCCTACAACTGTAGCTTTCTGGCACTCTACGCCGCGCTGCCTTGTGGCATGTTGAACATTTGTATTTGACAATTCAAAAGTTACTTTAAGGAGAGGAAGCTGCACATTTCCACCTCCAGTGAATAACCGTGTTCCTCCCAGCACTCTTATCAGGTTAGCCTTTATGCGCAGAAGTCTTCCAGAAAGACCACCTGAGCAATCAAAACTCTAACCTCTGTAAAAACACCTTATTTAAAATATCTACATAGGGAGACGAAGGTAAACAAGCACACGAGGACCTCCAAATCGGTGCTGCACAGTTCACGGATGAGGCGAGGGCAAAGCATGCGTGGGAAATCACGTTTACAATACAGAGGAAAAGGGGCGGTCACGAGGAGCGGCAAGCGCCCCAGGTTTTAGCTTTGCGGCCGGCTGGCCAGGCCTCGCGCCAGCCCGGGTGCACACCCAAGGCGCCGGGCCCGCCTCCAGCTCCCGGGCAGCGGGAACCGCGAACCGCCGTGGAACGGCCGGGAAGGGAGCGCTGCGCCCCCTGGCGGCGGGGCCCCGTCCTTCTCCGCTCCCGGCCGCCGCCGCGGGCCGGCCTCGTTCCATTTGCAGCCGCCGCAGGCTTCGTTCCTCCGAGCGGCGGCTCCCCCGGCCTCCCGCTCGCCGCCCGGCATCTCCCTCCAGTCTCCGCCCCCTGCTCCGGCTCCGACACCCCCTTCCACACACCGAACCGTGCCCCGACACAGCCCGGCCGAAGGCGAGCGCCGAGCCGCCGCGGGCACCGCAGAGCCTTCTGGCCGCCCCGGCTGCTCCATCGCGGCGCCCGGCGGGGGTGCGGGGCCGGCGCGCGGCGCGAGTGGGGCGGTCGGCGGCGGTGGCGCGGACGGTTCCACCGCGCGAACCCCCCGCCCCCGCGCGGCGCGCGTGCTCCCCGGAACGCCATGGAGCCGCCGCGTTCCAAGCGGGCACAAAGGGGCGCGCAGCACAATGGGCGCGGTGAGCCCGTGGGCGCCTGGCGCCCGTTTCGGTGGCTCGACCCCGCGCGGGGGTGGGCGCTGTTCCCGGCGGGCGCGCTCCGGGCAGCCCCCCTCCACCTCCCCTCCCCTGCTCCCGCCCCCACCCGGCATGGATGTTGCGGGCACTCTCCCGGCCGCCCTCCCCGGAGCCGCCAACGTCGCCGCCGCCGCGCGGCCGGCTCGATCCGCCCCGCACTTACCTGGGACGCGAGTTCTGTACTTTGCCTGGCGGGCCCGCGCCGAGTTTGGGCGCCACGTGGGGGGGAGGGCGCGGGGCCGGGGAGTGGGGGCCGCGCGCGGAGGGCCTGGCCAGGGCGGCCCTGGGAGGCGCTGGGGGCGGCGGGCGGGCGGGCACCGTGTATTTTCCCCTCTCTTTGTGTGTGTCCGTGCGCTGCGCTCTCGCGTGACGTGACGGGACTCCGTGTGTCATTTCCGCACAAGGACACAGGAGCCCCCGCTGCAGTGGAACCACAACCCCTCCGCCCCCACCCCCGGCCTGCCCCTCCCCCTCAGCGGGGCACACGCGGGACCGGCGGCGGCGCTCG
The DNA here is from genome assembly GCF_001604975.1 of Cebus imitator. Lineage (NCBI taxonomy): Eukaryota > Metazoa > Chordata > Mammalia > Primates > Cebidae > Cebus > Cebus imitator. Next base: position 1,568,787 of record NW_016107475.1, on the reverse strand, counting down.
GGCGTGAACGGCCGCGGCGGGGAGATCGGGCGCGCACTCCGGGGACCCAGGCGGCCCGGCGCGCTCGGCCGGCGCCGTCGCTCCACGTGGGCCCGCGCTGGCTGCCCGGGGCGGGGGCGGCGGCCGCGCACCCACGGCGCGCTGGCGGGCGTCGTGAACAATGTCCCCTGCACCCCGTGTGTCCTCCCCCCGCGAGTCCGTCCTCGGAAACGTGGTTTCTCAGACCCGAGAGTTTGGACCCAAACGCCTGTTTTTCTACTTTTTTTGCCCCTTGCGGGACGGCGACTGTGCGGAGCGTCTCCCGCCTGGCGCCCACGCCTCTCCCGCATCTTTGGCCTTTGGACCGCGGCCCAGGCCCCCGAGCCCGGTCTTCCCGCGCCGCGACCGGCACAAAGACCTTGGGGCGCCCAGGCCCGGGTGGCTCCTGCGGCCCCACGGGGCGGCATGGAGTCCGGCGGGACGCGGGAGAGCGACCCTGGCGCTGGGAAAAGCTGGCTCTGGCCACTCCCCCTGCACGGTGGCCGCCCTCTGTTGTGAGCCTGGGAGCTAAAATCTGCCTGCTACTTGCAACTCGAAGTTTTGGGGTTTGAGGCTGCGGAACCAGAGCTTCGGAAGCGCGCGCGCTCTCTCACACACACCCCCCCCATAAACAAACCCACGGGCTGTCTGCGCCGAGCGCCTAAAATAGAAAAACACGAGTCACCAACTCAAAGGCTGATTCTGTCTACTCCTAAACTCGCGGACTGTAGATTCCCAGTTGATAAATATGAAATCTACCCCCCCGGGTATTTTCTCAAGTCTCAGTGCCTGGCGGGGGAGGGGGAGGTGCTTGGGGAGAGTCAGGGAAGCCCAATTCAACAGTTTAGCCACGTTTGTATTTTAGGCAAACAATGAGAATGTAAATTTAAGAAAAATCCTTTAATTTGCCGATCAAAGAAAGTATAAAAAGAAAAATGCAAATGACCCCATCTGCTGCTCACAGCTGACTGGCTGCAAGGGAGGACCATGTGGCCCGGCCCTGGGTCAGTGAATAGGTAGAATAGATTTTTAAAAGAAGGCATATGCTGGTTCCTTGCTGCCCAGTCGCGGCGATGGTTTGAATTAACGTATAGTTTGGCATTACTGTATCCTTCTCCAGACCACTTCAATTTAGAATTTAGTAATTATGCAAGTTCCTCCCCTTCGGGCTTGAAATCAAAAGGCACAGGGTTAAGTTATCTAAGACCTTTGAGGAACTACGTGGAACATTCTCGAGCTCTGTTTCGATCACTGGTTTAGAGAAGTCAGTACTAATCATTCTCGAGCTGTATTTGGATTGCTGGTTTAGAGAAGTCAATACTAATTGCTGTGCAAAATTAGCAAGCAGGCTGAAGAACCGAGCCCTGCTCCAGGGGGTGCCTTTATAAGAAGAATCTATACGTGCTCAGTGTCATTCAAAACAGGATGATGAGAAGAATGGGGCCGAGATAGCAGCCCTTCAAATTCAAAAGACTTGGGTCGCCCTATCTACATTTAAAATAGGGCGGAGGGAAGAAGGGAGGAGGACGGCTTGGGGGAGAATGGTTAATTTATACATTCTCAGATGACTGAGTGGAGGCACTTCGATTTCTGCGGGGAACTTGACTTTTACACTTGTACGTTAAATAACACGTAAGACACAGTACATCGCCTTAGTTAACAGATACACCAGTTTTATTCTCACCTTCAACTTAATATGATAGTTATAATTAGAATTTTTAAAGTAGAAGTTGCATTTCATTAGTTCAGTTTTCTAGGATTTCCCAGTAGAAGAGTTAGGAATAGTTAAGTAGCATTTAAGCACATTTTGCATTTAAACCACTTTGCTGTGGTGCTTTAAGAATGTAAATCGACCTTGTTACATTTTTGGAAAGAGGACTAGATGAAATGTGTGTAGTGAGGGGACATATGTTTAACCAGTCTTTTACAAGAACAACTCAGGTTTTAAAGGAGAAATTTTAAATAATAAAACATTAGAAACAGAAATTAACATTTCTGTGTTCATATTGTTTGAAACAAAAGATTTCTGTCAAATACAATAATTGAACTGATAATAGCTGACTTTTGTTCAAAACAACTTTCAGGAAACTCAAACTGACCTTGAGTGTTATTGTAAAAGTATGTATCTTATATTTGCATAAATGGATCTATCTACTTAAAGTGGCTTGTTTCAAGTAAGTTATTAACAGAAATAAAATTCATTGCTATCCAAGAAAGGAAATCACCTACCTTCAGATGGTTTTCTGTGTGTGTGTGTGTGTGTGTGTGTGTGTGTGTGTGTGTGTGTGTTTTGTTTTGTTTGAGACGGAGTTTCGCTCTTGTTACCCAGGCTGGAGTGCAATGGCGCGATCTCTGCTCAGGCAACCTCCGCCTCCGCCTCTTGAGTAGCTGGGACTACAGGCTGCGCCACCATGCCCAGCTAATTTTCGTGTTTTTAGTAGAGACGGGGTTTCACCATATTGACTAGGATGGTCTCGATCTCTTGATCTCGTGATCCACGCCCCTCGGCCTCCCAAAGTATTGGGATTATAGGCGTGAGCCACCGCGGCCGGCCTGGTTTTCTATGTTTCTACGTGGTTTTCTTTTTTCTATGGAGGAGGAAAATAATGCATAAGGGTGAAAATAAATGTATTGGAATAGTATATAATTTTGGAAACTTCAAGACATAATAGTTGTGAGAGCACCATAACAGTTCATGGTTCAAATGGATGTGTGTATAAAGACCTGGGAAATTAACAACCTGGTTTTTAGAGGTCTGCTCAATTTGAAGTTGCTTAATTAAAAATGCATTTTTCAGCCGGGCGCGGTGGCTCAAGCCTGTAATCCCAGCACTTTGGGAGGC
>NW_016107475.1:1564168-1565671 GCF_001604975.1 Cebus imitator | reverse complement strand
GAGCCGAGATCGCGCCATTGCACTCCAGCCTGGGTAACAAGAGCGAAACTCCGTCTCAAAAAAAAAAAAAAAAATGCATTTTTCAATATTTCAAATTAGAGCTGCTGCCATTGATGTAGTCAACTCACTTTCAGTTTTACCTGAGTAAAATGTAGCAGCGGGGAAATTGGCTACTTGACCCATATAAAACACTGAAACACTAAATGTAAAAACTCAAATGGAAAATTGCATGGCATTTAATGAATAGTGCGATATAAAATGTAAATATATATAATTAAGAGTGGCAGACAGACATTAGGTTTCAGATAGCTTAACTGTTACTCTAAAGGCTTTTATCATTGCTAAAATACATTTATAGTTGCCAAGACAATATTTAGTAGGACTTTTTTTTCAGTAAAGACTTAAAACAACGCAACAGATTTCACTGTTACTTGTGAGACATCTCCACTTTATTTCTTGCCTGCTGGATGTATAATTTTGCCAAGTCTTCAACTTCAAACAGAAGTAGCTGGCACATCCAGATTCTGTGAATACTCATAACACAAAAGTAAGAGGGTGAAAAAAGAGGGGCTTGAGGGGTTGTACTAACTTTATTAAATACGACCTACAGAAAGACATGCCTCAAGGGTTAACCCCTGTGTCCTGAAAAAAACAAACTATGTTTATTGGAATCTGGGCAGGTAAATGACACATCATGACCCACCATGAAAAAAATGAGGTTCCGAATGAAAAGTTACAGATAATTTGTGCCGGACACTTTCCTTGTGTAGGAGAACTATTTAATAATTTAGAGCAGTTTGAGATTTTAAGCACCGAATACAACTATCAGGATCTGATTTTTGTTGAATATCTGGTTTGCACAATAGGATTCTGCAAAAAGAAACATGAAGGAGAGTGAAAACTGCTGCAATCCCACTTCAATTTCAAGCCCTTGAGAAAACAAATGCCAATCTGAAATAGCTCATTCTGAGCCCACGCTGCTGGCTGGAGGCACTGTAGCCACTAGGGCCCCCGCACCCAGAGGGATGCCCAAGGCCCTGTACTTCGGCCTTCCCCAACTGATCACACAGCTGCAGGGACAGGCAGGAAGGAGGGAGCCAGTGCTGGCTGGCTTCCCAGCCAATCAGAGCTCATTAAAGAAGAAAAAGGAGACACATACTGCTCTAGCAATTGACCAACTTTTTAAAAATTACTGTGTGCTATGGAGTATGGTGGCTTAAGCCTATAATCTCAACACTTTGGGAGTCCCAGGCAGCTTGAGCACAAAAGTTTGAGACCAGTCTGGTCAACATAATGAGACCCTGTCTCGACAAAAAAATTATTTAAAAATGGCTGGGCACGGTGCCTCATGCCTGTAATTCCAGCACTTTGGGAGGCCAAAGCAGGTGTATTACCTGAGGTCAGGAGTTCAAGACCAGCCTGATGGGCCGGGCGCAGTGGCTCATGCCTGTAATCCTAGCACTTTGGGAGACCGAGGTGGGTGGATCACCTGAGGTCAGGAGT
>NW_016107475.1:1560737-1562715 GCF_001604975.1 Cebus imitator | reverse complement strand
AACATGAGTGAAACTCCGTCTCAAAAAAAAAAAAAAAAAAAGAGAGAGAGAGACCCTATCTCTTGGAAAAGCAAAACAGAACAAAGACTCTCTAAATGATAGGATATATCTTAAAATTAGTCTTATTTGGGCTGGGCTCAGTGGCTCATGCTTGTAATCTCAGCACTTCGGGAGGCTTAGGTGGACGGATCACCTGAGGTCAGGAGTTCAAGACCAGTCTGGCCAACATGGTGAAATCCCATCTCTACTAAAAATACAAAAAAATTAGCTGGGTGTGGTGGCTTGCGCCTGTAGTCACAGCTACTCGAGAGGTTGAGGCACGAGAATTGCTTGAACCCAGGAGGCAGAGATTGCAGTGAGCCGAGACCATGCCATTGCACTCCAGCCTCGGTGACAGAGTGAGGCTCTGTCTAAAAAAAAAAATTAGCCTTATTTGACTTGCCTAAAATCTCTGTTAAATAAAACACCTCATAGAAATGAACTCAAGATCCTGTAATTCCACTTCTAGGAATTCATCCTAGAGAAATATTCAATCCCAGCACACATGTTGGCTAGGCATGGTGCTTCATGCCTGTAATCCCAGCACTTTGGGAGGCCAAGGTGGGCAGATCACCTGAGGTCAGGAGTTCAAGACCAGCCTGACCAACATGGAGACACCCTTTCTCTACTAAAAATACAAAATTAGCCGGCATGGTGGTGCATGCCTGTAATCCCAGCTACTTAGGAGGCTGAGGCAGGAGAATCACTTGAACCCGGGAGGCAAAGGTTGCAGTGAGCTGAGATCACGCCATTACATTCCAGACTGCACAAGAGCAAAACTCCATATTGGAAAAAAAAATACAACAAATTAGCTGGGCGTGGTGGCATATGCCTGTAATCCCAGCTACTCTGGAGGCTGCAACAGGAGAATCACTTGAACTTAGGAAGCAGAGGTTGTGGTGAGCTGAGATCACACCACTGCACTCCAGCCTGGGAAACGAGCAAAACTCCGTTTCAAAAAAAAAAACAAAAGGAAGGGAAGAAATCTTGGTAAAAATGACCCAAAAGTAAATATGGTAGTTGGTTACAGAATCCAAAGCCTCCTTTCTTCAAGCTGCTGACGTGTCAACACGGTATTTTAAGAGGTCACTGTGAAATATATGCAGGGATTTCCCTCTAATCATTGCATACTAGGGCCTGAGAAATAGTAGGTGTCAACTGCTTGGTTCTACCACTAAGGAAACTGGAACATAAAGAAAGCGTGGCTTGCCCAAGCCTATTGGACTTTAGAATTATGTTCTTGGGTTCCTCTTTCTGAATTATTACTACCAAAGGTCAAACAAGCAAACAAAACAAAACAAAACAAAAACCCAAAAAACAAATGGAAACTGTCAAGGAGTGAAATCTACAAGGTTTGTGCTTCACAGAATTGTAGTCATTTATCAGGCCCTTCCCCCAGCCTCACCCTTTAGTCCTTGCAGTTTAAGTCCCTTCCTCAAGAGGCCACATGTGTCCCAAGCCTGGGATGGAGGCCCTGTGCTGCACTCACACAGCAGTTTGTTCTGTTCGTGGAACTGAGTTGGTTCCCCTCCAAATCCAAATGTTGAAGTCCTAACCCCCAGTACATCAAAGAATGAGAATATTTGAAGATAAGGCCCTTAGCAGATAACTGAGGTTGACTGAAGTCACAAGGGTGGGGTCTTAATCTGATAGCGCTGGCATCTTTATAAGAAGAGGAAGAGGCCGGGAGCCATGCTCCCATCTGTAATCCCAACACTTTGGGACACCAAGGTGGGTGGATCACTTGAGGTCAGGAGTTTGAGACCAGCCTGGAGAACATGGCAAAATCCCGTCTCTACTAAAAATACAAAAATTAGCTGGGCATGGTGTAATCCCAGGTACTTGGAAGGCTGAGGCAGGAGAATCGCTTGAACCCGGGAGGTGGAGGTTGCAGTGAGCCAAGATCGAGCCACTGCAAAAAAGCGAGACTTCATCTCAA
>NW_016107475.1:1554052-1559222 GCF_001604975.1 Cebus imitator | reverse complement strand
AAAAAAAAAAAAGAGCAGAACCATCCCTAGTCTATAATGAATGGTGCCTTCTGGAATTGTCCCTGCATCATACATACTGTTATAAGGGAATGGTCCAAAAGCAGGCAGCTAATTCATGGCAGGCCCATACTACAACAACTCTGCAGTAGTAATATCACACAGCCATAAAGTTCTTTTCAGCCTTCCTCCTTCCATAGTTGCCTTGGTCTGCTTGGGCTACCATAACAAAATACCATAGACTGGTTGGATTGAGCAATAGCATTTATTTTCTCACAGTTTTAGAGTCTAAAGTCCAAGATCAGGGTGCCAGCATGGTCCCTTTCTAGTAAGGGCTGTTCTCCTGGTTTGCAAATGGCGGCTTTCTTGCTCTGATCTCCCTCACTCCTGCATCCTTGAGGGCAGGGAAGGCTACTATGTTTTCTCTTCTTTTGAAGGGCCTTAATCCCATCATGAGATCCCCATCCTTACAATCTCATTGAATCCTAATTACCGCCCAAAGCTGTAACCACAAATACTATCACACTGGAGAACAGCAGCAGCATATGAATTGTGGGTGGGGAGGGAAGGACACAATCATTTAGTCCATAAAAATAGTGCTTTCAGATGGGAGTGGTGGCTCACACTTGTAATCCCAACACTTTGGGAGGCTGAGGCAGATAGATCACCAGGTCAGGAGTTCAAGACCAGTCTGACCAACATGGTGAAACTCCATCTCTACTACAAATACAAAAATCAGGCCAAGCGTGGTGGCTCACACCTGTAATCCTAGCACTTCGGGAAGCCAAGATGGGCAGATCACCTGAGGTCATAAGTCCAGCCTGACCAACATGGAGAAATCCCATCTCTACTCAAAATAAAATACAAAATTATCCAGGTGTGGTGGTGCATGCCTGTAATCCCGCTACTTGGGAGGCTGAGGCAGGAGAATTGCTTGAACCTGGGAGGTGAAGGTTGCAGTGAGCGGAGATCACACCATTTTACACTCCAACCTGGGCAACAAGAGCAAAACTCCGTCTCAAAAAAAAAAAAAAAAACAGTGCTTTCAAATTTTGGTTTCCTGTTTGCCCTTGATCACAGGCCTGAGAGAGGTGGAACATTCCACCCCATTTTTACACAGATGACAATAAATGTCCAGAGAGTACATGGTTTGTAATTCATTCCTTCATTTAACACATAATTATTGCAATCTTAATATGTGCCAGACATGGCAGGAATCTGCCTTCCCTTTTTCCCCTAAAGAATATGACTACGGGCTGGGCACAGTGGCTCACCTCCGTAATCCCAGCACTTTGGGAAGCCAAGGTGGGCGGATCATCTGAGGTCAGGAGTTTGAGACCAGCCTGGCCAACATGGTGAAACCCCATCTCTACTAAAAATACTAAAATTAGCCTGCCATGGTGACTAGCAGCTGTAATCCCAGCTACTTAGGAGTCTGAGGCAGGAGAATCACTTGAACCCAGGAGGTGGAGGTTGCAGTGAGCAGAGATGGCGCCACTGCACTCCAGCCTGGGCAGCAAGAGTGAAACTCTGTCTCAAAAAAATAAAAAGAAAAAAAGAAAAAAACCAAAAAATCTCAAAAAAAAAAAAAAAAGTGACTACAACCTGGGCAACATGGCAAAATCCCGTCTCTACAAAAAATACAGGAATTAGCTGGGCATGGTAGCCTAAGTCTGTAGTCCCAGCTTCTCAGGAGGCTGAGGTGGAAGAATCAACTGAGCCTGGGAAGTTGATGCTGCAGTGAGCTGTGACTATGCCACTGCACTCCAGCCTGGGCAACAGAGCGAGACCCTGTCTCAAAAGAAAACAAGAATGTGATAATTTAACTTTGCCGCTCCTTGTGGACTTGGCCATTTGTGTTCATTTTTCCCTCCCTTCAGCTCCGTTGTCCTGCAGATATGTCCTGTCCTGGCTTGTGAGCCATACAATGCAGGAGTTACGAAGTCACGCAGATGTGGATTTGAATCCAGGCTCCAGCATGTACTAAGTAAGTGACCTTAGGAAACTAATTAAGTGTTTAGTTTCTATTTCCTTATTCACACCATGGGGCAACCCATCCTGCAGGGTAGTTATACACGAGGCACTTCTGGGTAGTACTGGTACAGCGGCTGGCATAAGGTTAGTTCAATAAAGGGTAGCTGTTATTTTTTATTTTTTTATATTTATTGAGACAGAATCTCACTCTGTCACCCAGGCTGGAGTGCAGTGGCATAATCTCAGCTCACTGCAACGTCTGCTTCCTGGGTTCAAGCGATTCTCTGCCTCAGCCTCCTGAGTAGCTGGGATTACAGGTGCCCACCACCATGCCTGGCTAATTTTTGTATTTTTAGTAGATACGGGATTTCACCATCTTGGCCAGGCTGGTCTTGAACTCCTGGCCTCATGATCTACTCGCGTTAGCCTGTCAAAGTGCTGGGATACAGGCATGAGCCACTGCGTCTGGCAGTAGCTGTTATTTTTATTGGTCATAAGTGAGGCAAGTGAAATGTTGATATAATTAGCCCAGACACATTAAAAGAGTTCTGATTATTTTTTCTTTTCTTTTTTCTTTTTTTTTTTTTTGAGCTAGTGTCATTCTCTGTTGCCCAGGCTGGCGTACAGTGGCATGATCTTGGCTCACTACAACCTCTGCCTCCCAGGTTCAAGCGATTTACCTGCCTCAGCCTCCTGAGTAGCTGGGATTACAGGCGCCCGCCACCATGCTCGGCTAATTTTTGTATTTCTAGTAGAGATGGGGTTTCACCATATTGGCCAAGCTGGCCTTGAACTCCTGACCTTCTGATTTGCCCATTTCAGCATCCCAAAGTGCTGGGATTACAGACATGAGCCAGCACGCCCAGCCTTGGTTATTTTTTTCTATTCATACAAAACAAAACAAACAAAAAACCAAGCCAGAACTATGCTTTTAGTTTAGCAGCAAAAGCACAAAGGTTCACATGAGCAGCCTCAACGCTTTCTGGAAGACACCCGTAGAGCACCACTTTACATTCACACTCCACCCCAAAAGTTACACAAATATCACTATATAATTCTGAAACACATCTAAAATGTGATGGTCCTCAAGCCACATTCTCCAAGCCCCCCACCCTGCCCCTTAAGCAAAGGCACGATGAGTCCCGTCCTGCTCTAGGACAGGTTCTAGTAGCTTCCATCACATGTGCACTTTGGTGGCCTTAGATCCCTGGGCTAAACAACCAAGTCAGTGGAAAGCAGAGCCAGTGTGCATAAGTCTCGGTTCATAGATCTGTGTGTATGAAATAGCTATTTTTATAATTTACTTGCTATTTTGAGTCCTATCCTTTTGGAGTCCTCCCCAACCCCAGGGACTTCCAGGGGCCTCTGCCCTCTGGGCATGTGTCCACTGAGGTTCTTGCAGAGCCATCCATCACTGGCTCTCCATGCCCTGCAGGCAGCAGCTCCGCCATGCCCAACCAGGGACAAGGTCATCTCTTTGCAAGGCTGCCTGGAACAGGGATATGTGATGCAAATGCCTGCAGGGAGCAGGCAAGGAGAGTTATAAGTGAACCAGGCAGTTTGCCTACTAAATGCGTAAGAACATTCTTCTCTTTGACAAAGAAATACGCTAGCTCCGTGTTTCTTTCAACATGAGCCATCTTTAGTCTGCCTTTTGTTTCCCTGTTTACAGGAAAAATCTTGGGTAAAGAGGGACATTCCTCTATTGCCTAGAAAGTAGCAGTGCGAGTGTCATGAATGGCAACTAACCTTTGGCCTCAGCGTAGAGACACAGCAGGGACTGGTGGACACGGTGACGCGCTAAAGCACTCATTCCCTCTCCAACACAGGCAGCCAACTGATGTTGGGACGGACTGAACCCAGGATCACCAAATTTGCCAATTCTTCAAGAGAAGACAAAATCTGAATTTTTATGTGAAATTGTCTAGTTTTTTAATACTGAATGACTGAAATTCACATGGCCAAAGAAAGCCCGTCTGCAGGTCAGATCCAGCCCAAAGTACCTCCTGTTTGTGACTTGGGACCTGGCTTCGGCCCTCAGTCACATCTCCAGGAACAGTCCTGCCTGTCAGCCAGGTTGCTGGAAAGCCCACCATCTGCTTGGCCCACCACCCTACCCAGGGGCCTTCAGCTTTTGCCTGTGGCTCAAATCCTTTCCCTGCTGGGGCTTAAGCTTTTAGAAACAAACGCTTAGGGGAGAAAAATAAACGAGCTTATTTCTGCTTTCTGCCCCATCTCATCCCTTCACTAAAAAAATAAACACAGGCCAGGCGCGGTGGCTCATGCCTATAATCCCAGCACTTTGGGAGGCCAAGGCTGGTAGATCACTTGAGGTCAGGAGTTCAAGACCAGCCTGACCAATATGGTGAAACCCCGTCTCTACTGAAAATGCAAAAAATTAGCCAGGCGTGGTGGCACACGGCTGTAGTCCCAGCTACTCAGGAGGCTGAGGCAGGAAAATTGCTTGAACCTGGGAGGCAGAGGTTGCAGTGAGCTGAGGTTGCACCACTGCACTCTAGCCTGGGGGGCAGAGTGAGACTCCACCTAAAAAAAAAAAAAGAAAAAGAAAAAGAAAATAAACACAGATTGGAAGTATCTGCTAGGAGGCAACAAAGGGAAAGGGGAAAATACCAGAACAGAATTATAGACTAATACCTCAGGCCAGGCCTGGTGATTCATGCCTGTAATCCCAGCACTTTGAGAGGCCAAGGCGGGTAGATCACTAGAGGTCAGAAGTTCAAGACCAGCCTAACCAACACGGTGAAACCCTGTCTCTAGTAAAAATACAAAATTAGCCGGGCGTGGTGGCACACGCCTGTAATCCCAGCAATTTGGGAGGGTGAAGCAGGAGAATTGCTTGAACCCGGGAGGCAGAGGTTACAGTGAGCCGAGATCACGCCATTGCACTCCAGCCTGGGCAACAAGAGCGAAACTCCATCTCAAAAAAGAAAAAAAATTATCCTGTCCCACATACTTACTGAACATATTTGATCTGAGATTATTTATGAAAATATTGTAGGGAGAAAATCCCAATTGAGTCAAATAATCAAATATTCAATTTTTACAGTGAAATATATGTATCTATTGAAACCAGCCTGACCAACATGGTGAAATTCTGTCTCTAAAATTACAAAAGTTAGCCGGGCATGGTGGCATGTGCCTGTTATCCCAGCTACTCTGGAGGCTGGGATGGGAGAAT
>NW_016107475.1:1549473-1553732 GCF_001604975.1 Cebus imitator | reverse complement strand
GAGCCGAGATTGCGCCATTGCACTCCAGCCTGGGTAACATGAGTGAAACTCCGTCTCAAAAAAAATAAATAAATAAATAATCAGATGCTACTAGTTATTACTGGGCCATCACTGGTTTAAAGAACTAACATTATTACTGAGCCATTACTGATTTAAAGGACTAAAACATCACAGCCCCTGTGCTCTGGGAAGATGATAAATTTGGGAGCAGAAAGTTCAGGCTCAAATTACCTTTGTTTCATCATTTTCTTTGGTGGTGGGAGAGAGATGCTGGTCTCAGTGTCATACTGATTTGGGTGGTCAGGAGTGGGGCAAAAATATTAGAAATCCACCAGAAGAAAATCCTTCAAATAAGCGACCTTATTACCCTCCTGACCTATATAATCAGCATGGAGCAAACAGGAATAATTGCCCTGTGCAACCCGGGTGTGTGAGTTTGAGGGAGAGCCAGAGGAATTCAATAACCAATAACCCACATTTACTTCTTTCTTCCCTCTGAATATTTTACAGTAGAAATTACAGAAGATTTGGGTTCCTTTCCCCCAATAAAATGAAAATCATTTTTTAGAGGAAAGTAATTGAATCAGCAGAAATCAGTGGCACATGTGTGGTGAAATTCATAGCAAGTACTGGGACAGACATGGCACATATGTTCTGATCCTCTGAGACTCAGACAGTTGGTATTTCCTGAATTCTCTTTGTGGAGATAACAAAGTTTTCAAATAGCATATATAACAAAATATATTACATCCAAGTTGATAGCCAATGATTTGATAACATTTAATATTAACACCATTAAGACACTTAAAAGTGCTGGGCGCGGTGGCTCACGCCTGTAATCCCAGCACTTTGGGAGGCCGAGGCGGGTGGATCACGAGGTCAAGAGATCAAGACCATCCTGGTCAACACGGTGAAACCCCGTCTCTACTAAAACTGCAAAAAATTAGCTGGGCATGATGGTGCGTGCCTGTAATCCCAGCTTCTCAGGAGGCTGGGGCAGGAGAATTGCCTGAACCCAGGAGGCGGAGGTTGCGGTGAGCTGAGATCGCGCCATTGCACTCCAGCCTGGGTAACAAGAGCGAAACTCCGTCTCAAAAAAAAAAAGACACTTAAAAGTACAGCATCTATAGTCTGCAAATTCTTCCTGCATATGATGATCCTAGCTTTCAGTAAATAAATGCTGTACTTATGGAAGCTGCATTTATTAGGCCTTGACATTAGGTAAGTAATTAAATGACTCCTGGTATCAAAGGGTTCTCTACTCTAGGCTGGAATAAGTGAACATGCTCTCCCAATGCCTATATTCTCAGATAATTTTTGCAATGATGAAATTCGGCTCATATCAGCAGTAGAGAGAGGTGAGCAAGACCACTTGGTACCTAAATATGGGGCGGAGAATTCATGCAGCTGGCAGGAGATGAGACCTCTTTGGAAGAAGGCTCTGGTAGCTTTAATGTGACAAGAGCTTTCAAAATTAAAAATGTCTAGCCATTGTAGCTACAAAATCATAACAAATAAAGAAACATGTATTGGGCACCTCTGACTGAAAGCTTTGAGTCCTTTAGGGACTAAGAAATGAATAAACAAGGTCCCTGTCCTCACAGAGCTTTCATCTAACTGGGGAATCAATCATGAACCCCAGAAACTGTGATATAAAGCAGAAAGGAGAGCCATAGACCAAGAAGACCCTGATCCAAGAACTGTGGTTGCTGCTCTTCGCAAGTGCTGGTCCCAGACTGCTGACCTCAGATTCAGTTTTAGTGACACAGTGGTAACTCGGAATTGGGAGGATGCCAGGAAGAGGGTAGGGACAGAAACATAGAAACGGAACCAGTAACTGACCACTGCCCTCTCTACAGTCTTGTACCCCAACATGGCTTCCAGGAATCCCAGATTTTATCTGTTCAAGGGGAATGCCTAATGATACTAGATAGATATAGAATGTAGGGGAGTGAGGAACTGGAAGAGATCAAAGATTCCATGGAGGAGGGGCTCAGCAGGATTCTGACCCATGAAGACGAAGGGCACTCTGGGCGGGGAAAATTGCAGGCAGCAGCTGAGGCAGGAAACTGCAGGCCATATTTGGAAACCTATAAATAGCTTTTGTGAGTGAAAACCAGAGAGCCCTGAAGTTAGAGGGAGGGTAGAAGTAACAGGTAAGGCCAGAGAGACAGGTGGTGAACAGATTGAGACCTTCCTCCAGTCTGAGCCACACATCTTCTAAAACCTGGCAGTCAGCCTGGTGCTTGACTATTTCATCGAGGACAAATGTGACCGCTGGCAGCCACAAACCAAGAAGACCCTGATCCAAGAACTGTGGCTGCTGCTCTCCGAAAGTGCTGGTCTCAGACTGCTGACCTCGGACTCAGTTTTAGTGACACAGTGGTAACTAGGAATTGGGAGGATGCCAGAAAGAGGGATAGGGCCGGAAACAGAAACGTAATCAGTAACTGACCACTGCCCTCTCTACATTCTTGTACCCCCACATGGCTTCCAAGAATCCCAGTTTTTATCTGTTCAGGAGGAATGCCTAATGATACTAGAGCAGGGCCTCATGTTTGTTTATGCAAGGAAGGAGAAACTGCCTTAACACAGCAAGGAATTTAACAAGGAATAAAACAAACTGAGGATTCTGATGCTGCCGGGTAATAAGAGATCATCCACAAGAGGCAACTGTTAATTTAAAATATCATGGCATTGGGCCGGGCGCGGTGGCTCACGTCTGTAACCCCAGCACTTTGGGAGGCCGAGGCGGGTGGATCACGAGGTCAAGAGATCGAGACCATCCTGGTCAACATGGTGAAACCCCGTCTCTACTAAAAATACAAAAAATTATCTGGGCATGGTGGCGCGTGCCTGTAATCCCAGCTACTCGGGAGGCTGAGGCAGGAGAATTGCCTGAACCCAGGAGGCGGAGGTTGCGGGGAGCCGAGATCGCGCCATTGCACTCCAGCCTGGGTAACAAGAGCGAAACTCTATCTCAAAAAAATAAAAAAATAAAATAAAATATCATGGCATTGATGCAATAGCCTCTGAATGGATTTCTCACCTTTACATGTTTCCCTTTATTTATGTATTTTTCTGCTTGAATTTCAATTAGTCTTAGCCTAACAATGGCTTTTTTTTTTTTGAGGGAGAGTCTTGCTTTGTCACCCAGGCTGGAATGCAGTGGCACAACCTTGGCTTACTGCAATCTCTGTCTCCTGGGTTTAAGTGATTCTCCTGTCTCAGCCTCCCGAGTAGCTGGGACTATAGGAACTTGCCTCCATGCCCAGCTAATTTTTGTATTTTCAGTAGAGTCAGTGTTTCACCACATTGGCCAGGCCCTCCTCAAACTCCTGACCTCAGGTGATCCGCCCCCCTTGGCCTCCCAAAGTGCTGGGATTATAGGCATAAGCCACTGTGCCCAGACAAAAAATATAATTTTAGATATGATGCAGAATTGATAACTGGCTCTCATTCCCTGCCTAGCTCCTAAACCGGGCAGGTAGAGGGGAGGTCTTACAGCGGAGGTCAAGGGCATAAAGGTGGGGAAAAGGCATGGGAACTTATTTCAGAGAGAGAAGAGGTGAAGGGTAAATCTCGTCCTAATTATTCTCCCAGCTGAATTTCTGAATCTGGCCAACTAACTGGGATATTTCCCGAATCACTAATGTTAATCTTGCAGTTTCTGGACTCAGAATTGTCCCGGTAATATTTAACTCGGGGGCTGACCACCACCACCAGGTGGCATCAAATCACAGCTGAGTCTGGCATGAATTTATTTATTATTTATTTAAAAATTATGCTGGTGAGTTGTAAATTTCTCTTGCGTGACTTAAAATTAAAAAATAAAAAAATAAAATATGCCGGGCGTGGTGGCTCACGCCTGTAATCCCAACACTTTGGGAGGCTGAGATGGGTAGATCACGTGGTCAGGAGTTCAAGACCAGCCTGGCCAACATGGTGAAACCCCACCTCTTAAAAAAAAAAACAAAAATAACAAAATAAAGAAAAAAAATTTTTTTTTGAGGCCGGGCGCGGTGGCTCAAGCCTGTAATCCCAGCATTGTGGGAGGCCGAGGCGCGTGGATCACGAGGTCAAGAGATCGAGACCATCCTGGTCAACATGGTGAAACCCCGTCTCTACTAAAAATACAAAAATTTCGGCCGGGCGCGGTGGCTCAAGCCTGTAATCCCAGCACTTTGGGAGGCCGAGGCGGGTGGATCACGAGGTCAAGAGATCAAGACCATCCTGGTCAACACGGTGAAACCCCGTCT
>NW_016107475.1:1547425-1549128 GCF_001604975.1 Cebus imitator | reverse complement strand
TTGCTATGCTGCCCAGGCTGGTCTCAGACCCCAGGGCTCAAGCGATCCACCTGCTTCAGCCTCCCAAAGTGCTGAGATTCCAAGCCTGAGCTGCTGTGCCTGGCCTGGCATGAATTTAGATAGAGCACTGAACTCCCAAATTCCTTACAGCTAGCTAGACTGACCCACACTGGTCATTTTGTTGTTAATCCTGCAAGAAATTGTAACCTTCCATTGCATACAACTGATTTCTTTGGATCTCAGTTATAATTATAATAGGATTTACTGTATTAATTTATAACCAATAATTGATGAAAGTACTCTCTCAGTAAACTAAAGGCCAAAGAACATTAAATTAGACATTGTGCTAATTACTTTGTGCTGATTATACACATAAATATAATATATATACACACCCAGTGGTTGCTTTGGCAGCATATATACTAAAACTGGAAGGATACAGAGAAGATTAGCATGGCCCCTGCACAAGGATAACATTTTTATTTAACTTAAAAAAAAATAAGAAAACCAGGCGCCTTTCGGAGACCTCTGGAGATGCCCCCAGGACCTCCCGGGAATTTTTTTTTTTTATAATGAAAAAAAATAGGCCAGGAGTGGTGGCTCATGCCTGTAATCCAAGCACTTTGGAGGCCAAGGTGGGCGGATAACCTGAGGTCGGGAGTTCAAGACCAGCCTAACCAACATGGTGAAACCCCGTCTTAGAAATAAATAAAAAATACAATAAATAAAAAAATAAGAAAACACACACACATCCCTCATAGCTTGAATTATTTATTTTTTGAGACAGGGTCTTACTCTGTCACCCACACTGCAGTGCAATGGCACAATCTTGGTTCATTGCAACCTCTGCCTCCCAGGCTCAAGTGATTCTCCTGCCTCAGCCGCCCAAGTAGCTGGGATTACAGGCATGCACCACTACCACCTGGCTAATTTTTTTTTTGGTATTTTTAGTAGAGGTGGGGTTTCACCATGTTGGTCAGGCTGTTCTCAAACTCCTGACCCCAAATCATCCACCCTGCTCAGCCTCCCAACGTGCTGGTATTACAGGTGTGAGCCACTGCGCCTGGCTGAGTTTATTTATTACTGAAATTTTCAGGCTGGGCATGGTGGCTCACACCTGTAATACCAGCATGTTGGGAGGCTGAGGTTAGAGGACCACCCAAGGCCACGAGTTCAAGACCTGCCTGGGCAATAAAGTGAGACCCCCATCTCTACAAAAATTACACAAGTTAGCTGGGCATGGGCATGTGTGCCTGTAGTCCCAGCTACTCAGGAGGCTGAGGTGGGAGGGTTGTTTGAGCCCAGCAGGTCAAAGCTGTAGTGAGCTATGATCATGCCACTGCACTATAGCCTGAGCCACAGAGTGAGACTGTGTCTCAAAAAACCCAAGAGAGACAAGGAGACAAAGAAAAAATGAAGGCTGGGCATGGTGGCTTGCACGTGTAATCCTAGCACTTTGGGAGGCTGAGGTGAGAAGATTGCTTTAGCCCAGGAATTTGGGACCAGCCTGAGCAACATGGCAAAACCATGTCTCTACATAAACTTACAAAAATTAGCCAGTGTAGTGGTGTGTGCCTGTAGTTCCAGCTATCAGGAGGCTGGGGTGGGAGGATTGCTTGAGCCTCAGAGGTTGAGGCTGCAGTGAGCCTTGATCACACCACTGCACTCCAGCCTGGGAGACAGAGTGAAACTCTGTCTCAAAA
>NW_016107475.1:1543460-1547135 GCF_001604975.1 Cebus imitator | reverse complement strand
AAAAAAAAAAAAAAAAGCCAGCACATGGTAGTATGTGAGTGTATACACCACATGGTGGTATGTACAGGTACATGCTGGTGGCATGCGCCTGTAGCTGCAGCTACTCAGGAGGCTGAGGCAGGAGAATTGCTGCAATCAGGGAGACGGAAGTTGTAGTTAGCCAAGATCGCACCACTGCACTCCAGCCTGGGTGACAGAGTGAGACTCCATCCCAAGAAATACAGTGGAAGGGGTTGCTGAAATTTTCCTCTGGTAAAATAGTTATTGGACACTTGAAGGTGATTTATTATTTGCTTTCTGTCAATATCACCCTGTGTATGTTTTTCGGGTAGGAGACGGCTTGGTGAGTAGGAATTATCTTCAGTTTCAAATAAATCTTATTTTGATTTTCATTCCTCTGAAAATTAACAATACAGGGATGAAGAACTGTGCCTGTCTTGCACTATTGTGCACCGTTCTTGCACTAAGAATAGGGCTTCACATCATAAGCACTGTATGTGTTGCCATTATTAGCGATCTTTGCAGTGATGACTGTGCTCACAGATCAGATGGACACACTCTCCCTCTTGCTGCTGTCCCTGCTCCAATCATCTGCCTAAGACAGGTACTGTATGTCACACACACACCATTCTGTGGCTACTCCTTGAATGGTTCCCTGAACATTTTAGATGGCTTCCCTCTTACAAAGTTTCTTTCTTTTTTATTTGAGACAGTCTCACTCTGTCACCCAGGCTGTAATGCAGTGGCATGATCTTGGCTCACTGCAACTTCCACCTCCTGGGTTCAGGCAATTCTCCTGCCTCAGCCTCCTAAGTAGCTGGGACTGCAGGTGCACGCCACCAGAGCAAGGCTCCATTGCAAAAAAAGTGGCCCAAAAGAAAAGGGGAAGAGACCAGGTGCAGTGGTGCACACCTGTAATCCCAGTACATTGGGAGGCTGACAGGTGAATCACATGAGGCCAGGAGTTTGAGACTAGCCTGACCAATATGGCAAAATCCTCTTTCTACTAAAAATACAAAAATCAGCCATGAGTGGTGCCACATGCCTGTAATCCCGGCTACTCAGGTTACTGAGGCATGAGAATCTCTTGAACCTGGAGGTGGAGGTTGCAGTGAGCTGAGATTGTGCCACTGCACTCCAGCCTGGGCAACAGAGCTAGACCCTGTCTCAAAAAAAAAAAAAAAGAATTGAGGAAGAATCTTCCTATTTGACAATATAGAATATAAGGCAAAATATATATAATAATAAGAAAAGAAGGGTGTTACATGCTGATGAATGATAGAGCAAATGAGAGAGCAAGAAGTAACTGAAAAAACTACAGGAAGAAATAGATAAATCAGGTTAAAAGATTTTAACACATACTTTTCAGAAATTGATAAATTTAGCCAGGCATGGTGGCTCACGCCTGTAATCCCAGCACTTTGGGAGGCCGAGGTGGGTGGCTCATGAGATCAAGAGATTGAAACCATCCTGGCCAACACAGTGAAACCCCGTCTTTACTAAAAATACAAAAATTACCTGGGTGTGGTGGCCTGCACTTGTAGTCCCAGCTACTCGGGAGGCTGAGGCAGGAGAATTGCTTGAACGAGGGAGGTGGAGATTGCAGTGAGCTGAGATTGCACCACTACACTCCAACTTGGTGACAGAGCAAGACTCTGTCTCAAAAAAAAAAAAAAGATATTGACAAATTGGAATTACAGTTGTAATCGACCATGCCCAGATCAATTTTTCTTTGTATTGATTGATTGATTGAGACAGGGTCTCACTCTTTTGCCCAGGCTGGAGTGCAGGGGTGCAATCTCAGCTCACTGTAACCTCCGCCTCCCAGGCTCAAGCAATCCTTCCACCCCAGCCTCCCAAGTAGCTGGAGCTACAGGCAGGCACCACCACACCTGGCTAGTTTTTGCATTCTTTTGTAGAGACAAAGTTTAGCTTGTTGCCCAGGCTAGTCTTGAATTCCTGGGCTGAAGTGTTCTGCCTGCTTTGGCCTCCCAAAGTGCTGGGATTACAGGCATGTGCCACAGCACCTGGCCTTTTTGATTTAAATGTCTCTTTGAGACAATAATATTAGATCTGTTCAATACAATTTGAGAGTCTGTTTTTTAACTGGTGAATTTAATTAATTTTTATTTATTACAATTCATTATAAGTACATATTTCTGCCTTTTTATTCTATATTTTTTATTTACTACAGGTCTTGGACTGTTTTGTGTTGCTGTAACAGAATAAGGCTGGGTAATTTATCAAGAGGTTTATTTGGCTCAGGATTCTGGTGGCTGGAAGGTTCAAGATTGGGTAGTTGCATCTGGTGAAGGCCTCAGGCTGCTTCCACTCACAGTGGAAAGAGGAAGGGGAATGGGAGTGTGCATAGAGATCACCAGTCAAGAGAGAAAGCAACGGAGAGAAACCAAGGAAGCTGGACTCTTTAACAACCCACTCTCTGGAAAACTAATTCATTCCTGCAAGAGTGAGAATGCGCTCCTGGGAGAGCATTAATCTATTCATGAGAGATCCACCCCCATGACCCAAACACCTCCCACTAGGCCCCACCTCCCAACACTGCCATATTGGGAATCAAATTTCTTTCTTTTTTTTTTTTTGAGAAGCAGTTTCACTCTTGTTGCCCAGGCTGGAGCGCAATGGCATGCCCTCGGCTCACTGCAACCTCCGCCTCCTGGGTTTAAGCAATTCTCCTGCCTCAGTAGCTGAGATTACAGGCACCTGCCACCATGCCCAGCTAATTTTTTAAAATTTTTTGTAGAGACAGGGTTTCACTATGTTGGCCAGGCTGGTCTCAAACTCGGTTCACCTGCCTCGACCTCCCAAAGTGCTGGGATTACAGGCGTGAGCCACTGCGCCCAGCCGGGAATCAAATTTTAACATGAGTTTTGGTAGGGACACACCATATCCAATCCATAACACTACATGTCTTTCTTTTCCCCTTTCTTCTTTTCATTGGATTGTTTTTATTGTTGTTGCCTGCTTAAATGTTAAGCATTCCAGTATGCCTGGAACCTCTTAACTTCAAAGTTCATGTGTGTCTGCTGCATCACACTAGGAATTATTCTTTTTTTATTTTTTGAGATGGAGTCTTGAGCTGTCATCCAAATTGTAGTGCAGTGGTGTGATCTCAGCTCACTGCAACCTCTGCCTTCCGGGTTCAAGTGATTCATGAGGCTGAAGCAGGAGAATCACTTGAACCTGGAATTACAGACCTGTGCCACCACTCCCAGCTAATTTTTTGTATTTTTGGTAGAGCTGGGGTTTCACCATGTTGGCCAGGCCGGTCTCGAATTCCTGACCTCAAGTGATCTGGCTGCCTCAGCCTCCCAAAGTGTTGGGACTACAGGCATGAGCCACCATGTCCATCCCACACTAGGAATTAGACGTCAGTGGAACCTCAGAAATCTATCATTTACCTAAGTGGATCTAAAACAGGGTGTGTGTGTGAGAATTACCTGAAAGCTTCTGAAAAACATAGATTCGGCTGGGCGCGGTGGCTCACGCCTGTAATCCAAGCACTTTGGAGGCCAAGGCATGTGGATCACCTGAGGTCGGGAGTTCAAGACCAGCCTGACCAACATGGTGAAACCTCGCCTTTAAAAAAAAAAAAACAAAAAACAAGGCCGGTCGCGGTGGCTCACGCCTATAATCCCAGCACTTTGGGAGGCCGAG
>NW_016107475.1:1531453-1542848 GCF_001604975.1 Cebus imitator | reverse complement strand
TTTTTAAGGCCAGGCTCAGTGGCTCATGCCTGTAATCCCACACTTTCAGAGGCTGAGGCGGGTGGATTACATGAGGTCAGGAGTTAGAGACCTGCCTGGCCAACATGGTGAAACCCATCTTTACTAAAAATACACACATACACACACACACACACACACACACATTAGCCAGGTGTGGTGGCGGACGCCTGTAATCCCAGCTACTCGGTAGGCTGAGGCAGGGGAATTGTTTCAACCTGGGAGGCAGAGGTTGCGGTGAGGTGAGATTGCACCACTGCAGTCCAGCCTGGGTGACTAGAGTGAAACTTGGTCTCAAAAATAAAATAAAATAAAATAAATAAAATAAAATAAATACTTTTAATTAAAAAAAAATTTTTTTTTTTGAGACGGAGTCTCTGTCACTCAGGCTGGAGGTGCAGTGGCATGATGTTGGCTCACTGGAACCTCTGGCTCCCCGGTTCAAGCGATTCTCCTGCCTCAACCTCTCAAGTAGCTGGGATTACAGGTGCCTGCTACCACACCCAGCTAATTTTTCTATTTTTTGTAGAGATGGGGTTTCATCAAGTTGGCCAGCCTGGTCTCCAACTCGTGGCCTCAAGCGATTCACCTGTCTTGACCTCCCAAAGTGCTGGGATTACAGGTGTGAGCCACCATGCCCAGCCAAGAAGCTAGGATTTGAACCCAAATCTGTTTATTCCATTATCTTCCACTGTTTTCAAAGAGAATCCGATCCCAAGCAGCCCACAGTATAGTGGGAAAGACACAAATAATCTCATTCTATGGTTCATAGTGGCATCCAAGGCAGTGCTATGCGGATAGTAACACTTAATAAACATCAATGAAAAGAAGGCGTGAACTTATCCTGGTTTCTTACTTATTTTTCTATTGATGGTTTCTAAGTCAGGGGAATCACAATCTGGTAAGAAGCAGCAAAGAGGACTGTTAAGGAAACATAAATTTGGAGACAAAATGAAGCCTATGTCACACAGTGATTTTTTTCCTCTCAAAGCTACTGTAACAGGTCATCAGTCATTTTGTGAACGTGTCCATTATAAACCAGGGCTATTTTCATTTGTACTCTTTATCTTTCTAATGTATTCAATAAAAGCCACTAAAGAATAGAAAAATATAATTTTAGTATTATTTTCTCCTTCCTGTCCTCAGTTTTATAACGCTGATGTTGAACACAATAGAGCAAGCAACTATATGTAAGTAGAAATTACTGAGAGGAATCTGCATATGAAATACACACCTTTTACCGCCTTAGTTGGCTTTGTTAACTAGGTTATAAATAGTACAGCTGACATACCAGAAGCGGAAAGCACTTTTTGATGAGCACATGCTATGAATGGAAGAAGTGTTCAAACACAGTGTTTAATTTGGAAAGCTTTCATTAGAACTAGCTAAAAGGGAAAGTGGTTTATTTCCTAATCATAGCCTGCTTAAGGATCCAATCATATAGAAAGATTTATGGAAAAGCTTTCTAAAAACAGATATTTCTGCTTCAATTTGGGTAAACAAGTGATACATTTAATCTATAAACATATGTTGACGGTGTTGGTGATCACTTTTAAAAAAATTTAAGCTTTGGGAGGCTGAGGTGGGTGGATCACAAGGTCAGTAGATCAAGACCATTCTGGCCAACATGGTGAAACTCCATCTCTAGTAAAAACACAAAAATTAGCTGGGTGTGGTAGCATGCGCCTATAGTCCCAACTACTTGGGAGGCAGAGGCAGGAGAATTGCTTGAACCCGGGAGGTGGAGGCTGCAGTGGGCCGAGATCACACCACTGCACTCCAGCCTGGTCAAGAGTGACACTCCATCTGAAAAAAACAAAAAACAAAACAAAAAGAAAATTGAGCGGTTCCTTGGATTAAATAATTTCCTGCTGGGTATATGTGGAGAGGCAAAGGAAGTCACAGGACTAAGATATAAAATTGGGGGATTTCCTGCTCTGGGGTCCCCTTCCACTCAGTGTGGAAGCTGCTTTCCTCTCTGGGATTCCATCTTTGGGTCCCCTTCCACAGTCTTCGTGGAAGCTTTCTCTCTCATCTTTTTCTCTTTCTCTGCCCAAATAAATCACTTTTCTGTAAAAAAAAAAAAAAAAAGATATAAAATTGGAAAGTGCAGTTTATATTTATACCACTTTCAAAAGAGAAAGCTCATACATGTCGTTTTGCTGAAATCACATACCAGAATTTGAAATGTTGAAAACTATTTGAAGAACTTTATTGAGTTAGAACAAAAAGATGCCAATCATTTTGACTGCATGAACATAAAAATTATCATTAATAGGGCAGTATTTTTGCTGGTGTTTATATTGCTAGAGGGCAGAAATTCAGTAAATGTTAACATGCAGGCTGTTTCAATCATTACAAGGTATAGGCACAAAGGCTGGTGATGACTTTTGTAAATGACAAATATAAAATCTGCAGAAATCATTATATTTTTATAGGATGCAATAATTGGGTTTTCAAGCCTTTGTTTAGTTTTGCTATGGCTGTGAAGCAACTATGACACCGATTTAATGCTGCTACTCATCCCGATGACAGTAGAGGTGAGAGGACTAGGGACAATTTTTTTCTTCCCACACATTTGTTTTTAGTCATCTATATTTGCCTGAGTGTCTTGATACCATGGCGATCACTTAGCAACAGCTAGATACAAACTAAGGTAATCTGTCATACCAGCCTCTGATCATCACAAGTTGGGAGGTAGGATACTAGGAAGAAAAAACATAGATGTTTAATGGCTTAAAAAAAAAAAAAAAAGCTTGATCTCACTGTGACCTGCTCTTGTCCATTTCTTCATCTCACTTTCATATATATCTGAAAAAAAGAGACAAGAATCTAAAAAAAATTCCCAACCAACCCCAGTGTTAAAATTGATTAGATAAAACAAAATTTAGAGCTTTCTTAAATAGGGAAAAACAATACATGTTAACCTTTCTTGAATGGAAGCTAATGATCACAAAGGTACATAAAAAGTATAGTGGCATGGTCTTGGCTCACTGCAACTTCTGCCTCCCGGGTTCAAGCAATTCTCCTGTGTCAGCCTCCCAAGTAGCTGGGATGGGACTATGGGTGTGTGCCACCATGCTGGCTAATTTTTTTTAGTAGAGATGGGGTTTCACCATGTTGGCCAAGGTGGTCTCGATCTCCTGACCTCGTGATCTGCCAGCCTCAGCCTCCCAAAGTGCTAGGATTATACAGGCATGAGCCAACGCGCTGGCCCATACAAAGTATTTTGCAAAGACATTTCAAAGGGATTTTTCCATGCTAATGGGCATTCAATTTTTGTTGATGGCTGTTAGGACAAACTTACATAAAATATAAATACCTTTGGACTAGCAGGCTTGTATGACATAATAGATTCTGCCATTTAACTTATTTATTTATTTTTGAGACAAGAGTCTCGCACTGTCACCCAGGCTAGAGTGCAATGGCATGATCTCGGCTCACTGCAACCTCTGCCTCCCAGGTTTCAAGTGATTCTCCTGCCTAAGCCTCCCAAGTAGCTGGGATTATAGGCACATGCCACCACGCCTGGCTAATTTTTGTATTTTTAGTAGAGACAGGGTTTCACCATATTGGCCAGGCTGGTTTTGAACTCCTGACCTTAGGTAATCCACCCACCTAGGCCTCCCAAAGTGCTGAGATTACAGGCGTGAGCCACTGTGCCCAGCAGATTCTGCCATTTTAAAAGTCAACATACCATATAATGCCTTTCATTATCTTTATCATAATTTATATGCAAATCAGAGAAAGTAAAATAATCTAAAAGGAAGAATATAATATAATATTTGGAAAGTAAATAAAAACATCTTGATTTTCAGGGCTATTGATTTAATTTTAAATACTTACCTAGAAAATGGTAAAATACAGGGTAAAGCAAATAGTTGTTAGCAAACAGTTGTCAGTTGAACTGAGATGGCTGTCCAACTTGTGTGCTGGCTCAGATATGTAAATAGCGGCTTCCTGGAGTGCTGTGTTGAGGATTCTGAGACTGAGTGCAGTGGGCCACGCCTGTAAACCTAGCCCTTTCTGAGGTCAAGGGGGTATGCTTGAGCCCAGGAGTTTGAGACCAGCCTGGATGCCATGGTTGAGACCCCCATCTCAAATAAATAAAAAAATTAAGAGAGGATTCTTGAGGGTTGGTGGGAAAAGGGCTGTGAATGATGTGTAAGTGTCTGCTAGGACTGGGAGGGAGAGCAGAGGGTAAAAGACTTTTTTTTTCCCCAAGAGGTGCTGAAGGAAAGGACTTGTTAAGTGAAATGGGGGTGGATGGATACGAAGGAGGGTGAGCCCAAAGCACCCGAATATACTTCAAATTTATTGTGTCTTACATTTGATATTAAAATTAATGTGAATCTTATGTTCAACTCCACAATTTATGTTTGGAATGCCATAAAAGTTTTGAAAAATCATTTGTAGTTAAAGTACCTACTTTTTTTTTTCATAAAGATGGGGTTTCACCATGTTGGCCAGGCTGGTCTTGAACTCCTGACCTCAGGTGATCCACCCACCTCAGCCTCCCAAAGTGCTAGGATTACAGGCGTGAGTCACCGCGCCCGGCTAAGGTACCTACTTTTAACTTTGTGGAAGAAAAATGTCACTAGACAATGCGCATGCTCCTTTTGTGGCTTCCACAGCACCTGGAAGGCTGCTGCATATCCTTAGGGTCTCTAGACCCCATTTAGTGAAACCCACACCTAGGAAATCATAGAAACAAAAATGTTTAAATATGTATATG
Source organism: Cebus imitator (assembly GCF_001604975.1). Taxonomy (NCBI): domain Eukaryota; kingdom Metazoa; phylum Chordata; class Mammalia; order Primates; family Cebidae; genus Cebus; species Cebus imitator. The sequence continues at coordinate 1,538,095 of NW_016107475.1, read as the reverse complement.
ATAATGTAAGTTTCATGGAAGTAACTTTTTTGTTCTTGTTGTTGAGACTGAGTCTTGCTATCACCCAGGCTGGAGTGCAGTGGTGCGATCCTGGCTCACTGCAGCCTCTGCCTCCCGGGTTCAAGCAATTCTCTTGCCTCAGCCTTCCGAGTAGTTGGGACTACAGGCAAGAGCCACAACACACAGCTAATTTTTGTATTTTTAGTAGAGATAGGTTTTCATCATGTTGGCCAGCCTGGTCTCAAACTCCTGACCTTAGGTGATCCGCCTGCCTCAGCCTCCCAAAGTGTTGGGATTTCAGGTGTGAGCCACTATTGCTGGCCCAGAGAAGTAACTTGATCATCAGTGGCAGAGCTGGGATTTGAAGACTGCAACTCCCACCCTTTTGGTTTTGTTTTTAGAGACGGGGTCTCATCATGTTGCCAGGCAGATCTCAAAACTGCTTCAAGTGATCCTCCCACCTTGGCCCCACAAAGTGTTGGGATAACAGGCATGAGTCACCATGCCTGGTCAGAGCCTAATTTCTTAGCAAAGACTATCTGTATTCCTCCAAAGTCCAGTACCAGGGTTCCTTGAGATTCAGGGTTTGGCATTAAATTAATGATCTGAAAAAGGACTTTGTGGCTACCGAGGACCATACAGTAACTAGTAAGTTGGCAATTTCAGTATTGTTCAAACAACAACAACAACACAGTTTTTGTTTGGGGTGATGAAAAAGTTTTACAAACAGATAGTGATGGTTGCACAACAGTGTGAATGTAGCTAATGCCACTGAACTGTACACTTAAAATAACAAAAATGGCATAATTTATGCTATCTATATGTTATCACAATTAAAAAAAAGTAAAAAAGGCCGGGCACAGTGGCTCAAGCCTGTAATCCCAGCACTTTGGGAGGCCGATGCGGGTGGATCACGAGGTCAAGAGATCAAGACCATCCTGGTCCACATGGTGAAACCCCGTCTCTACTAAAAATACAAAAACATTAGCTGGGCATGGTGGTGCGTGCCTGTAATCCCAGCTACTCAGGAGGCTAAGGCAGGAGAATTGCCTGAACCCAGGAGGCGGAGGTTGCGGTGAGCCGAGATTGCGCCATTGCACTCCAGCCTGGGTAACAAGAGCGAAACTCCGTCTCAAAAAAAAAAAAAAAAAAAAAAAAAAAAAAAAAAAAAAAAAAAAAAAATGGGTGGTGGGAAAAAAAAAAAAAAACCCGGGCTAGAAAGCTATCAAAAAAAAAAAAAAAAAAAAAAAAAAAAAGATCATGGAAGATTACATTTAATTGTTAAGGTAACAATTATCCAAACTCCTGACCTCAAGCTATCCTCTCACCTCAGCCCCCCAAAGTGCTGGGATTATAGGCGTAAGCCACCATGCCCAGACTCTGCAACATTGTCATTTTTTTTTTTAATGATAAAGGTTTGAAATTGAGGGCACATTTTATTATTAATAGTTTCCATTATGATGTTTTATTAACAATAAAGTACTCTAACAAGATAATCATTTACCTTTCTTTTTCCCATCTTCAACCCTGATTCCTTCTCATATTAACCGTTTCATTCTTTCAGAATGGGTCCTGGCTTTCCATTAGGGAGACGACAGACTTGCTACAGCAAGTGCAGGGCAGAGTGCAGGGCCGCTGCTAGGCACACAAATTCCAGTGAGGACATCAGCTGTGAACTTTTAAGAAGCCATTTCAGTAAAGCAGCACAGCAAGAGGCTTGATGCATTTGTTCAGCAAGTATTCTTTGAGTACCTAAAGTGTGGTGCTGATCTAGATAATGGGGACCTGCTAGTGAATGACCAATTGTAAGAGGTAAGGAGTCAGCAGACTGTAAGAAGGTTTGCTGGTAAAGCTGAAGGAAAATTTGGAGGTGGAAGGATAAACAGGGTGAAGTAAGAAGTTTTATTTTAGGTACAAGGAGAACTGAACACATTCACAGCCAGCAGAGAAGACACTGAAGATTCAAGAATAGAGACATGAAGGAGACATGAGGCAACAGCTTCAAATCGTTGAAAAAAAAAGTCATTTTTTTTTCTTAAGGAAAAGCCAAGGGCTGAGTGCGGCGGTTCATGTCTGTAATCCCAGCACTTTCGGAGGCTGAGGCGGGCGGATTGTGAGGTCAGGAGTTCAAGACCAGCCTCACCAACATGGTGAAACCCCATTTCTACTAAAATACAAAAATTACTAGGTGTGGTGGTGTGCACCTATAATCCCAGCTACTCAGGAGGCTAAGGCAGGAGAATCGCTTGAACCCAGGAAGCAGAGGTTGCAGTGAGCTGAGATCGCGCCACCCTGTATGACACAATGAGACTCTGTCTCAAAAGAGAGAGAGAGAGAGAGAGAGAGAGAGACAGAAAGAGGCACTACTTGGAACAAGCTAGTCAGTCAGAGGTGGTTTTCTCTGCCAGCTTCTGCATCTGTAAATGGGGGACTAATACCCATCCCTAAGAGTGTTTGTGGGGGTTCAAACAAGTGAGTGTAGTTAGGGCCCCTAGCAGAGTGCCTGGGACAAGGAAGTCTGCGCTAACGCAGCCTTTAGTATATATATTATTTTGAGACAGAGTTTCGCTTGTTGCCCAGGCTGGAGTGCAATGGCGCAATCTTGGCTCATTGCAACCTCCATCTCCCGGGTTCAAGTGATTCTCCTGCCTCAGCCCCCCGAGTAGCTAGGACTACAGGCATGCCCCACCATGCCTGGCTAATTTTGTATTTTTTTTTTTTTTTTTTTTTTTTGAGACGGAGTTTCGCTCTTGTTACCCAGGCTGGAGTGCAATGGCGCGATCTCGGCTCACCGCAACCTCCGCCTCCTGGGTTCAGGCAATTCTCCTGCCTCAGCCTCCTGAGTAGCTGGGACTACAGGCACGCGCCACCATGCCCAGCTAATTTTTTGTAGTTTTAGTAGAGACGGGGTTTCACCATGTTGACCAGGATGGTCTTGATCTCTTGACCTTGTGATCCACCCGCCTCGGCCTCCCAAAGTGCTGGGATTACAGGCTTGAGCCACCGCGCCCGGCCTAATTTTGTATTTTTAGTAGAGATGGGGTTTCTCCATGTTGGTCAGGGTGGTCTCGAACTTCTGACCTCAGGTGATCCACCTGTCTTGGCCTCGCAAAGTGCTAGGATTCCAGGCGTGAGCCACTGCGTCTGGCCAAGTATACTTAACAAAGAAGAAATGGAAGGGAGGAGAGTGCAAGTGAGTTCATGGGTCTGGAGTGAGTAGTGAGTGAGGTTTGCAGAAGCCAACTGGCAATTTGGGTGTACTAGACAGAGGAAAGCAGGACAATGGCTAATGAACGAATTCTTCCCTCTAGCAGGAAACTGGGGGTGGGGAGAGCTGGAGAGGGGGCCGAGGAGATATTCTAGAGCCATTAACTCTACTTACTATCTCCATTTGCCACACCCAGGGAGCCCCAGGCTAAGAGGTGTGACTGAGGAATGTCTCAGTGCCCCGAAATTCTCTTTAGAGATTGTCTGAAACTATAAGAACTTCCTATGTGCTAATAAATAAATATCCCTGAAGAAGGGGCAGGGAGAAAGGCTAACAGTTTCATTTTGGAGTGAACTAGCCAACTTGTTAGGTTCTGTAAAAGCTGGCCAGGATGCTGAGGAAGTGAGAATTCTAAGTGGGGCCTGAGGAAGGAGGCCAGGCACCCCTGCGGGCCAGGCAGAGCTCTGTCACTCAACAGGGAGGGTGGGGCTACTGGTCCGAGGGATCTCAGGGAGTCAGGATGGCAAGGTATGGGAGATGGGATAAAGGACATGAGAGCAGCTGGAAAGATGACAGGGAGGTAGGAAAGGTCCGGAAGAAAGCAGCAAGGCAGGTGTTGAGACAGAAAAGTCTCAGGGTTACATGTCGCATAAAGGAGAGCTAGAATCCTTTAGGTCATGCAGAGGCAGCTTGGCAGGAAGCTTGCGTTAAGCTCTGTGGATTCCTTCAGGGCCTCTCTTTGGGCTTCACATTCCCTCCTTCCTGAACCTCAAGTAGCATCTTTGTTATTTAGATAGGCAGAAATACCAAACTTTCAGAAAATAAAACAAACCGGAAAGGGATTTCATAATTATCTTGTTTAATCTCTTTTTTTTTTTCACACTTGACTTTTGGGTCAACTTTTGAATCTCATTTTACAGATGAGAAATTGAGGCTCAGAGGGAAGTGACTTGCGTAAGGTCATATAGCAAACCAGGTGCTAATGCAGAATTAGTGGCGCCCTAGGATCCTGCCTGGTGCCCTGCAGTGCCCGACCATCTGCTTAGTAAAACCCACAGTTTGCTGGAGTTCCTGCACATCCAACCAGCACACAGGAACGCAAAGCATGACTCTTCTTTGTGGAAGTTAATGATTAAAACCTAGTCTGATCTAAAGCATCTTATTCATGGTTACTAATTAAGCCAATTTCAGTGAGAAAAGGCATTTCAAACAGAAGTGTTCTCTTAAGCTAAGTCTATAGGCCTTAAATTATAGTGGCATAAACTGTATAATTACAGTATTTCGAGTACACTTAAAATATTTTATAATATAATACCTGAACCTCTGTAGCTTTACATTTTCTCTTCATTGCATGCCACATGTTGGGCCCTGATAAAATGATTTTGTAACTTTTCAGGGAGGAATTTTACTAAAATAACTTCATTTAGTGTTTGAGTGAACTAGGTAATAAAATCTGTTTGCTGTGTCCGCTGTCTCCAGATAGGGCTGTAATTACACCACATGAGGAAGAAAGGTAACTGAGTTTCAGTCTAGATCATTTATGTAAACTCAGCCTTCTTGTCAACGATGTTCTCATATTGCATGAGTTCAAACCTCAAAAATCATCTCCTAGGAACCACACAGAGACAGTGTCCAATTGCAGGCCTGTCAGATTGCTTATATTCATTCTGTAATTGGATGTCTGTGGTTCAAGACCAAAATCTGACATTCTGAGGTTAAAAGAACACTCTCACCAATGAATTTTCTAGTACAAAAATTCTATTTCTGAAACCCGTAAAAATTAAAGTATTCCTTAAACTGAGGTATTATACAAATGAATACATTTCACTTGAAAAAATCTCCTTTTTCCTTAAAAATTTTTTTTTGGTTCTTTGAAATATGTTTAAAAAAACGGATCGTCAAGAAAGAAAAACAGACAATTCCTAATATAACCAATTTAACATCTGATAACATTTTAATCTCCTACTTCAAGTATTTGGCAACTTTTCAGCAATTTCTCCAAAAAGATATTATAAAAACCATAAAGCACAATGCATATTCATACTGCATTATAAATCCAAAAACATGGGCTAAGCGAAGTGGCTCATGCCTGTAATCCCAGCACTTTGGGAGGCCGAGGTGGGTAGATCACCTGAGATCAAGAGTTCGAGACCAGTCTGGCCAACATGGTAAAACCCCATCTCTACTAAAAATACAAAAATTAGCCAGGTGTGGTGGCAGGTACCTGTAATTCCAGCTAATCGGGAGGGTGAGGCAGGAGAATTGCTTGAACCCAGGAGGCGGAGGTTGCAGTGAGCCAAGACTGCAACCAGCCTGGGCAACAAGAGTGAAACTCCGTCTCAAAAAAAAAAAAAAAAAAAAAAAATCCGGAGACATAATTTCGAGGCAACAAATAAAATGTATTTTTCTTAATCCATTCAACTACTCTCCATTATGGGAAATTGGTCACTAGTTTTTGATTTGACAGTCCTCCCTGGTTGGTATGGAGAACGTTTCTCTTGACACCTGCAGCTTCCAGCCTGCTTTGTCCTCTCTGGAAGGAAAACCACAGGCCACCGCCCTGGCGCCATCCCTGGCTCGGTCCAATCAATAAGGACTTATTTCCTGTCCATTTGCTGAGGTCACAGGAGCGAATCTCATTAATTATTTCTGCGACTGCAGCCTCAAGTGTGCTTCTGGCGTGACAAGTGAAAACTGCTTGACCTTTTTTTCTTCTAATTTTGTTTGTAGCAGTTCCAAAAAAAAAAAGCAGTACTCATTTAGCAATGTGATAAAAGGAAGGAAAAATGCATATGTTTTAAAAGTCATTAACGCATCATGAAAGCTTTCCCAATCACCTCATTCCCTAGGATTTTCAGCTAACAATAGTGTCTTTTTAATTTGATGTCATGAAAACCTGGTCACAGCAAACACAATGTTTTCTAAAGCAGATCTGGCCTCCGAGGGAGGAAAGCTCTCCAGGGCCTCCAGTGCCTTGTTTCCATGGTAACGACACAGGTCAATAGCTGAAGTCACACCTTTGCCAGCTTTGATTCTTTCTCGCAACTGTTAAGAAACAAATCACGATAAAGTCAGTTTTTAAGGTACACAGTAAGCACCACAATTAAACTGGGGAGGGGAGATGGAAAACAAAGAGAGGGAGAAACGGAATAGATTGAGTATTTCTGCTACATGATTTTCTGGAAAAGAGGACATCATTTCCCAATGATCTTGAGGCACTCATTCCCTAAGGTTGTTTAGTGTCTGTGCTCCAGAGAAGCACAATAGGCTCCAATCAGCCTAATTACACCTCTTCCTGACACCTACCCCTTGATATCTTGAAATGTGCTATGCTGGGGGATGGCAGTAATGAAGGCAGAGGACATTTACATCTCTGGCATTTTGAATTCAGCAGCCTGATATTCTTCTTCTTCTTCCTTTTTTTTTTTTTTTTT
>NW_016107475.1:1529669-1530761 GCF_001604975.1 Cebus imitator | reverse complement strand
TTACACTGTCACCCAGGCTGTAGTGCAGTGGTGCAATCTTGATTCACTGCAACTTCTGCCTCCTGGGTTCAAGCAATTCTCCTGCCTCAGCCTCCTGAGTAGCTGGAACTACAGGCGTGTGCCACCACGCCCAGCTAATTTTTTTGTATTTTTAGTAGAGATGGGGTTTCAGCATTTTGGCCAGGATGGTCTTGATCATCTCACCTCGTGATCCGCCCGCCTCAGCCTCCCAAAGTGCTGGGATTACAGGCATGAGCCACCACACCTGACCCTGAATGCTACATTTTTAAAACTCAAAGACTTTGTTTAGTTGGGAAGAATGAACTAAAACTCTTTGCAAAGAATGTCGGCTGGGCACAGTGGCTCTTACCTATAACTCCAGCACTTGGGAGGCTGAGACAGGAGGACTGCTTTAGCCTAGGAGTTCTGACCAGCTTGGGCTACATAGTGAGACCCTATCTCTACAACAAATAAAAAAAATTAGCCAAGCATGGTAGTGTACAATTGGAGTCCCAGTTACATAGAAGGCTATGGTGGGAGGATCACTTGAGCCCAGGAAGTAAAGGCTGCAATGAGCCATGATTGCATCACTGTACCACTCCAGCCTAAGCAATGGTGCAAGACCTAGTCTCAAAAAAAAAAAGGTGGGTGTGGTGGCTCACGCCTAAAACTGCAGCACTTTGGGGGGCTGAAGTGGGTGGATCACCTGAGGTTGGGAGTCTGAGACCAGCCTGGCCAACACGGTGAAACCCCGTCTCCACAAAAAATACAAAATTAGCCAGGTATGGTGGCGCATGCCTGTAATCCCAGCTACTTGGGAGGCTCAGGTGGGAGAACTGCTTGAACCCGGGAGGCGGAGGTTGTGGTGAGCCAAGATTGTGCCATCGCACTCCAGTCTGGACAACAAGAGTGAAACTCTATCTCAAAAAAAAAGGATAAACAATTGCTGACAAATGAAAATGACTTTCAATCCTCTTTGATGATGAGAAAGGACCAATACAATGGTTACACTTTAGAGCTGAAAAAGACACATATAATTAATTATTTGGTCTGCTCGCTTTCTGTTGCTCCATTGCCATCTTCTCTTTCTTA
>NW_016107475.1:1523904-1526869 GCF_001604975.1 Cebus imitator | reverse complement strand
TTGAGACAGAGTCTCGCTCTGACACCCAGGCAGGAATACAGTGGCGCAATCTCAGCTCACTGCAAACTCTGCCTCCTGGGTTCAAGTGATTCTCCTGCCTCAGCCTCCTGAGGAGCTGGAACTACAGATAGGCACTACCATGCCCGGCTAATTTGTTTGTATTTTTAGCAGAGATGGCATTTCACCATCTTGGTCAGGCTGGTCTTGAACTCCTGACTTCGTGATCTGCCTGCCTCGGCCTCCCAAAGTGCTGGGATTATAGGCGTGAGTCAATGCGCCTGGCTTAGTGTTGTATTTTAATTATCCATTCACTTATCTATGGCTTTATGAGACTTCAAGCTCCTTACTGCATAATGCATGAAACATGAATAAATAAGCTGATTTATTCCTCTAATTATATAGTTAAGAGAACAGAGGTCCAGAGAAACTCAGTGACTCAAGATCATAGATGGAGGCAGGCAGGATAATCAGAAGCCATGTTTTCTAATGCCTTGTCCAGTGACACTTAATACTAAACTCCATCAGATTCCCAGCACTCCACAGGTATTTCCACACTGCATGTAACCTTTAGGAACTGTTCTAGCCTAGGTTTCCTTGGTCTCTTGCCAATCATTGAATGCACAAAGGCACTAAAATGGTGCTAGTATCAGAGGCAGCCAGATTCAAACTCCCATTTTAGCTTTATAATCTTATGGAAACCATTTAACTGTTTTCTTTTTTTTTTCTTTCTTTCTTTTTTTCTTGAGATGGAGATTTACTTTTGCAGCCAGGCTGGAAAGCAATGCTTCAATCTCAACTCACTGCAACTTCCACCTCCCGGGTTCAAGCAATTCTCCTGTCTCAGCCTCCCCAGTAGCTGGGATTACAGGTGCCTGCTGCCACACCCAGCTAATTTTTTTATACATATATATTTTTTTAGTACAGACGGAGTTTCACCATGTTGGCCAGGATGGTCTCGATCTCTTGACCTCGTGATCCACCCGCCTCGGCCTCCCAAAGTGCTGGGATTAAAGGCGTGAGCCACCGCGCCCGGCTACAATGGTTACACTTTAGAGCTGAAAAAGACACATATAATTAATTATTTGGTCTGCTCGCTTTCTGTTGCTCCATTGCCATCTTCTCTTTCTTAATGAATGCCTCAAACCTCCTTCTAATTCTCTAAGTCAGAAACTTGGAGGTCTTCATTCCCCATAACTGGTCAGACACTGGGGCAGTCCTAGGGTTGCTCATTCACAACTGAACTTTTTCACTGCCAGAGACTGGGTGCAGCCAGGTGACAAGTTCTGGTCTGTAAGTTGTGAAGGAGGCATGCCACTTGGGGGCTGCAGCATTAAACTGTCCTGTGAGTCCTTCTTGCACAGCTACCAGCCCTCACTGGAGATGTTCCTTGGCCTGGATCCCTGAGTGACTGTAATGAGCACCACAGTGCCTCGCCCGCCTGAGGCAGACATGTAGAGTAGGCAAGAAACCCAACTTTGTTGTTTTAAACCACCGAGGTTGTGAGACTATCTGTGGCCATTTTGACTGATACAGTCAATGAATCCTAGTCATTCTCTCTCTTCAGAGCTCTCAATTTTATCCTCTACTCTTCATTCCCGTTGCCACTACATTAGTTCCGGCCATCGTCATCCCTCGCCTCAGTTACTTTTTGCAATCATTTCCTAAAGAGCCTTCCCACCACCAGTTCTGCATCCCTGGGCTCCAGCTTCTATGCTGCCAAGGAGATCTTGATAAAACACAAAGACAATCTTGCTTAAAACCCTTCTAATAGCCTTAAGAGAAAAGTCCAAGCTCTTTCATGAGGCATTTAAGTCCCTTTGCAAGCTAGCTCTTGCTTGGCTTCACTTTTCCCACCTTTTCCTCCTTTATTTATTTTTTAGACAGGGTATCGCTCTGTCACCCAGGCTGGAGTGAAGTGGGGTGATTTCAGCTCACTGCAACTTCAAGTTCCCCAGCTCAAGTTATCTTTTCACCTCAGCCTCCTGGGTAGCTGGGATGACAGGCAACCTGTACCATGCTTGTTTTTTTTTTTGAGATGGAGTGTTGCTCTGTCACCCAGGCTGGAGTGCAATGGCATGATCTCGGCTCACTGCAACCTCCACCTCCCAGGTTCAAGCAATTCTTCTGCCTTATCCTCCCAAGTAGCTGGGATTATAGGTGCATGCTACCATGCCGCCCAGCTAATTTTTTGCATTTTTAGTAGAGACAGGGTTTCACCATGTTGGCCAGGCTGGTCTCAAACTCCTGACTTCAGGTGTTCCATCTTCCTTGGCCTTCCAAAGTACAGGGATTACAGAAATGAGCCACCATGCTGGGACCATGCTTGGTTACCTTTTAAAATTTTTTGGGCCGGGTGTGGTGGCTCACGCCTGCAATCCCAGCACTTTGGGAGGCTGAGGCAGGCAGATCATGAGGTCAAGAGATTAAGACCATCCTGGCCAACATGGTGAAACCCCATCTCTACTTAAAATACAAAAATTAGCTGGGCGTGGTGGCGTGCGCCTGTAGTCCCAGCTACTTGGGAGGCGGAAGCAGGAGAATTGCTTGAACCTGGGAGGCAGAGGTTGTAGTGAGCCGAGATCCTGCCACTGCACTCCAGCCTGGTGCCTGGCGACAGAGCGAGACTCTGTCTCAAAAACAAAAATTTTTTTTTGTAGAGACGAAGTCTCGCTATATTGCCCAAGCTAATTTCAAACTCCTGGGCTCAAGAGATCCTCGTGCCTCAGCCTCTCAAACTTTCTCCCCTTTAATCATAGGGGAACCAACTGCAGTTCTCAGAGGTAACCTGACCTACCATCTCCCCCTGGGGCTGTCCTCCCCCACCCCAACAAGCTCCCCAAATTCCACCTGAGTAGAATGCACTCAGTTAGGATGATGGCCCTAGGAGCCCTCTTCCTCTGGGCACCTGGAGTATCCTGTGCACATCTGGGGTAGTGTATTGTTTTAGTGTGTGTATTTTTTTTTT
>NW_016107475.1:1521191-1522589 GCF_001604975.1 Cebus imitator | reverse complement strand
CTGGAGTGCAATGGCATGATCTCGGCTCACCGCAACCTCCGCCTCCTGGGTTCAAGCAATTCTCCTGCCTCAGCCTCCCGAGTAGCTGGGACTACAGGCACTCACCATCATGCCCAGCTAATTTTTGTATTTTTAGTAGAGACGGGGTTTCACCTTGTTGACCAGGATGGTCTCGATCTAATTTTTATATTTTTAGTAAAGATGGAGTTTCACCACATTGACCAGGCTGGTCTCGAACTCCTGACCTGAGGTGATCCGTCCCCTTGGCCTCCCAAAGTGCTGGGATTACAGGCGTGAGCCACTGCGCCTGGCCTTGACTGTTTTCAGTTCTAAATGGGGATGATAGGCCTGTAATCCCAGCACTTTGGGAGGCCAAGGTAGGCAGATCACGAATTCAGGAGACCAAGACCATCCTGGCTAACATGGTAAAACCCAGTCTCTACTACAAATACAAAAAATTGGCCGGGCATGGTAGCATGTGCCTATAATCCCAGCTACTTGGCTGAGGCAGGAGAATCACTCGAACCTTGGAGGTGGAGGTTGCAGTGAGCCAAGATCATGCCATTGCACTCCAGCCTGGGCGACAGAAATGAGATTTCGTCTCAAAAAAAAAAAAAGGAAAAAAGGAAAAAAAATGGGGATAATATAAGTCCCTTGCAGGACTTTTGAGGAGACTACATAAGACAGCACAGAGTGCTTGATAGTGCCTAAATCACAACAGATGCTCAGATGACTTAATTTCCCCTCACCAAGCCCTTAGCCATTACCAAGAAAGCCATCCCACCCACCACAATCAAGTCTATTTTGGCTTGATATACAATAACCTCGAACTAGTTGGACTTGGATAGAGCAGTCTTAAGAGAAAAAAGGAAGAAAGAAAAGAAATAAAAAGAAAAGAGAGAGAGACAGAAAGCAAGCAATTTTTTCATTCTCTTCTCCAAATCTAAATTAGGGAGGCCAACATTCTTCTCCTACACTAGACTTCTAGGTTGGTACCTGTAGGCATGTAAATGTCTGCATGAGTAGATTAGATGTTTATGAGTATTAACTGAGTATTTACTATATGTAAAGAGTAGAATAAGCCTTCTTTGCTTTGTGGATCAAGAGTTAATTAAGGGATGGCCAGGTGTGAGGGCTCACTCCTGTAATCCCAGCACTTTGGGATGCCTAGGAGGGCGGATCACTTAACGTCAGGAGTTTGAGACCAGCCTGGTCAATTTGATAAAACCCCATCTCTACTAAAAATACAAAAATTTGCCGGGTATGGTGGTGTGCCCCTGTAGTCCCAGCTACTTGGGAGGCTGAGGCAGGAGAATCACTTGAACCCAGGAAGTGGATGTTGCGGTGAGCTGAGATCACGCCATTGTACTTTAGCCTGGGTGTCACAGTGAGATTCTG
>NW_016107475.1:1517842-1520941 GCF_001604975.1 Cebus imitator | reverse complement strand
AAAAAAAGGAATGCCATCTTGGTATTAGAATTAGGGAAAGACGTAGGGTGTGGCAGCATGCGCCCATAGTTCTAGCTACTCAGGAGGCCAAGGTGGGAGGACTGCTTGAGCCCAGGAGTTGGAATCCAGCCTGAGCAACATAGCAAGACCCATAGTGAGATCTTTCTTTTTTGGGGGGGGGAGGGGGGACAGAGTCTTGCTCTGTCACCCAGGCTGGAGTGCAGTGACACGATCTCGACTCGCTGCAACCTCCACCTCCCAGGTTCAAGTGATTCTCCTGCCTTAGCCTCCCAAGTAGCTGGGATTACAGGCAAGTGCCACCATGCCTGGCTAATTTTTGTATTTTTTTGTAGAGATGGGGTTTCACGTTATTACCCAGGCTGGTCTCAAGCTCCTAGGCTCAAGTGATCTGCCTGCCTCAGTCTCCCAAAGTCTTGGGGTTACAGGTGTGAGCTACCGTGCCCAGCCAAGACCCTGTCTCTTAAATAAAAAAATTGTAAGACTAAAATAAATTCCATGAAGAGGGTCTGTAAGGACAAATGTGCATTCAGGTTATCAGGGAGCCCTTGGATGCCGCTACCACTCTGGAATTTGGCTTTTGTTTAGATTCTGATTGTCCTTGCTTTTCTAAGACTACTCATGCTCCCATTTCAAACATAATATAATACTCTAAGACAAGTAACTGTGCAGCACCCCAGTGAGCCCTTTCTCGCTCACTGTGCCTGACACTACTATCAGGCATTCCTCTTCTGCCTCGGCCTCTCCGTCTTCTCCTCGCTCTGGATACCCAGCCCCCAGCCTAGAGCACCTTTACACTTTCACAAAGGCATCCCCCACTTCTGTCCTGTTCTGGCATGGAATGCACATAACGTCCTTCCCCACTACTGAAGACTGTGAAGAATCTCAGAGATGGGAGATTCAACTGACTCATGTCATCAAACATAAGACACACACACACACACACACAAAAAAAAAAGACTGGCTGGGAATGGTGGCTCACACCTGTAATCCTGGCATTTTGGTAGGCCAAGGCAGGTGATCACTTGAAGTCAGGAGTTTGAGATCGGCATGACCAACATGGTGAAACCCTGTCTCTACCAAAAAAATACAAAATTAGCCACGCATGGTGGTGCATGCCTGTTATCCCACCTACTTGGGAAGCTGAGACAGGAGAATTGCTTGAACCCCGGAGGAGGAGGTTGCAGTGAGTCGAGATTGCACCACTGCATTTCAGCCAGGGCAACAAGAGTGAAACTCTGTCTCAAAATACATAAAAAAAAAAAAAAAAAAAAGACAAAGGAGCATTCTGAAACACAGACCAGTGAATTTATGGAGAATTTATGGCAAAACTTCAAAAAGCATTGTACAAAAAACAGATGGTTTGTGGGCTCTAGAAAAAAAAGGCAATGGTGGTGGTGGTCCCAGGTGAAACCCTGTCTAACCTGTCTAACGTGGTGAAACCCGGTCTCTACTAAAAATACAAAAAATTAGCTGGGCGTGGTGGCACACCCCTGTAGTCCCAGCTACTCGGGAGTCTGAGACAGGAGAACTGCTTGAACCCAGGATGTGGAGGTTGCAGTGGGCCGAGATTATGCCGCTGCACTCCAGCCTGGGTAAGAGAACGAAACTCTTTTTCAAAAAAAAAAGAGTCTATAGGAAAAAAAATTCACTGATCTTAAACATTTTAATCTGACGAAACTAGAAAGAGACAGAATTTTAAATGAATTTCTCAATGATACAGAATTCATATGCAAAAATACAGTAAGAATGGTGTTTCCCAATATTAGAAAAGCAGTAATAATAACAGCAATGACAACAATCTCCTATATAGTACTGACTGTGAGACTAGCACTGTTTTAAGATCTCTCTCGCTCTATCTGTATCTATACCCATACCTATCTTCTGCCCTCACAACAGCCCTACGAGGTAGGCACTGCTATTATTTTCAGTTTACAAAGGAACAAACTTAGGTAAGAGCGAGTTGTCCAAAGTAACACAGAAGATAAGTGCTGGAGTCAAGATTCAAAGAGTTCTTGTTCTTAACCAATATGCTACAGTCCCTTTCTTACATTCCTAAAAACTAGAAAGCATTACAATTTCTTTTTTTTTTTTTTTTTGAGACAAAATCTTGCTCTGTCACCCAGGCTGAAGTACAGTGGCTCAATCTTGGCTTACTGCAACCTCTGCCTCCCAGGTTCCAGCAATTCTCCTGCCTCAGCCTCCTGGGTAGCTGGGATTACAGGTGCATGCCACCATGCCCGGCTAATTTTTATATTTTTAGTAGAGATAAGGTTTCACCACGTTGGCCAGGCTTGTCTCTAATTCTTGACCTCATGTGATTCACCCGCCTTGGCCTCCAAAAGTGCTGGGATTACAGGTGTGAGCCACTGCGCCTGGCCGATCTTACTCTTTTTAAATAAATGTGGCAAAAGATACATTAAGCTGGGGTTCCTAAACTTGCCTGGCTGTAAGACTCGTGTGGGGAAACTTAAAAGGCAGATGCCTGGGCCTCTAGCTCTGAAGATAGATTCCATGAGGGCTGAAAAAATGCTTCTTAGGTCATTCCAATAATTACAGATGTGGGAGGACTTTGTCACAGGGGCATGTATTTTGAGTCACTGTTATTTTAAGGCAGTTGTGTTGGGTTTATACTTTTTTTTTTCCTGAGACAGCGTACTCCGACACCCATGCTGAAGTGTAGTGGCACAATCTCAGCTCACTGCAACCTCTGTCTCCTGGGTTCAAGCAATTCTCTTGCCTCAGCCTCCCAGGTAGCTGGGATTACAGGCATGTGCCAGGATGCCTGGCTAATTTTTGTATTTTTAGTACAGACGGGCTTTCATCATGTTGGCCAGGCTGGTCTCGAACTCCTGACCTCAAGCGATCCTTCCACCTCGGCCTCCCACAGTGCTGGGATTATAGGGGTGAGCCACCTCCCCGGCCAAGTTTATACTATTCTAACCATACTTTCTTTCTTTTTTTTTTTTTTTTTTTGACGAAGTTTCTTTTTTTTTTCCCTGGCTTGGTTTTTATGGCGCGTTTTCGGCTCACCGCAACCTCCGCCTCCTGGGTTCAGGCAATTCTCCTGCCTCAGCCTCC
>NW_016107475.1:1514839-1516964 GCF_001604975.1 Cebus imitator | reverse complement strand
AACAAGAGCGAAACTCCGTCTCAAAAAAAAAAAAAAAAAAAAAATTGACCTAATTGTTGACACTATGGCAGAGAAGAACTGAGGCAAAGTACTGCTTGCTACTTCAAGGAGTAAAGGTCAATTTGGATGATAGAGACCCTGTCTCAAAAAAAAAAAAATTGCAGTTCATGGTACGAGCAGACATGTCTGATCTCAAAATGTAATTAAATGAGACAAAATGTACAATGTAATTCTTTTTTTCTATTTTCTTTACATGTATCTGCTGAGACATGCTATGTAATTCTTTTTTTGTTTTTGGAGACAAAAAAGTCTGGCTTTGTCACCCAGGCTGGAGTGCAGTGTCGTGATATCTGTTCATTGCACTCTGCCTCTGGGGTTCAAGTGATTCTTGTGCCTCAGCCTCCTGAGTAGCTGGGATTATAGGTACATGCCATTGCACCTGGCTAATTTTTGTATTTTTAGTAGAGACAGGGTTTTGCCATGTTGGCCAGGCTGGTCTTGAATCCCTGACCTTAGGTGATCCTCCCACCTTGGCCTCCCAAAGTGCTGGGATTACAGGTGTGAGCCACCATGCCCAACCTGTAATTCTTAATTTATAAACTTTCGTCAGCATTTGATAGGTTTAGCATTTTAGGTTAGTAAATATGGAATTATATTACATTTAGGATTAATTCCACAGGAAAAGCAATCACTTCTTCTTGGTTATCCTGTTTTCCAAAGGAATATTTGGTGATTTATAAATATTCATGGATTTATCTATATTCTGATTCAAAGTTAATTTTTAATTTTAGTACCATATTCCAAAGAGGAACTTAATTCTACACATTGAAATTTAAAAAGCAAAACTGGGACTGTAAAGCTTTTTAGCAAACTCTGTAATAGAAATTCAACAAGCAAAACATGTCATAGGCTGTAGACTGTAGCAATGAGCCACTCTTGCCTGTAGCTTTTTTAGGAGTGAATCAATAAATAGTAAGCTCTGTAATCTCATGACAAATACTATGCTGGTTATTTAATTAAAAAGAATACTGTGGGACGAGAGCATTCACATCATGTAGGAATCAAACAGTCCTGGGGATATTTGAGGAATATATAAACTATGTAAGAGTGAGTTTAGGTTTCTGTGATTTTACTTGATTTCCTATCTTACTTATAAATTTCTTATATCCGTCTCATGTTCCAGTTGTCACCTGCTTTAGTATTTGGATGCAGATACCTAGGGACCATTTGCCCCAAACTATCACCATCATCATCCATGTGATCCTAGATTGCTAGTATCCTAAAATACATCCTGCTGTAAGATGAGTTTAAAACACATTTATAATTTCACCAGAAAGCATCTCAAATGACAGAGAAATTCTAACTACATTTATTAATGAAATAAATTTTCATTATTTAATTTAATGAAATAAATTTCATAAAATATTTCATTTCATAATTCATAAATATTTCACAATAATTTCATAAAATATTTCATTATTTATTTAATGAAATAAATGTAGGCCTCAGCCACATCTTCCAGGTAGGTTGCATCAGTCTGGGGGCAAATGTATGAGGTGAAGAATGTATACTTATTCTGTGCCATGTAAGTACAATCATATCTGGAAGATTAACAGCTCTTCCAAAGGTAGGAGGTCTCTACATTATGGTGTTATGGAAGGTGTATTTGTTAACTTAGATTGTGCCTCTCTCAAGAGAATGATGATCAGAATTTGTTTTAAATGGTTATTATCTGTAAAACTTTTTTTTTGAAAAGTAAAGCATAGTTATCAGCTTAAAGTCACAATAATTATTACACTGGCTCTGCAAACATAAATCCTAGCACAGTCATTTATTAGACAATCACATTTCTGAGACCAGAACTATGTTAGATTATAGACTAATATACATCGTTTTCTGGATGCTGCAAGACCAGAGCCTGAATACAATAACTTTTTGTAGTATGTCTAAAGCACCTTGAGAAGCAGTATGGTGGTAGAAAATACACATTGTGTGCTGGGCAAAGTGGCTCACATCTGCAGTCTTAGCACTTTGGGAGGCAGAGGTGGGCAGATCGGTTAAGGCCAGGAGTTCAAGGCCAGCCTGGCCAACACAGCAAAACCCTGTCTCTTTTTTTTTTTTTTTT
>NW_016107475.1:1510370-1514661 GCF_001604975.1 Cebus imitator | reverse complement strand
CGATCTCGGCTCACCGCAACCTCCGCCTCCTGGGTTCAGGCAATTCTCCTGCCTCAGCCTCCTGAGTAGCTGGGATTACAGGCACACGCCACCGTGCCCAGCTAATTTTTTGTAGTTTTTAGTAGAGACGGGGTTTCACCATGTTGACCAGGATGGTCTCGATCTCTTGACCTCGTGATCCACCCGCCTCAGCCTCCTAAAGTGCTGGGATTACAGGCATGAGCCACCACGCCCGGCCCCTGTCTCTTAAAAAACAACAACAACAAAAAAGAATACACATTGTAAAGTCAGCAGATCTGAGTAGAATCTTGACCCTGAGACAATTACTGTGTGAACACTGTTTGGTTATCCGAGCTCTTCTCTGTAAAATGAGGGGATTCAGAGAGAGAATTTGATAGAACCATTTGATTAAGGTGCTTAGTGTAAGTCTTAAACAGTGTATGCTGCAAAGCATGCATACAATGGCATGCATCTTAAAGAAAGTGCAGCACACAGAAGAGCCTACACATTTTTCTGATAGCTGCACACAAATCTTAGGAATCAAAGATACAGGTTAGCATAATCTTCTTAGATCTAGGATAGGGAGATTTTCCACAAGGGGCACCATTGTGCTACATACTAATCAATCTTCAGAGGTATAGCTTTGGCTTTATGATGATCTAGTTAAGATCTTTGTTTCTTTTTTTTTTTTTTTTGGTGGGGGCAGGGATGGAGTCTCACACCGTTGCCTGGGTTGGAGTGCAGTGGCACGATCTCAGCTCACTGCAACCTTTGCCTCCCAGGTTCAAGTAATTTTCCTGCTTCAACCTCCTGAATAGCTGGGATTACAGGTGCCCACCATCACACCCAGCTAATTTTTGTATTTTTAGTAGTTAGCCAGGCTGGTCTCAAATTCCTGACGTTGTAATTTGTCCACATAGGCCTCCCAAAGTGCTGGGATTACAGGTGTTGAGCCACCGTGCCTGGCCTTAGTTAAGATCTTTCATTAAGACAGAATGTCAAGGACAGAGGGCAGAAGGACAGGATCTACTCGCCTACAATCCTTACTAACATTTCACACTTCACTGAGCTATGCTGTAGGTCCCATGATCTCTACTGTTACTTAAGTAATTTTGTTTGAAAACTGAGGGGACATAGCCACGTTGTTATTTCAGGAAAGATGGTTAAGTACATTATCAGGGATCAATACTCTGTCTGATGTGGTAAGTGGGGAGGCTGAGTAGTGCTTTGAGACACTGCACAGAACATGGAGGAATAGCTTCAGATGTGGCAACTGAATAAACTACAGCTTTGTGATGGCTCAAACAGCTTCAAATTACAAAAATCCTTAATTCAACACAAAATCCAACAGCAGGATTAGTGCATGACTGTGGAAATATGAATTTAGGTAACGATGTCTTCTAACTTACTAAAACTATGTTCAGTATTTATACAGAGGTGCCTCTCCTTTCTTCTTGCTCAAACACCATAATTTTGGGAAACCCATGCCTCTCCGCTATATTCTATGACAAAGAAAGAGAAAGTATTAGCTTCAGATCCACTTTAAAACAGTTTTAATGGACGTTAAACAGGCTTTTCTATAGGGACAGAGGGCTCTAATTTCGACATAAAGACATACAGATTCTCCCTGTGCACAGGTGGCTCCTGACACCACAAACTGGGAGCAATAATTGAATTTGGCTATCCCACAGTGAGGAGCATTCACCCGCAGAGCCAGCCTGAAGGGCATTTCTAGTTAGCTTTCCAGACTAAGACTCAAAAGATTACCCCAATTGAATCTTTGCCTCAACCCAGGGGGTGTGGGGCACTGAAGATGTAACCAGTTGATTAAAAATATAGTTAGGGTCAAATAAGAGGAACAAAGGTGGAATTAAATATGCCTTATGAATTAGAAGAACAGAGGTTAGGCACAAACATGTGCAGTATCTTGGGTCATCATGCATTCATTCAACAGTCAGTGAACAAATATTTATTGGGTACCCATCCTGCACCAAGTTCTGTAGTAGGCCTTCATGGTGCAATGGTGAGGAAACTCAGACACCATTCCAGGCTTACCATCAAGAACTGGTCTTCATCAACAATCTCAGCCTGACTTAGCTTCCTGATAAATATTAGATATTATGTAGACATGTAATGTGTAGGGGTCAGTAGTACAAAATGGTAAATATAAGAGTGGAGAGACTGCCCCACTAAATGTTATTGTTATAAGCTAAATAATTAAAAATTTCATGTATAACATTTTAAACTAAACATCAATAAACTAGGAATACAGAATCTGAAGAAAAGTAAGAGATTTATAATTGCCTATACTAAATTAGTATCAATAGTATTTGGGGCCAGGTGCAGTGGCTCACACCTACAATGCCAGAACTTTGGGAGGCTGAGGCGGGTGGATCACCTGAGGTCAGGAGTTTGAGATCAGCCTGGACAACACGGTGAAACCCCATCTCTACTAAAATACAAAAAGCCTGGTGTGGAGTGGATGCCTCTATTCCAGCTACTTGGGAGGCTGAGGTAGGAGAATCGCTTGAACCCAGGTGGCAGAGGTTTCAGTGAGTTGAGATCACACCATTGCACTCCAGCCTTGGTGCCAAGAATGAAACTCCATCTCAAAAACAAAAAAAGAAAATGATCGGGCACAGTGGCTCACAACTGTAATCCCAGCACTTTGGGAGGCTGAGGTGGGTGGATCACCTGAGGTCAGGAGTTCAAGACTGACCAGCCTGACCAACGTGGTGACACCCCATCTCTACTAAAAATACAAAATTTAGCTGGGCATGGTGGTGAATGCCTGTAATCCAAGCTACTCAGGAGGCTGAGGCAGGAGAATCGCTTGAACCCGGGAGGTAGAAATTGCAGTGAGCCAAGACTGTACCACTGCACTCTAGCCAAGGTGACAGAGCAAGACTCTGCCTTAAAAAAAAAAAAAAAAAGTATTAAAGTATTTGGGCTAACAACTGAGAGGGTGACATACACTATATGATATCATAAAGATGCTTATCATTAGCTGGGCACAGTGGCTCATGCCTGTAATCCCAGCACTTTGGAAGGCTAAGGCAGGCGGATCACAAGGTCAGGAGACTGAGACCATCCTGGCTATTATGGTGAAACCCCATCTCTACTAACATTACAAAAACTTAGCTGGGCATGGTGGCACGCTTCTGTGGCAGCTACTCGGGAGGCTAACACAGAAGAATTGCTTAAACTCGGAAGGCAGAGTTTGCAGTGAGCCAAGATCGTGCCATTGCACTCCAGCCTGAGTGACAGAGTGAGACTCTATCTCAAAAAAAAAAAAAAAAAAAAAAAAAAAAAAAAAAAAAAAAAAAAAAAAAAAAAATAAAGAAAAAAAAAAAAAAAAATGCTTATCATTAAAATAATAATTTTATTCATGATCCACAAGGGAATAGAGATTATGATCATGAAATCTGCTGATGCCACTGAGGTGTGTGGGATTGCTAACACCTCAGAGAACAATTTTAAAATAACATTAAGAAATTAGAGGAACAGATAATCAAAGTAAAATGATAGTCACTGGGGTCAATTGCACAATAACATACTTAAAGAGTTAGGGAGGAAAAATACTAGCTTGATTATGGGAATTAATAATGTCCAGAGGGCAAATGTTTTGCAAAAAGACCTAGGCCAATAATAAGGCACAACTCTGGTTTAAGATACTAACAGTTGCATGTGTGATTATAATTTATTTATTTCTTTGAGATGGAGTCTTGCTCTATTTCCTGGGCTGGATTGCAGTGCTCACTGCAACCTCTGCCTCCTGGGTTCAGACAATTCTCTTGCCTCAGCCTCCTGAGCTGGGACTATAGGCATGTGCCACCATACCTGACTAATTTTTGTATTTGTAGTAGAGATGGGGGTTTTGGCCTCTTGGCCAGGCTGGTCTCAAACTCCTGACCTCAAGTGATCTGCCCACCTCGGTCTTCCAAAGAGCTGGGATTACAGGCATAAGCCACCACATCCAGCCTATAATTTATTTTTGATGTAATGTTCCACATGGTACAAAAGCTTCTATGCTTTACTATGGACGGAAACTGATCAATGATTATTTTTCTATCATTAATAATTGCAGTTTGAAGGAGATATGAGATCAAGGCAGTAACTGCAAAAACTGACAAACTAATTGTTTTGAAAACAGATTAAAGAGTATCTACTCACTATTGCTGCAAAGAAAAACAATTAGGCCGGGCGCGGTGGCTCAAGCCTGTAATCCCAGCACTGTGGGAGGCCGAGGCGGGTGGATCACAAGGTCAAGAGATCGAGACCATCCTGGTCA
>NW_016107475.1:1503771-1510170 GCF_001604975.1 Cebus imitator | reverse complement strand
TGAAATGTAATTGCCAAGAGAAAGACAACTGGTTTAATCTGGTTTTAAGAAAATGAGGAGTGGGGGATTTAAAATTTTTGGATGGGGGCTGGTCATGGTGGCTCACCCTTGTAATCCCAGCACTTTGGGAGGCCAAGGTGGGAAGATCACTTAAGCCCGGGAGTTTGAGACCAACCCAGGTTAAATAGTGAGACCTCTTCTCTACAAAAGAATTAGCTGGGAGTGGTGGCACGCGCCTGTAGTCTCTGCTACTTGGAAGCTGAGGTGGGAGGATCACTTGAACTTGGGAGGTCAACACTGCAGTGAGCCATGATCGTGCCACTGCACTCCAGCCTGGGTGACAGAACAAGACTGTCTCAAAAAAAAGAAAGTTACATAGTTGCATAGTTGCACCCATATCATCATGGTATTTTGATTTGGACTTTTTCTTTAAATTATACTATAAACATCTTGTCTAATTATATCACAAGTCCTTTATGGAACAAGATAGGAGAGGACAATCCAATGGCTCCACAGTCTTCATAGTTATCACTAAAACAGAAATCCTAACTGTTAAAACATCTTTGGCTGGGCACTGCGGTTCACACCTGTAATCCCAGTACTTTGGGAGGCTGAGGTGGGTGGATCACCTGAGGTCAGGAGTTCGAGACCAGCCTAGCCAACATGGTAAAACTCCATTTCTACAAAAAATATTAAAAATAGCCAGGCGTGGTGGTGGGCGCCTGTAATCCCAGCTACTCTGGAGGCTGTGGTACGAGAATCACTTGAATCTGGAAGGCGGATGTTGCAGTGAGCCAAGATCACACCATTGCACTCTAGCCTGGGAGACAAGAGCTAAACCATGTCTCAAAAAACAAACAAACAAAAAATCAAAACAAAAAACCCCACGTTTGTGGGGCTAGAGAAAATGAGAGATTTGGTGCATTCAGTGATGCTGTATGAAGTATTTCACCAAAAAAGAGCTAATGTAAAGTCCCAGGGTGGGAGATGCAGCATCTGTCCAAGAAAGGGGTACAGGGAAGAGAAAATACAGCAACATCTGTTTTCTAAATGTGTTAATGTGAAAAATTCTCAGAGCCAGATTGCTAGGGTCATGGGAAGGAACTAGCAGCAAAAATTGACTGCCAAAAATAAATAAATAAATAAATAAACAAGCGAATAAAGGAGTCTGGCTTTGTCAGTAAAGACAGAATAATAATATTTATAAAAAATTTCTATATTCAAGGTTCAAAAAAGAAAATTCTGGACTCAATATGTAGAAAAAAGACTGAAGCATCTACGTGTAAGAAGAAGAAATAACTAAAAGGGTAAACCTTGGGAGAATCATGACATGAAAAGAAAGACTTTTTTCTTTTTAAAGGGAAGTAATAATATGTGATCATGCAAATGTAAATGTCTGTGGACATTACTGTTTGCTGGTGGGAAGAGAATTTTAATGTGTGCCCTATGCAAATGCATTTTATAATAAAACAAATGTGCAAGGACTTCTGGGGGTGAGGAAGACAGAGGAGAGCAGCAGCTGCTAAACACTGATGCCTGAGAGGCATGGGAGGATAGAGCCAGAAAGTGCCACTCTGGAAACCTGAGCAAATTCCACTAGAGAGGATGAAGTCAAAACCCCATCCTTATAAAAAATCTCTTACATTTGACTGAGAACTGGATGCCTAAAGAATATCTGGAAGATCTTCTTTTACCCAGTGCTTGACCATGAACGATTATTTCTCTGTGCTTAGAATGATCCTCATAAGAGGACATTAAAAAAACAATTAACAGCAAAAAACCTCACTTTTCTGTGCCGAGTCATGGGACAAATGATATGATATGCACAATAAAGCCTAGAGAAAGACCAGTGTAGAGACAGTGCACCTGTAGTCGCAGCTACTTGGGAGGCGGAGATGGGAGGATCTCTTGAGCCCAGGAGTTGGAGGATGTACAGTACTGTAACAGGCTTTGAATAGCCACTCTAGCCTGGGGAACACAGTGAGACCTCATCTCTAAACAAAGAACAACAAAAAGAGAAAAGGCTAGACATAAATATCATGCAAGCTATTATAAACCATTTAGTGTCTCTGTGTCAAAATTAGCACAAATGTCAAAGCTCATTTGCGGCACAGTCCTAGGCACTTGTGAAAGAATGAACAGAAGGCAGACTCTACAATGCTGCACAGTCTGGTTTTGACCAAGTGATGGTTATTCATATCTGTATATCTGAAGCAATTATTAAAAAGAAACTGGGAAAAAAATCTGTCTCTGTGATGGAGATATTTAAAACAAGCCATTTTGAAAATGTTAAAAAATTAAAATTGTAGAAAGTCGAACCATAGGTGCCATGTTTTGCCTGAAGTGGTAAAAATACCATCTGCCTCAGTCTTTTAGCAGCATGCTTATTTCAAGTAGCAGTAGGCTAAACTACAGGCATACGCTCAGCTCCAGCTGGGGAAAATACACAGACGTTTGTCGATGTTTTTCTAAGCAAGAGTAGTCAACATATTCGTTTTCTTTTAGACATATATATTAGTTACCATAGCAAACCAAACGTGAATGTGGTCCGAGAGGCTTCTCCACCAGTCCCAACACATCTCCAGGAATTCCTGCAATTCAGTAGGTGGCACTCTTCCCTCTAGCACTGAGCTGAAGCGGCTCTGCCGAACCTTGAGGCCAGAAGCCTAAGGAGCTGGAGCGGTCTGAGAGATGCCTACCCAGGGCTGCAGGACAGTCACTGTAATTAAGGTCCCCACCGCACTATGCACTGGAGCAAAAGTGTTAGCTTCCTGGTCACACTTCACTTCTGGTAATTACATTCCATCTAATACAACTTCTGCAATTTTAGCTAGGTTAGATATTCCTTGTTTTTCCATCTTAAAAGCTACTAAGGTAGGACTGTCTTACACAGTTAAATAGCTTCCATCTTTGCCCACTACCCAGGTGGGTGAGTTTCAGCAATGAGGATAGTGACTTCCAGTCTGTGTTAACTACTTTAAGAGACAGGGAGAGATTTAATGAATTAAGAGTTGTCAAGTGCTTTGATATCTTAGGATGAAAGGTACTACGGCAGTGTAAAGCATTCATATCCAGGCTCCATCACAACAGGAACTCAATTAAAAAGTAGTTCAATTTCTATCTGAGTACCTGTGTACAGACCACTATTTTGCTGAATGTGACAGACATTTTGAAGGTCCAGCTGAGAATGATTTTGAAATGATCACCTC
This sequence comes from Cebus imitator, assembly GCF_001604975.1. NCBI lineage: Eukaryota > Metazoa > Chordata > Mammalia > Primates > Cebidae > Cebus > Cebus imitator. Next base: position 1,506,961 of record NW_016107475.1, on the reverse strand, counting down.
TTCCACACTCTCCCCTACTTCCTCATCATCTGAAACCGACAAAATTGAATGATGGGATATAAAGCCGCAGAGTGCATGACCAAAATAATTATATACAGTTTGTTTGGACGCTTTCTCTTTTTTATTATTTTATTTCACTTTTTCTGGGATACATGTGCAGAATGTGCAGGTTTGTTACATAGGTATACATGTGCCATGGTGGTTTGCTGCACCTACTGACTGGTCCTCTAAGTTCCCTCCTTTTGCTCCCGCCACTCCCAGCAGGCCCTGGAGTGTGATGTTCCCCTCCCTGTGTCCATGTGTTCTCTTTGTTCAACTCCCACTTATGAGTGAGAACACGTGGTGCTTGGTTTTCTGTTTCTGTGTTTGCTGAGGATGATGGCTTCCAGCTTCATCTATATCTCTGCAAAGAACATGATCTCATTCCTTTTTATGGCTGCATGCTTTCTTGGTATCTGACTTTTCAGATAAAGTTTGGCTTTTGAGTTTACAATACTTATCACTTGGAAATAAAGAAATTATCAGCAGGAAGTGAATTTCACAATAATCTCCTGAAATGGCTGCCGAGTTTTTCAGATACTATCTTACAGAAAATGCCTACCAGGGGAACCCTAAGCCACCAAGCACGATACCAATATTAGCCTGAACATCATGACCACAAAAAGCAGACCACACAAAGCAGAGAGGAGTAGACCTGAAGTCATGAGATGCATTACCAAGAGTCCATAACACCCTGCATAAGGGATAATACTACAGACATCTCCCCAAGACTTGGTAAAGATACAGTCTTCTCTATGCTGCTTTGGTTTATGTCTGTGTTAGGGATGACAGGTCTGGATTAATTACCTCATCAAGTTATGCCTTTAAGTATCAGAATAACACTACATATTCAAGGAGGGGTGGGTTTCTATTTACCGGCATGAGAAATATTATCACTGGGCACCTGAGAAGGCAACCTTAGGCAACTTTGGGATGGAACGTATTACACAGTCAATATACTCTTAAAATGGCTAATTTGAGTCTACGGTCCTCAATTCCAGACCTCTCCTAACCTCCTGTATGTCTCTTAACATAGCACGAATGTAACACTCATGCACACATATTTGTCAAGCACTCCTGTGGAAGCCTGTGCTAGGGAGGGTGATGCAACCACGAACAAGGCCACCAAAGTCCCTGCCTTTAGATCTTTTACATGCTAGTGGAAGAAGAAATAAACACACATTTAAATAAAAAATGAAGATAATTTTATGTTATGATCAATGTTAAGGAGAAAAAAACAGCAAAGGTGGAGTGGCTACTTTAGATAGGGAAGCTAGAGTCAAGGGAGCTTGTGATGGCAAACTCTGGCAGTCATGTTCATGGTAGTTGTCTGGGCACTAGCATTGTGCTTCAAATACATTAAACATCAGATAAAGGCTGGGTGCGGTGGCTCATGCCTGTAATCCCAGCACTTTGGAAGGCTGAGGCAGGCAGGTTGCTTTGAGCTTAGGAGTTCGAGATCAGCCTGGGCAATGTGGTGAAATCCTGTCTGTACAAAAAATACAAAAATGTACAAAAAATACAAAAATTAGCCAGGCATTGGTGGCTCACATCTGTAGTTCCAGCTACTCAGGAGGCTGAGGCTGGAGAATTACTTGACCCCAGGAAGTGGAAGTTGCAGTGAGCCGAGATGGCGCCACTACACTCCAACCTGGGTGACAGAGTGAGATCCTGTCTAAAAAAAACACAAAATAATTAAAAAATATATTAAATAAATGTTGGTTGGGTGAAGGAGTGAGTATGGACCTCAGGATAAGAATGTCTCCTCCCAAATTTAGAATGAGCCTAAGGGAATAGAAGAGCACTACTCTAAATTGCTCATTTTGTACTGAGGAAACTAAGGAAAGACCAAAGAGATTAAGTGAACAATTTGGTTTGGATGTTTTGTCTGCTTCAAATCTCATGTTGAAATGTGACCTCCATTGTTGGAGGTGGGTCTGGTGGCAGGTGTTTGGGTCATGGGGTTTGATGCCTCATGAATGGCTTAGTGCCATGCCCTTGGTGACGAGTGAGTTCTCACTCAGTTGAGTTCATGCGAGAACTGGTTGTTTAAAAGTGTGTGGCACTTCTAATACCTTTGCCATGCGTCATGATTCTAAGCTCCTGAAGCCTCACCAGAAGCAGATGTCAGCACTATGCTTCTCATATGCCTGTAGAACCATAAGCCAATTAAACCTCTTTTCTATTTTTTTTTTTTTTGAGGCAGGGTCTCACTCCCATTGCCCAGGCTGGAGTACAGTGGTGTGATCACAGCTCACTGCAGCCTCTACTTCTTGGGGTCAGGTGATCCCCCACCTCAGCCTCCTGAGTAGCTAGGACCACAGGTATGTACCACCATGCCTAGCTAATTTTTTAATATTTTTAGTAGGGAGTGTAGTGACACAATTTCAGCTGACTGCAACCTCTGCCTTTCAGGCTCAAGTAATCCTCTCACTTCAGCCTCCTGAGTAGCTGGGACTACTGGTGTGCACCACCGTATCTAGCTAATTTTTGTATTTTTTTGTACAGACAGGATTTTGTCATATTGCCCACACTAGTCTTGAACTCCTGAACTCAAGTGCTCCTGCCTCGGCTTCCCAAAGTGTTGGGATTACAGGTGTGAGCCACTATACCCAGCCAGGTATTTCTTTTTTTTTTTTTTTTTTCTTAAGATGGAGTCTTGCTGTGTTGCCCTGGCTGGAGTGCAATGGCATAATCTTGGCTCATTGCAACCTATGTCTCCGGGGTTCAAGCAATTCTTCTGCCTCTGCCTTCTGAGTAGCTGGGATTACAGGCGTGTGCCATCATGTCTGGCTAATTTTTTTGTACTTTTAGTAGAGACAGGGTGTTACCATGTTGACCGAGCTGGTCTCGAACTCCTGACTTCAGGTAATCTGCCCACCTTGGCCTCCCAAAGTGCTGAGATTACAGGCGTGAGCCACTGTGCCTAGGCCCAGTCAGGTGTTTCTTTATTGTACTGCAAGAACAGACTAACACAGTGACTGTTACCAGATTTTGCAGTGAGTTGGTGGCCAAGCCATTGCTTGGTCCAGGGGTGCTCTTATCTGTGCATCATATTTTTTTCTTTTCCATTTTTCAACAGAAATCTCTTCCATTGTCAAGTGCTTCTGTGATAAGAAACCCTAGAGGCATTCTTTTTTTTTTTTTTTTT
>NW_016107475.1:1500507-1503721 GCF_001604975.1 Cebus imitator | reverse complement strand
CTGCAACCTCAGCCTCCCAGGTTCAAACGATTCTCCTGCCTCAGCCTCCTGAGTAGCTGGGATTACAGGCACGTGCCACCACACCCAGCTAATTTTTGTATTTTTAATAGAGACGGGGTTTCAACATTTTGGCCAGGCTGGTCTCGAACTCCTGACCTTGTGATCCACCTCCTTGGCCTCCCAAAGTGCTGGGATTACAGACGTGAGATACCGCGCCCAGCCTAGAGGCATTCTTTGAGTCATAAAAAAAGCATCACCAGTCTGGGTAAAGAAAAGAAAGAAAAAAATAGCTGGGTGTGGTGATACATGTCTGTAGTCCCAGTTACTCAGGAGTCTGAGGGAGGAGGATCCTTTGAGCCCATAAGTGGGAGGCTGCAGTAAGCTATGATTGTGCCACTATACTCCAGCCTGGGTGACAGAGTGAGACCCCATCTCTAAAAAAAAAATTATAAAACAAAATAAGCATCAACCAATGTTCAACTGTCACTTTTCCCTTACCTTTTTTATTCATATGTCAGCTTTCTGTCACTACCATAGTAAAAATCCCAGTCTTTATCTTCAAACTAGTTTACTACAACCTTCCTAAGCAATCTTCTTAACTCCGCTGATATCTGCAAACTGTGTTAAACGCTTTCCTTTCCTCTCTGCCTTGAGACCCAATGCCCTATGCCTGATTTTTTCCTGTAGCAGCACCTTGCTTCTCCCCCACTTACTGCACGTGTTTTCTGTTTTCTTACGGCCTCTGTTCACTCGCTTACTTGCTCATTCACTCAACACATACTAAGTGCCAAGTCCTGTGTTGGGTACCAGATATACAAAGAGAAGAAAGATACTGTCTCTGCCCTCTAAGAGCTCACAGTCTAGGATCTGTATCATAAATGGATCATGACAATATAACACAGTAAGAGCAGTGACTGAGAAATGCATAGTGTATTGAGGAACTGAGGAAAGCACCTAATCCAGCTCAGGGAACCACAGAGGACTTCCTATAGGAGATAATCCTAAATTAAGGTTCATAGGATGAGCAGAGGGAGACAGATAAAGAGGGCAGGGCATTCAAAGCAGAGGGGACCACATGAGTGAAGGTGCAGACAACAGAAGCAGTATGCTTTATGAAACTTGGTGCTGCTGCAGGACCGTGGGAGATGAAGCTGGAGGGTCTCTTTAGGGGAGAGATCACACAACCCTATATATGCCAACCCAGCAAGCTCTGAATGTGCCGGTTAGACAACATGGAGCAATGAAGGGGTTTAAGCTGGAGAGGGAAACTGTCAGATTGGTGGTTTAGACAGTCACTCTGGCTGGTCACAGATCTGTGGGGACAAAAGAGAGGCAGGGGAGACTGAGCAGTAGGTTTTTCAGTGGTTCAGATGAAGAGACTATGAGCATGAGCAATGGAAAAGAGACCAATAGGAGGAGCTGGAGTCAAGACACCGTAGGCTATAAAACTGGTATGACTTGGTCATGAAACACAGGGTGGGGTGTAGGAGCAGCTTCTCACGTGGTAAGTTTCTCACAGGGTTGACTGGTGGGATGATAGTGCTAACCTCTGAGCTAAAAAAGGCTCAGAGGTCCAGCACCAAGGACTGTAACCTTCCTAATGCAATCTACGGACTCTGGGTGATAATGATGCATCAATGTAGACCCTTTTTTTTTTTCCTGGTGACAGGGTCTCACTCTGTCGCCCAGGCTGGAGTGCAGTGGCATGATCTTGACTCACTGGAACCTCTGCTCCCAGGCTCAAGCAATCCTCCCACCTCAGCCTCCCAGGTAGCTACAACTACAGGAATGCAACACCACACCCAGTTAATTTTTACACTGTTGTGTACAGATGGGGTTTCGTTGTTTTATCCAGGTTGGTTTTGAACTCCTGGCTCAAGTGATCGTCCCACCTAAGCCTCCCAAATGTGCTGGGATTAGAGGAATGAGCCACCGCACCTGGCCTCAGACTCATTAATTGTCTCTGGTGTGGGATGCTGATAGTGAGGGAGGCTGCATGTGTGTGGGGTCAGGGGCTACAGGAACTCCACACTTTTCACTCACTCCTGCTGTCAACCTAAAACTGCTGTAAAAAATAAAGTCATTAAACAGCAGCAACAGAAAGGTCAGAGGTGTCAGAAAAGAAGTTTAGTTTAGTTTAAGATGCACTGGGTTCTTATGCCTGGGGGAGACCCAACAGGGTAAGTCCACAGCCTGCGTTTGGGTGTATGATGAGGCTCAAGTACACATCTAAGACAGAGTGACACACATGGAAGCCCTCGGTTTAGAGATGCTCCTATTATCTAGTTTATCTTGAAGGAGGCAAAAGTATGTGAGGCAGATAAAAGGAGAGACTGTCGAACACTCCTCGTGGGAGGAAGAGAAAAGACTTGACAGCCTCTGACACCCCAAAATCTGCAGAGTCTGAGACCCTAGGGAAAGGCTCAGGGAAAAAGCCAAAAATCAAAGAAGAGGCAGTGAAGGAAAAAAATCCTTCACTGGGGACAAAAGACTTGAGACAGACTCCAAAAAAGCCAGAGACCAAGTTCTTTGCTGCTCCTAGTAAATCTGTGAGAAAAGCTTCCCACTCTCCCCAAAAGTGGCCCCAAAAACCCAAAAACCAAAGTACCCCAGTCAACCTAGAGTCTGTGATTCAAGCAGAAGGAAACACCAGAGCTACTTGAAAAGCTTTTTAGAAATACTCGGGTCCTGACCCGCTTTGCAGCCTTCTCCAAGAGGGAGACCTGAACTTAGGGAATTTTTAAAACCTCCACAGGTAATTCTGACATATGTTCCTGGGTAGAAGAACCAGGGCTTTACGCTGGGCGTGGTGACTGATGCCTGTAATCCCAGCACTTTGGGAGGCCGAGGCGGGTGGATCACCTGAGGTCAGGAGTTTGAGACTGGCAGAGCCAACATGCTGAAACTCCATCTCTACTAAAAATACAAAAAATTAGCTGGACATGGTGGCAGGCACCTGTAATCACCGCTACTGGGAGGCTGAGGCAGGAGAACTGCTTGAACCCGGGGGGTGGAGGTTGCAGTGAGCCAAGATCACGCTATTGCACTCCAGCCTGGGCAACAAGAGTGACACTCCGTCTCAGAAGAAAACAAAAACAAAAACCAAAAAAACCCAGTGCTTCAAAGTAAATCTATTTTTTAATTGTTAAAAAAAAAAAGAAGGCCGGGCGCGGTGGCTCAAGCCTGTAATCCCAGCACTTTGGGAGGCCGAGGC
>NW_016107475.1:1497754-1500261 GCF_001604975.1 Cebus imitator | reverse complement strand
TCTAAAAAAAAAAAAAAAAAGAAAGACTTTATTTTTGGCAAGGAAAAGAGAATAAAGGCAGGGGGCCATGGGCGTGCCCCACCAGGCTGCCAGGAGAGTGCGAGGTTCCAGGTCAGCTCTGGAGAGGTCCTCAAGGATTTTGGTTGTCCCACGGCAAGCATAGCCCTTCTGGGTCGTGTTTCTTCTTCCCTGTCTTTAGACTGCAGATGTGCTCACACCCTGGATATTCCTGATCATTGCATAAATGAGATGGTTGACATGTTCTTTTAGCCATGCAGCTGTACACCTGCCATACACCTGTTAAATGTTCCATTTGTTCCTGAGGGGAAAGCAGAACGTGACCCAAGTGTGTTCCTAGACCTGTGCTGATGCACTGAAATCTGACCTCCCACAACAGTTTTTAACCAGGGCTGTGTGTCAGAATTATCTGTGGAGATGACAAACCACTCCAGCCTGCCCCTGTACCGCTCTCCCATCAGGGGATTCTGATCTTGGTGAAAGAAGGTCTGATGCAGTGGTATCTAGGCACAAGTGTTCCCGAAAGTTCCACAGGTGATGTGAGAACTGCCTTTGGGAGACAAGTCTGCCCTGTAAGGTGCTTTCTAGGTATTAACTGATGGTCCTAAAGGTTGTCTTCCATCCACAGGCCATAGGCATCTTTCCAACAATGGCTAGTGATTTTACTGTTTATTTTTCCTCATCACACTTACGGATACTTGACATTATGTTATTTATTTAGTTATCAATTTCCCCCACTAGAATTGCAAATATTCTGAAAGATTTCGTCTAGTTCACCGCTGTACTCTCAATATCTAATATAATGTCTGGGATGAAACAGATACTCAATAATAAATAGAATTCTTGTTAACTGAACCTTATTACACCTGCTATTGCCTATACTTAACAGAAAGTGTCCCTCAGCTCTCAAGGTGATAATTCTCTTTTGACCTTTAAAATATAAACAGCCGGGCACGGTGGCTCACGCCTGTAATACCAGCACTTTGGGAGGCTGAGGCGGGTGGATCACGAGGTCAAGAGATCGAGACCATCCTGGTCAACATGGTGAAACCCCGTCTCTACTAAAGATACAAAAAACTAGCTGGGCATGGTGGTGCATGCCTGTAATCCCAGCTACTCAAGAGGCTGAGGCAGGAGAATTGCCTGAACCCAGGAGGCGGAGGTTGCGGTGAGCCGAGATCGCGCCATTGCACTCCAGNGAATTGCCTGAACCCAGGAGGCGGAGGTTGCGGTGAGCCGAGATCGCGCCATTGCACTCCAGTCTGAGTAACATGAGTCAAACTCCGTCTCAAAATAAATAAATAAATAAATAAACAAACAAAGCCAAACACCAAATTGAAATGTGTAAAAGGTGCAGTACTTATAAAGTCTGCCTACCTTCCCATAGTCCAGTCTTCCTTTTTCTTGGGCCTGCAAAAGAAGAGGGGGAAATTGATTTGTTACTGCTCTAAAAGTTTAGTGCTTCTATAATTTTTGCTTCTCAAAGAATAGAAAGAACTTCTCTGTCCTTCTTTCCCTTTATAATACATGTACATTTCAAGCAAATAGAAAAGTTAAATGAACAGTTCAATGAGCACACATATACACTCTAGCTGTACCTGGCAGGAGTGGGCATCACGACTTCATGTCGCATGCTTCAGCAAGTATCTTATACACACAGGGCATCTCATACATCACCCCATGGTCACGATCAAAATTAATGAACTCACAATAATGCCATGTCATCTACCACAAATCTATATTCAAATTTCTCCAACTGTTCCAAGAATATATTTTACAGCTTTTTTCCCCAAACCAGAATTAATCAAGATTCACACATTGCATTCTGGTTTGTACGTCTCTTTTGTTACCTTATATTTATTACTATCATTTCTTCTTTTTTTGCCTTTTAAACCTAGACTAGTCTCTCCCCACTTTTCATGGAATGAAAATAAAAGCCATTAACTTCTTTTCATAAAAACCATTAACTTTTTGCAAAGACAAGGATAGCTATTTTATAAAATCCCTTTTCCTTCTTTCCTCATTGCATCATGTAACTTGTTTCTGTTTTGCTTGTAAGCTGGAAGTTGGGTCTAGAAAAGCTTGCTAAGATTTAGGTTAAACATTTTTGGCAAAATAGTGATATGGAAATATTACTCCATCAATTCAGGAGGTACAAAATGTCAGGCTGTTCCACTCTTAGTAATGGTATAAATTCGGCCGGGTGCAGTGGTTCATGCCTGTAATCCCAGCACTTTGGAAGGCCAAGGCAGACAGATTACCTGAGGTCAGGAGTTTGAGACAGCCTGGCCAACATGGCGAAACCCTGTTTCTACTAAAAAATATAAAAATTAGCCGGTGTGGTGGTGTGAACCTGTAATCCCAGCTACTCAGGAGGCTGAGGCAGGAAAATCGTTGAACCCAGGACGTAGAGACAGTAGTGGGCCCAGATGATGCCACTACACTCCAGCATGAGCAACAGAGCAAGCCTCCATCTAAAAAAAAAAAAA
>NW_016107475.1:1494514-1496894 GCF_001604975.1 Cebus imitator | reverse complement strand
CGGAATCTCACTCCGTCACCCAGGCTGGAGTCCAGTGGTGCGATCTCGGCCCACTGAAGCCTCTGCCTCCCGGATTCAAGTGATTCTCCTGTCTCAGCCTCCTGAGTAACTGGGACTACAGGTGCCCACCTCCACGCCCAGCTACTTTTTGTATTTTTAGTAGAGACAAGGTTTTGCCATGTTGGCCATGCTGGTCTCAAACTCCTGGCCTCATGTAATCTACCCATCTCAGCCTCCCAAAGTGCTGGGATTGCAGGCATAAGCCACTGCACCTGTCCCTTGTTTTTCTTATTTTCATAGTAAGAAACTTATAAGACACTGTTCACACATAGCTGTTGGCACCATCACAACCCACTCTAAAATTGTGATTAAACATTTTCAGTGAAACAAAAGACCCCTGCAACCAATATACTATGAAAAGGAATAAGGTCTTCAGTCTGCTCTTGAAAGTTTGTAGTGTTCTAGGATTTTCAGTGAACTAAGAAGAGTCTGAACTTAGGACTGAGATGCATTGTACCAAAAGGAATATGAGTGAGTTCTTCAAGAAATTTTAAAACTAAACTATTAGTCTCTCTGCTTAGATATTTTATATTTGTCTGTTTATGAGCATCTTTTCCCTAAATAGTTTTATTTACACTGAAAATCCCTCTCCCACCATAGTAACTTCTGCGGAACTGGGAGGGAAGCCCTGAACACATCTGTATAGCTCATTTATGACTTAGCTGCTCACTTTGATATTGTCCAAATATGGGCGGGCCTTGATCTTATGAAAATCCACAGATGGCCTGTGATCAAAATTTCAGCACTTTCACAACATGCTTAGTCTTTCAGTTCTCAAACTTGCAGCTGACTCTTGAATTCATTTAGGTTAACGGACATCTGACATTGAGGCTGCTCCTGTGCTCACAAGTTTTCTACTTTTTCCATTATCCATCCTTTTCCTTGTCTCTTGCTGACTACTATGGATTGCTCAGGTGCAGCACTTTTCAAATGACACTAGAATATTCTGAAATATGTATTTGGTCATAGTCCAGTTTTCTGACCTACAACTCCTAAAATCTTCAGAAACTTGCCAAGTGATGCCTTTTTGTATGTTAACGAGCTGACTGATGGCTGGCAGCTCCTGACTTCAGGATGGGGACTGGTCATGGCAAAGACCAAGGCAGGATTAGAAGGCTAGGGCTTTCAGCCCACCCCCAAATTTCTGGGGAGGGGAGAGGGGTTGAAGGTTAAGTTGATCCCCAGTGACCAATGGCTTAATCAATCATACCTATGTAATGAAGCTTCCATAAAAACCCAAAAAGATAGAATTTGGAGACCTTCTGGGGAGCTGAACACACAGAATTTTCTATATGGTGATGTACTGGAGAGGAAATGGAAGCTCCACGCCCCTTCCCACATGTCTTGATTTATGTATCTTCTCATCTGTATCCTTTGTAATATTCTTTAAATAAACTGCTAAGTGTTTCTGTTCCAAAATTCACATAGCTAGGAAAAATGAAGTAAGTGCTTCTCTGAGTTCTGGCAGCTGCTCTAGCAAATCAATTGAACCAACGCAAGTGGTTGGGGGATAACCAGTTTATAGCCAGTCAATCAGAAGCACAGGTAAACAACTTGGAGCTTGTGACAGGCATCTGAAGGTGGGAGTGGGGCATGGGGGTTGCAGTCTTGAGCCCTCAACCTGTGGGATTTGATGCTATCTCCAGGTAGATAGTGTCAAAATATGGGGCATGCCTGTTGTCCCAGCTACTTGGGAGCCCTCAACCTGCGGGATCTGACACTATCTCCAGGTGGATAGTGCCAAAATATGAGGCATGCTTGTTGTCCCAGCTACTGAGATAGGAAGATTGCTTAAGGTCAGGAGTTAGAGGCTGCAGTGAGCTATGATTGTGCCTGTGAATATCACTCCACTCCAGCCTAGGCAAAAAAATGAGATCCTCATCTCAAAAAAAAAAAAAAAAAAAAAAAAAAAAAAAAAAAAAAAAAAAAAAAAAAAAAAAAAATCTAACTGGTATGAGATCAAAAGAAAAAAAAGCATCAGAATAGAAGTTAGAGACATTCAGCTGGTGTCAGATTGCTGAACTGATTGCTTGCTTGTTGATGGGGAGAAATTTTCGCATGTTGGGTCACAGAAGTCTCCTGTGTTGACTGCTGTTGAGAGACTGTATAAAACACTTTTAAGTGGCCGGGCGCGGTGGCTCAAGCCTGTAATCCCAGCACTTTGGGAGGCTGAGGCGGGTGGATCACGAGGTCAAGAGATCGAGACCATCCTGGTCAACATGGTGAAACACCGTCTCTACTGCAAATACAAAAATTCAGCTGGGCATGGTGGCGCGTGCCTGTAATCCCAGCTACTCAGGAGGCTGAGGCAGGAGAATTG
>NW_016107475.1:1491145-1494430 GCF_001604975.1 Cebus imitator | reverse complement strand
AAATCTTAAAAAAAAAGAGTGTTGAAAGTAGTGCTTGTTGAAAGTTAAAAAGCTGAACTTTTGTACTTGAAGACTGAAAGGCAAACTATGGAGAAACTGATTGACAATGACTTAGGGGTGAAATTTCCTTTTGGATGCATTGAGCCACCTCCCAGTTTGTCTCAAAAAGATTCAATAGCAGCTTCTTCATGTAAGAAGAGCAAATATGGCCGGGCATGGTGGCTCATGCCTGTAATGCCAGCACTTTGGGAGGCCAAGGCATGCGGATCATGAGGTCAAGAGATCGAGACTATCCTGGCCAACATGGTGAACCCCCGTCTCTACTAAAAATACAAAAATTGGCTGGGAGTGGTGGTGTGTGCCCGTAGTCCCAGCTACTTCAGAGGCTGAGGCAGGAGAATCACTTGAACCCCGGAGGTGGAGGATGCAGTAAGCTGAGATCGCACCACTGCACTCCAGCCTGGTGACAGAGTGAGACTCCATCTAAACAAAAACAAAAACAGAAACAAAAACAAAAACAGGAGAGTGAATATAATGTTCTTTGCTGATAAGAAAATCTAGAATAGCCCTATCACAAATTTCTATAAAACAATTTTTACCATCCCGTATTTTGTTTATAGAATAATCACCTTAGAAAATTCTAGTATTTTGAAGTACCTGTGCTTAACCACAACTTATTTTCAAACCTCAAACTCTCTCATTTTACTTTGTTTTCCTAGCTTGGCCACTACCCTTTCACCCAATAGGAATACATTATTGGGAATGATGGCAGAGAAACTCTGTGGATATAATCCAGATCTGCTCAAATAGAAGCCTACATAAAATGACAACACCATTACCACAGCCATTATAATCTGAACATGCAACCCTTGATACACACCTCACCCGAAGCTCTGTGAAATCATTTTACCCTTGATCACTTTAGCTTGCACATAAAAGTATCATTTATTTTAGGTAAATATTTAAACTTTTATAGGTATATAATACATGTATGTGTGTACACACACACACACACACACACACACACACAAAATTTCCAGCTGTTATATGGGTACAATATCTACATATGCCAAATACACACCTGACAATAGACATTCTGATATGACGTTTTCTCACAAAAAGCTTTAGAGCTTATAAAAATATAGTGGCGAGGCATGGTGGCTCATGCCTGTAATCTCAGCACTTTGGGCAGATCACTTGAGCACAAGAGTTCGAGATCAGCTTGGGCACCATGACGAGAAACCTGTCTCTACAAATAACAACAACAACACCACAGCAAAAACCAGCCAGGCATGATGGCGCACACCTGTAGTCCCAGCTACTCAGGAGGCTGAGGTGGGCGAACTGATTGAGTCCAGGAGGTCAAGGCTGCAGTGAGCTGTGATTGCGCCACTGCATTCCAGCCTGGGTGACAGAATGAGATCCTGTCTCAAAAAAAAAATAAATAAATGATGATTTAGATTACTACATAAATAATATTTCTCATTAAACACTATTCTTACTCTTTTTGTAAAATAGTTAATTTGGGAGGGGCTATGTTTCTATTACACCTCTTGGTTGCTCATTCAACAAACATTCATGAGCCAGGTACTGTTTAGGCACTACAGACACAGGCATGAACAAAACAGATCAAAATATCTGCCCTCTTGGAATTTATATTCTAGAGGGTTACAAAGTATTGTGTGATTGACTGACTGACTGATTGGTTGACAAAACAGGATCTTACTCTGTCACCCAGGCTGAGTGCAGTGCTGTAATCACAGTTCATGGCAGCCTCAACCTCTCAGGTTTAAGCAATCCTCCTGCCTCAGCTTCCTGAGTAGCTGGGGCTACAGGCATGTAACACCGCACCTGGTTAATCTTCAATAGAGACGGGGTCTCACTATGTTGCTCAGACTGGTCTCAAACTCATGGATGCAAGTGATCCTCCTTCCTTGACTTCCCAAAGTGCTGGGATCACAGGTGTGAGCCACTGCACCTGACTACACAATACTGTCTTAGCTATGCTTTGCCTACAATCTCCCAAGCACCACAAGAGCAGGGAAATTTTCTCTTGCTCACCACTGTATCCCAAGTCGAGATCAGTGTCTGAGTGAATGAATAAATGGGTGAAGCTTTTTCTTTGTATGTGTTGGTTATGTACTATTTATTTAGGAAATGTACAGGAAAAATGCATTTTACTCACTCCTAGTTCTGGGAAAGCTGGACGTTTTGGTTGTGAGCTAGTATGTAGGTATTGTGGCGCCCTTAGCTGATGCCTTACACATAATTTTTAACCATATTGAACAATGGCATATTTTCATTTTCTCACCCACCTTCTATTTATAAATACACTAAAGAAGGAAATCTAAGCTTCCATCTGTAGAAAACAAATTCATTGATTTCATGAAAATTAAACAACAAAAGGTTAAGATAGAGAAGAATTAGTGTAATTAAGTGCTTCAACCTTAAAAGCAGTGCGTGTAAGGGAAAATACCTTAGAATGGAAGTTAACAGGTATCCACAGAGATTTTCAAGATGTATACCTCAAAATTTAAAGGCCTTATCTACTGATTACAGCAGCAGGTCTAAGATCTTAATTGTGAACACTCCAAGAGGCATTGTGACCTGGGAAGATGGATATGTTGGGAGCCAGAAAATATGGTTTCTAGTCCTTGGCTGGTTAATACCTTGAATAATTTTTACATTTTCATATAGGCCTTTATTTCTTGATCTGTAGAGCACCAGACCAAACCAGAAGTTCCCAAATGCTGGGCTTTCACAAATGCTGGGCTGGCTGTATTGGAATCACCTGGGTAGCTTGTGAAAAATGCAGAGTTCCATAGCCTACCCCTGAGATTCTTGATTTGTTTGTGGATCACTGGTCTGGCCTATGTCTAAAGTCTTTTTCAATTTGTGCTTCTATGTGCATCAGGGTTTCAAAGGCTAAAAGAGAACAACTACGTAAAGTCCCTAAGTCTCAAGGAGAATGGAGTACTGTAACTTTTCCCTTTTTGTTCTAACATCTGCCACTTATCATGTGTGTTTCTAGCAGAGCAAGATGTAATAATAATAATAATTATTATTTTTGATATGGAGTCTCACTCTATTGCCCAGGCTGGAGTGTAATGGCATGATTTCGGCTAACTGCAACCTCTGTCTCCTGGGTTCAAGCGATTCTCCTGCCTCAGCCTCCCTAGTAGCTGGGATTACAAGCGCCCACCACCATGGCTGGCTAAATTTTGTATTTTTAGTAGTGATGGAATTTTGCCATGTTAGCTAGGCTGGTCTTGAACTCTTTTTTTT
>NW_016107475.1:1484309-1490975 GCF_001604975.1 Cebus imitator | reverse complement strand
GGGTTTCACCATGTTGACCAGGATGGTCTCGATCTCTTGACCTCGTGATCCACCCGCCTCGGCCTCCCAAAGTGCTGGGATTACAGGCTTAAGCCACTGCACCCGGCCGGTCTTGAACTATTGACCTCAAGTGATCCACCCACCTCGGCCTCCCAAAGTTCTGGGATTATAGGCGTGAGTTACCGCAGCCGGCCAGAGCAAGATACTATAAAATAACTTTCTCACAGCGGCCCAAAATAGGCTGACATAAAATAAATGCAGTCTCTATTTCAACAGACAGCAGTCCTGAACCTCTTCCTGCCACACTGTTCATCCCCAGAGCCACTGTAAATTCTACCATACACAGCAATTCCCCGAGGGCTTCATTACTGGGGTCTTTAAAAGGGATTCACTCATCTTTTTGCCTCCTGTAGGTGTGCTTCTTGTCAATCCAGGTCAAGGGAAAAGAAAGTAATTTTTCCCAATCTTTAGCAGTTCACAGGGAATGTATGGTTTGAACCTTGTTTTATCTTTTAAAAATGTGAAAACAGACAAGATAGTGTGCCTGTGCTCATGACATTGGAGGCCTCCTCAGACAGCTATACTGAGTACTGTAAAACAATATTTCATACAAACAAAAAAAAAAAAAAAAAAAAAGCCAGCACTCTGATTGAGAGGATGCCCAAAGGAATTAATTCCAAAGGTTTATATATCAGTCTCTGCAGACTAAAGGCAGACAGATTCCCTGTTGGTAAGTAATGGATGTACAATGTGGTCTTTTACTTTAAGAAACAAACGTTTTTTTTATAAGTCAGGTAACAAAGAAGGATTGGATGACATAAATGAACTGTTTCCAATTTCCAACTACTGTTATCTGGACTTGAAAGCTGGATATGGGGACACCTTTTTCTAAAAGCAGAAAACTAATATTTCACAGTAGGGAGTCCAGAAATTGTTAGAGACTAATCATCTCTACTTATCAGGTTATTCTTCCCAAATGTTACAGGCTATATTTTAGAATAACTGTCATCTTAAAAGATTTTCTTTTTTAAACTTTCAAGGAAAACTACCTTCCTCACAAACTTTTTAGTCGAAAGAATACAATGAACACTCATTTGCCCCCCACTTAGATTCACCAATTGCTAACACCTTACCACTTCTGTTTTCTCTTTCTCTCCATGACCATTTATTATTTGAGAGTAAGTTGTAGACATCACGATGCTCACCCCTAAATACTTCAGCATTTGTTCCTAAGAAGACTGACATTTATTATAATAGCGAATTATTCATTTGTTTGACAGGGTCTCCATCTGTTGCCCAGGCTAGAGTGGAGTGACACAATCACGATTCACTGTAGCCCTGGCTTCCTGGGCTCAAGAGATTCTCTAGCCTCAGCCTCCTGAATAGCTGAGAATACAGGTACATGCCATTATACCTAGCTACTTTAAAAAGTTTTTAGCAGTGATGGGATCTTGCTATGTTTCCTAGGCTGGTCTTGAACTCCTCGCCTCCCAAAATGCTGGGATTACAGGCATGCGCCTCCGCACCCAGCCCTATAATGTTATTTAAAATACAGTTCAGGCTGGCCGTCTCTACAAAAAAATACAGTGTACAGTGTATGGAAATAACAGAAAGAAAGGTGACAAATCAGAAATCTACTACATCTGCTAGCCCTGAAGTTAGAGCAGCCCACTGAGATTGGTTCGGTAGAAGGAGGGTTTGTGTTGCTGGGCTTTCCAGTTACACAGCTGGAAAGATACTAGAATATAAAGGAAGAGGGCAGGCCTTTTCTCTGCTATCTTGGTCATTCTCTATGAATAAGAGAGCACAGAAGGCATGTGCAAGGAAGTTAACACCATTCAGAACTGGACTGCTTCGCTTGGGAACCTGATTTTACCATCTCTTTCAACTGGGAAAACAAATTGACTTTTAGAGGCAGGTGCGGATGTCCAAGGAATTAATTTTCTCATATTTTCTTCCTTCGGTTCACTGAGGAAAGAGAAGCAACAGCAGATGTAGAAGGCTATGGCGTCCAATTTTAAAAAGGAGAGAGGCAAGGAGATACCAGATACATTAGAGACAGGTGAGGAGATACTACTTGTATTATCTATATAACAAATCTCCCTCTGCTCAGAGGTCTTGTTATTTCTTTGCAACCTGTTTTTCTTGCTATGCTGCTCTCTTGGAATTTGGAAGAAACATGACATTTTAAATCGCACAGTTTGACCAGGAAAAGAAATTTACTCGGATCTCAGAAAGGCTGTGAGTAAGGAAATCTGGCTAATAGTAGAAATTAGTTGCTTCCTCCAGCAGCAAGATCGCAAGGCAACGGCCATCAACCTTGATGGTGTACTTCAAATTCACCATGTCAAGAACCAGTCTTTCCACTTAACTTTCCTATTTCTGTTAATGGTTTAATTTTTTCTGTTATCCTAGTCCAAAATCCTTGTTTTAGCCTCTGACTGCCCTTCCCGAGTCCACACCTGCCAGCCTCTCCCTATCAGATCAGTTTTCTAGTCCTACACATTTTCTCTGAAATGAGTTTTACGCTTAACCTCCTTATCTTCCCATTCTCATTGCCAACACTCTGACTGGGCTTTTCTCTTGTGCTTATCAGTGGGCTTCCAAAAACTTCTTAACTGATCTCCTTGCCTTTACTATCTCCTTGTTCCTTTTATCCTATATACTAGAGCCAGATTTACCTCTCTCACAGTTCAGACCTTGACAATATCTGGCTCAAAAGCTTTCAATGTCTGCTTCATGACTTCTTCATCAAGTTGATTTTCCATAGGCAAACATCCCAAAGTCTTTAAAAAAATTTAGGCAAATTTTTCATAACCTAAAATTAATCATTTTAATCACTTAAAAAAGTATAATTCAGTGGCATTTGGTACATTCACAATGCTATGCAATCATCACCACTAACAAGTTCTGAATTTTTATTACCCCAGAAGGAAACCTGTATCCATTACTCTCTCCCCCTTCCCCTTTTCCTAATCCTGGGCAACCACTAGTCTTTTTTCTGTCTCTATGACTTGCCTACCCTGGATGTTTCACATAAATGGAATCATATGATATGTGGCCTTTTGCATCTGGCTTCTTTCACTTATGTTTTAAAGGCCCAGGCATGTTGCAGCATGTATCAATACCTCATTCCTTTTCACGGTTGAGTAATACTCCATTGTATGGATATACCACGTTTTGTTTATCCATTCATCAGTTGATGGACATTAGATTATTTCTGCCTTTTGGATATTGTGAATAATGCTGATCTGAACATTCATGTACATATTTTTATATAAACCAGTCTTTTAAATATAGTTATTACTATTTAATAACAGAGCAATTCTTCATCTGTCCCTGATGCTGCCCTATGTTTTTCACATTCCATCCAAATTAAAACACTTTTTTTCTTTGAATACACTGCATGACTGCACCTGTATCACTTTTTCATGGTTTCCTTTGCCTAGGAAGCCCTGACTTCTCATCTTTGCTATCAAATCTTCTTTAAGGTCTATCTCACATATTATTAATACTGACTTCATAAGCCCCTTCTTTACTTTTCCAACTGAACATCAATTCTCTTTCCTCTGTGCTCCCCAAGTGGCATGAATTACAGTATTCCTTATGTTTATATATTTATTATATAAGAAATAAACATATTTATATATATATAAGTATTCCTTATGTTTATTACATAAGGAATTAGTATTTATCTTATTCCCTCTCTACTAGGCCATAGAAAACCTTTAGGCAACTTATTATTGTATCGCCTGTAGTCAAGCACTTTGTTTCCTTAAGCGCTACAGAAAGCCTTAAGAGACATTTTAATTTAGGAGATATCTAGAGTCATTTCATAGTCTTTGTAGTCAAACATCCCGTCCCTTCAAATGCCGATATTGTATACCTTCTATGATAGAGGATGATGTTAATATTATTCCTTTTGAAACCACTGAAATGTCTTAAAGAACTAGAAGAGTATCACATGTGGTATTAATGAGGAATCTGAATGTGCATTTTCTCTTTTAAGAATATGCATGTGTTACTTTCACGCACACCAGTCTTGCCTAGAAGTCTTTGTTTTAGTTTCTGAATAAGGAGTAATAGTAGGCTATCTAGGGACAAGTGAGTTACAGCTTAGCAATGGTAATTTGTAGTACACTTAAGGTATTTTATGGCTGGTTATGACAGTGTCAGAATGTCACAAACCCAAGTGACATTTCAGTACTATTAGGAATAGCCAAGAAAATATAACCATAATTCTTATTTCTTCAGGTGACTTATAATGGCAGCAGAAAACTAGAAGGATCATTAAAAATAAAGCTTGCTGACCTGCAATAGCCCCTGGACTCCCTAAGAGAGTCAGAGCTCTGTGGTGCTCTGAAGGATTCTACTTTCTTTTATTAGGAATCAAAATGATAACTGAGTAATGACTGCACCTCCCCAGGGTGAATAACCCATTCACTAACAGTATTTTTTCCTGATCATTATTTTTCACCAGCTACAAATTTAAATTTAAAATTAAGGCAGGGAGAGATCTGTAGAATTTAGTATGGAGAAAATGCTCAGCAAATGTTTTTCAGCTGTTTCCGGTCTTAACTGCCTTTGTGAAAGAATGTGGTCGTGTGTGTGTGCGCATGCACGTGCATGTGCACGTGCATTCATAGGCCTATAGTTGTGATGGAAGAGGGCCAGCTAATCCTAAGATTTTTCAGGAGAAAGGAGGAGCTGGAGAAGAGATGGCAGAGCCTGATAAGGAAAATCCCAGAGGTGCTCTTCCTCTTGGCTTCACAATGGTGCTGAATGGGCACCATTGATTAGACAAGGAAGTGTCACCTCACTTCCTTGTCTAATCAATAATTTTTACTCTTTCCAAGGGTAGATGAGACATAAACCTGTCTGGCAGAGTAAAGAAGTAATTTTAAATGTGGTAATAAAAAATTGCAGGTGACTTCCATCATTGAGAGCAAGATTTTTCTATTTCTCAGTGTTAACAACTTGCATGTTTTTTTCTTTCTTTTCTTCTTTTCTTTTTTTTTGAGACAGAGTCTCGCTCTGTTGCCCAGGCTGGAGTGTAGTGGTGCGATCTTGGCTCACTGCAACCTCTGCCTCCTGGGCTCAAGTGATTCTCCTGTCTCAGTCTCCAGAGTAGCTTGGATTACAGGCATGAGCCACCATGCCCGGACTGTTTCTAATGGAGATAAATATTTTTCTTGTAATGCATCTCTTGTCAAAGAGACCTATTTCTTAGATTTATTTGAGAGCTGAAAATGACTTTGCAAAAGATCTAGTTTAATGCTACAATTTTATAGAAAAGAATAATGAGGATATGAGAGAATGTGATTAAGTTTACATAGATGCTAGCAGAGTCCAAATTAGAATCTAGACCAGGAGTGTCCAATCTTCTGGCTTCCCTGGCCACACTGGAAGAATTGTCTCAGGCCACACATAAAATACACGAACACTAATGGTAGCTGATGACCTAAAAAAATTGCAGAGAAGCCCTCATAATGTTTTAAGAAAGTTTACAAGTTTGTGTTGGGCTACTTTCAAAGCTGTTTTGGGCTGCATGAGGCCCACAAGGGTTGGACAGTCTTGATCTAGACCTTCCAAATCCTGGTCCTCTGTGAGCTATTTCTGTTATACCAACTTAACTCTATTTAACAAAACAGGGCTGCCACCAAACAATCTCACCCTGCAAGACCACACCACACTCACTTTTTGACAAATATTAATTGGGTAATTACTCCAAGTAAGCCACTGCGCCAGGTACTATGAGTAATTCAAAGATGAATTTGTTATTATCCTTAAGGACATAGCAATAAAATTCAAAACTGAAGGAGAGGGCTGTGGGGGAGGCAAGGAAAGGATCACAAAGATATCCAGGAGGGCGAATAACATGAAAAATTTGGAAACAGAACTAATTTCACGATTAATAAGCAACTTACTTGAGATTTAAGCTGGAATGTTCCTCCTAGGTGTTATGCGAATTGTGTTCCCTATCTCTGACTAGAAAGCATTCACAGGACAAGATCATCATCTTATATATATATTATATATAATATAAATTATATATTATATACATTATATACATTATATTATATATTATATAAATTATATATATGATTTAATTATATATATAATTTATTATATATAGATTATTTTAGAAGATTCAAATAAACTCAGTAAAGTGTTTTTTTTGTTTGTGTTTTTTTTTTTTTTTTTTGGTGAGATGGAGTCTCGCTCTGCTGTCCAGGCTGCAGTGCAGTGATGTGATAAGCTCACTGCAACCTCTGACTCCAGGGTTCAAGTGACTCTCCAGCCTCAGCCTCCTGAGTAGCTGGGATTACAGGCCCAGGCCACCTCACTGGCTAATTTTTGTTTGTTTGTTTTGGAGACAGAGTCTCAATCTGTTGCCCAGGCTGGAGTGTAGTGGTAAGATCTTGGTCCATTGAAACCTCTGCCTCCAGGCTCAAGTGATTCTCCTACCTCAGCCTCCTGAGGAGCTGGGATTACAGGTGCATACTATCACACCCGGCTAACTTTTGTATTTTTTAGTAGCGATGGGGTTTTGCCATGTTGGCCAGGCTGATCTCGAACTCCTGACCCTGTGATCTGCCCACCTTGGCCTCCTAAAGTGCTGGGATTACAAGCATGAGCCACCACGCCCGGCATTTTTGTCTTTTT
>NW_016107475.1:1480630-1483789 GCF_001604975.1 Cebus imitator | reverse complement strand
TTTTTTTGAGATGGAGTCTTACTCCGTCACCCAGGGTGGAGTGCAGTGATGTGATCTCAGCTCACTGCAACTTCTGCCTCCTGGGTTCAAATGAGTCTCCTGCCTCAGCCTCTTGAGAAGCTGGGACTACAGGTGCCTGCCACCACACCTGGCTAATTTTTGTAATTTTAGTAGAGTGGCCACACTTGTCTTGAACTCTGGGCCTCAAGTGATCTGCCCACCTCGTCCTTCCAAAGTGCTGGGATCACAGGTGTGAGCCACCTTGCCCAGCACCTTTTTTTTACCATGTTGGCCAGGCTGGTCTTGAGTTCCTGACCTCAAGTGATCCACCTGCCTTGGCCTCCCAAAGTGCTGGGATTACTGGGATTACAGGTGTGAGCCATTGTACCTGGTCTGTGACTTTTTTTTTTGTTTTGAGACAGAGTTTAGCTCTTGTCACCCAGGCTGGAGTATAATGGTGTGATCACGGCTCACTGCAACCTCTGCCTCCTGGCTTCAAGTGATTCTCCTGCCTCAGCCTCCTGAGTAGCTGGGATTACAGGTGTGCACCACCATGCCCAGCTAATTTTTGTATTTTTAGTAGAGACTGATTTCACCACGTTAGCCAGGCTAGCCAAACTCCTGACCTCAGGTGATCCGTCTGCCTTGGCCTTCCAAAGTGTTGGGATTACAGATGTGAGCCACCGCACCTGGCCTGGCCTGTGACTCTTAATAGATACAAGATATCCTGAAAGAGTCCTTAGTTTATTTTTTTTTTCTCTTTTTAAAAAATCATTTTTGTCCAATTTTCCGAGATATTTTTTTCATTTGTATCTTCCATTCTGCTTCTGATGAAAAATTCTGCAATCATATTTTTACATTTTATAATTCTAATTTTTAATTCTTGAATTCTCCTTTTCAATGTGTCATCTTTTATTATACCATGGATTTAATATCCTTCCTTGTCAAGTATATTGATTACAGTGCTTTGAAAAACATCTGCCTTTGCTTGCATTGTCTCTGTTTCCTCTAAGTTCCCTTTTTATCAGTTTGTTTTTGATTTGCTGTTTTGTAGAAGCAGCTTTTCTCAAATACCCAGTGGTCCTCTTTTCCTATTCTGCTTCAGAGTGAGGCAGGAGATATTCTGGGCACTTGGATCCTCTGAGGCTTGTCAAGTGGTGGGTCTCGCTGCAGGATGACTGCTCAGGGATGTGGCATGTTTACTGAGGAGGCCCCAGGTATCCACATCTGCAGGGCTTTTCTCCTGAGTTTGACAGTTTCTTCAGAAAGAAATCCTCCAGTTTTCCACTTGGTGAATATGAGGAAATTTAAGTTGGCTGCCAGCATTTTGAGAATCAATAAAGGTTGTGAGAGAAGAAATCTTTTAGAATGCAGATACTCACTTAGGCTCTCTGCTTTTTTCTTTCTTTTCTTTTTTTTTTTTTTTTTTTTGACGGAGTTTCGCTCTTGTTACCCAGGCTGGGTGCAATGGCGCAATCTCGGCTCACCACAACCTCCGCCTCCTGGGCTCAGGCAATTCTCCTGCCTCAGCCTCCTGAGTAGCTGGGACTACAGGCACGCGCCACCATGCCCAGCTAATTTTTTGTAGTTTTAGTAGAGACGGGGTTTCACCATGTTGACCAGGATGGTCTTGATCTCTTGACCTTGTGATCCACCCGCCTCGGCCTCCCAAAGTGCTGGGATTACAGGCTTGAGCCACCGCGCCCGGCCTTCTGCTTTTTTCAAAAAAATTTTTAACAACTTTAATTTTGTAGAGATGAAGTCTCACTATGTTGCTGGTCTTGAACTCAAGAGCTCAAGCGATCCTCTCGCCTTGGCCTCTCAAAGTGCTGGGATTATAGGCATGAGCCACTGTGCCCACCCGTCCTCTCTCCTTTAAGTATGGTGGCTACCCCACCCTCAGCTGTGCCTGGTTTCTCTGTCCAGAGCTCAGATTAACCCAACCAATTACAGTCACAAAGTTAAATAAATTCCATGAGGCATTGGCTAAAAAGGCAATAACTTTTTGCACTAGAGTTTCTGAATTAAAAGAAAACCAAAAAAGTTCCCTCTCATCTGCCAAAATGAGAAATTTACCCAATTCAAGCCCCTTTACCCCTCCCACTTTGCCATGCTTTTATTTTTTTTTTCTTTGATAATGCCTCAGAACAAGTTTTCAGGGTCCAAGTTTGTTTTAAAATAACCCAATGAGCTGACAGACGGAGCTCCTGGAATTCTGCAGCTTGTGCGAGAGTCCACAGATGGGAAATTGCAGTCAGTTATAGGGTGGTGCTATTACCGTAGCCCAATTTTTAAAAGCCTTTAGAAAAAAAAAGTCATCTGAGTTAATTAGCATTCACCACAGGCACTAGTTTTGTGTTGCAGTTTTCTAAGAACTCAGATAATAAAAAAAATTCAGTACTGCAATCTCTAATATTTTACCTCTTAAAAATGAAGATTACAAAGACAGAATTTTACTTGTTACATGAATATGCCTCAGGCTTATGTACAGCCTTATATCACCAAGAAATATCAATTATGTTCTAAAATCCACTAATTACTAATGGTACCTAAAACAGGAGTAATTTCATTTTACCTCTCTGATCTGTTTAATCCACAAATCTCTTCCAAGAAATTCCTGATGTAAGACTACAGGAGCTGAGTTTAGATTAAAAGTCATGGAGTCACTGGTCTTTTCTTTAGTAAATGGCTGGAGATCAGAATTTATCTATAAGAAGCAGTTAAAAGATTAAATTAATGAAATGTATACACATTAATATGTTTTATACTCAGAAAGTACCAGTTAATGCAGTAAAATACGAAGCTTAAGGAATGCAGTTTTTCAGATATACTTTAATAAACAAAAGAATATTTCAGGCTGGGTGCAGTGGCTCATGCCTGTAATCCCAATACTTTGGGAGGCTAAGGTGGGCGGATCACCTGAGGTCAGGAGTTCAAGACCAGCCTGGTCAAAATGGTGAAACCCCACCTCTACTAAAAATACAGAAATTAGCCGGGTGTGGTGGCATAGACCTGTAATCTCAGCTACTCGGGAGGCTGAGGCAGGAGAATGCCCTGAACCCAGGAGACAGAGATTGTAGTGAGTTGAGATTGTGCCACTGCACACCAGCCTGGGCAACAGAGTGAAACATCATCTTAAAAAAAAAAAAGCTATAGCTT
>NW_016107475.1:1471857-1480484 GCF_001604975.1 Cebus imitator | reverse complement strand
GCAACCTCCGCCTCCCGGGTTCAGGCAATTCTCCTGCCCCAGCCTCCTGAGTCGCTGGGATTACAGGCACACGCCACCATGCCCAGCTAATTTTTTGTAGTTTTAGTAGAGACAGGGTTTCACCATGTTGATCAGGATGGTCTCGATCTCTTGACCTCGTGATCCACCTGCCTTGGCCTCCCAAAGTGCTGGGATTACAGGCATGAGCTTTCTTTTTGGAGATAGATTTTCACTCTTGTTGCCCAGGTTGGTGTGGCATAATCTCAGCTCACTGCAACCTCTGCTTCCCAGGTTCAAGTGATTCATCTGCCACAGCCCCTGAGTAGCTGGGATTACAGGTGGCTGCCAGTACGCCTGGCTAATTTTTTGTATTTTTAGTAGAGATAGGGTTTCACCATGTTGGCAAGGCTGGTCACGAACTCCTGGCCTCAGGTGATCTACCTGGCTCAGCCTCCCAAAGTGCTGAGATTACAGGCGTGGGCCACCGCACCTGGCTGTATTTTACTTTTTAAGTTAACGATTTAAATAAAGATTTAATAAATAGACTTGCTTAATAAACTAATCAAAGATTAAATAAAATATGCAAAAAGCTCATCTGGAGATATTATATATGTATATGTTCCCCCCATGAACTATTTAAGTAACATCTGAAAAATACATATTAAATGAAATTTTAAAATTATAATATATAGACAGAGGCAACAATACAGCAACTCATCTTGGGACATTTTAGATTTCATATGCCCATTCAAAGAATTAGTCACTAGAATTAAAGCTTTCAATTTTATTCAGTATATTTCTGAATTTTTTTTTCATAATATGCTTTATATAAAAGCTATAAGGGGGCCGGGTGCAGTGGCTCATGCCTGTAATCCCAGCACTTTGGGAAGCTAAGGCAGGTAGATCATGAGGTCAGGAGTTTGAGACCAGCCTGACCAACAAGGTAAAATCCCCCTCTCTACTAAAATACAAAAATTAGCCAGGTATGGTGGTGTGCACCTATAATCTCAGCTACTCAGAAGGCTGAGGCAGGAGAATCACTTGAACCCGGGAGGCAGAGGTTGCAGTGAACAGAGATTGAGCCACTGCACTCCATCCAGCCTGGGTGACAGAATAAGACTCTGTTTCAAAATAAAATAAAATAAAATAAAAAGAGCTATAAGGGAACTGTAACAAAAATGACAAATATTCTTCCATTCTGTGAATATATTCCAGTCTGTAAATATGTTATTTAATAATATGTAAGAGTTCTCTCAAGAACCGTTTCAGGTGGTAAGAAAAGACAAACATCACATAAAAGAGTACTGTGTAAGAATTATACAATCCTTACCAATTATAGTGTTTACATTACATAACAATCATCATCCAGGACTGACAGATTTTAACCACGTAATAAGCATTTTTTGAAATATGAAAGCTTCTTATTAAATGGCAAAAGGTTTCTTGTGTATCGTTTTAGCTATTTAAGTACCAAAAAAAGATAAAGGGTGTGCAAATACCTTATGACTCATGGCCATGTGCTTCCCATACTGAAATGCCATATTCTGAACCTCAGCATCATGCTTTGCTAATTCCATTGCAGCTTGGCAGCTCTTTGCTAGTAAGGCACCATGGGAGAGAAAAGTCTGCTCCTTCCAAGTCGATATTCCAATATCATCTGTGATATAATTTTCCTAAAAATGTAACAAAAGGCAAGATAAAAAAGACTTTAGGAGTAATTTAATTGTTTCTGTTTTTGAAGAATAGAAAAGTTAACAAATGAACTATTGAAAAACACTCAGGCTACTGGAACAAGATAGACCTAAAAGATGCCTAACTTCAGCTCTCCCTAAAAAGAATGTGGTGGGGAAACTGCCTTTTTAGGGTAATAGGGGGAAAGTTAAAGAAATGTCAAAGCAAATTTTATTCTGAGGTAGGAAACTTCTGTTAAAATATATCCTACAGGGTAAGGGGAAAAGTAGAAAGACCTTCAAACTAACTCCCTTTTATCAGTTATTAAGTGCCAGTATTAAGCACAAAAAGCCTACTGCATTTAACTTTTGTGAAAATGTCAAGGGCATATGGAAGGAGGTATACTTTCCTATAAATAATTAAACAGAAAAATCAGGCTGGGCATGGTGGCTCATGTCTGTAATCTAAGCACGTTGAGAGTCTGAGGCAGGAGGATTGCTTGAGGCTAGGAGTTCAAGATCAGCCTGGGAAACACAGCAAGGCTTAAAAAAAAAAAAAAAAAATTAGCCAGGCAAGGTGGTGTGCCCCTGTAGTCCTGACTACTCAGGAGGCTGATGCAGGAAGATCACTTGAGCCCAGGAGTTCAAGGTAATAAGTAAGCTATTGCACTATAGCCACGGTGACAGAGCAAGACCCTGTCTGTCTGTCTCTTTTTCTTTCTCTCTCTCTCTTTTTTTTTTTTGAGACAGGGTCTTGTTCTGTCACCCATGCTGAAGCATGGTGGCATGATCACAGCTTACTACAGCCTTGACCTCCTGGGCTCAAGCAATCCTTCCATCTCAGCCTCCCAAGTAGCTGGGACCACAGGCATGCACCACCATACCCAGCTAATTTTTGGTATTTTTTGTAGAGACAGAGTTTCTCCATGTTGCCCAGGCTGGTTTGAACTTCTGAGTTCAAGTGATCTGCCTGAAGTGTTAGGATTACAGGCATGAGCCATTAACACGCAGCTAATTTTTGTATTTTCGTTTTTTAAGTAGAGACAGGCTTTCACCATGTTGGCCAGGCTGGTCTTGAATTCCTAGTCTCAGGTAATCTGCCTGCCTCAGCCTCCCAAAGTGCTGGAAATACTGAGCCCAGCCTATACTGCCTCTAAAAAAGAAAAAGCCCAGGCGTGGTGGCTCATGCATGTAATCCCAGCACTTTGGGAGACCAAGGTGGGTGGATCACGAGGTCAGGATTTCAAATCCAGCCTGGCCAACATGGTGAAACCCCGTCTCTACTAAAAATATAAAAATCAGCCAGGTATGGTGGTGGGTGCCTGTAATCCCAGCTACTTGGGAGGCTGAGGCTTGAGAATCCCTTGAACTGGGATGGGAAAGGTTGCAGTGAGCCGAGATTGCACCACTGCACTCCAGCCTGGGTGAAAGAGCAAGACTCTGTGTCAAAAAAAACCCCCAAAAAACAAAAAAAGCAAAAGAAAAATCAGAGAAGAGGTAATCTATTATAATGGAGAATGATTATTACAGTCTTCATTAAAGTTTATTCTCATAAGAAACAAGGTGTAAAAGAGGATATAATTTATAAATAAATATATACACATCTACTACCTGTAGACCAATGCTGTCGAACAGAAATATGTGAACCACATGTGCAATGTAAAATTTTCTAGTGGCTACATCAAAAAAGGGGAAATAAACAGGTGCAATTAACCTTAATGACATATTTTATCTATCCCAATATATCCAAGTATTATCATTTTACACATACAATCAATATAAAAATTATTAATGAGCTATTTTATACTCTTTTTTTACAGTAAGGTTTCAAAATCAGTGTGCATTCACTTACAAAACCTCACTAGCCACAGTTTAAGGGCTCAGCATTGGATAGCAGGGCTCTGATGAATGATGAAGTAAACATATAAAACAATGTCCATTTTATGGCATTTTTCTGAAACATCAAACTAACTGGAACCCATCCAGAAGTATTAACTCAAACACTTTTCGTCCTGCTCCCGATCCCATAATCCTTTCTCTTTTCACCACTGCTTGGAGACAAAATAAAAAATATTAAGAAAAAAACAGTGGCCACTAAAAGGTCAGTTGAAATACAGCCCCTTCCTCTTTTGCCATGTTGAGGGGAATCTTCAGCCCAAGGGTCAAATCAAATTATCAGTTTAATTTAATGCAATGTTTTTGAGATGGGGTCTTGCTATATTGCCCAGGCTGGTCTCAACTACTGAGCTCAAGCGATCATCCCACCTCAGCCTTCCAAGTAGCTGGGATCACAGGCATGTGCCACCGTGCCCAGCATCACCTTAATTATATATAGTCTTTGAACAACAAAAAATATTGCACTTATGGCAATGATTGCAAATATGAAACACAGCATTGAATAATGACAAAAAAGCCACACAGGCCGGGTGCGGTGGCTCAAGCCTGTAATCCCAGCACTTTGGGAGGCCGAGGCGGGTGGATCACTAGGTCAAGAGATCGAGACCATCCTGGTCAACACGGTAAAACCCCATCTCTACTAAAACTACAAAAAATTAGCTGGGCATGGTGGCGCGTGTCTGTAATCCCAGCTACTCAGGAGGCTGAGGCAGGAGAATTGCCTGAACCCAGGAGGCGGAGGTTGCGGTGAGCCGAGATCGCGCCATTGCACTCCAGCCTGGGTAACAAGAGTGAAACTCCGTCTCAAAAAAAAAAAAAGCCACACAGGAGAGAAACAGTGCATAATGTAAGACCTACTTTATAAAATATTAGGTATAAATTATAACATATTTAATTTTAGAAATCAGAGATATATTTTAAAATGTGACAATATATATTAATAAACCTAAGAAAAACCATATTATCTCTCCATATATACTACAGAGGTATTTGACAAAATTCAATTCCTATTCTTGATAAGAAGAAAAGTCCCAAATAATATAGGAACAGCTGGGTGCAGTGGTTCACACCTGTAATCCTAGCAACTCAGGAGGCTGAGGTGGGAGGATCACTTGAACCCAGCAGTTCAAGGCTGCAGTAGGCCATAATCATGCCACTGCTCTCCAGCCTGGATGACACGTTGAGAACCCTGACTCTAAGAAATAAAGAAATAGCAACTGATGTGTATTTCTTTAACATGACAGGTGTGTGTGTGTGTGTGTGTGTGTATCTGCCCAAAAGTCAGCAAATATTTTATGGGGAAACATGAGCCTTTGTTACTAATGTCAGGAGTAAGACAGACACACACCACCATTGCTATTTATAATGTAACAGAAGAAACAAGAGAAAGTTAGATGTATACAAATTAGAAAAGATGAGTTTAACTCTTACTATAGTGAAGACTCTATAACTGCATATTGGCAAAACCAAGAGACTCAACTAAAAAACTACTACAAACAAGAAGATAATTCAGTAATGTAGCAGCATCTAAAATTAGTAATTCAAAATTAACATAATAAATGTATTAACAATAGCTTTCATATATAAAAACTAATCAGAAAGTATTTTCAATAGAGTCTTTCTTCCATTATGTATACAAAAATAAAGATTGAAAAGCTGTGAATAAGGCCGGGAACAGTGGCTCATGCCTGTAATCCCAACATTTTGGGAGGCAGAGGCAGGCAGGTTACTTGAGTTTAGGAGTTAGAGACCAGCCTGAGCAACATGATGAAACCCTATCTCTACCAAAAATACAAAAAGCAGTCAAGCTTGTTGTCTTGCACCTGTAGTCCCAGCTACTTGGGAAGCTAAGGCAGGAGAATTATGTGAGCCTGGGAAGCAGAGGCTGTACTGAGCTGAGATCATGCCACTGCACTCCTGCCTGGGCAACAGAGGGAGACCCTGTCGAAAAAAAAAAAAAAAGAAAGAAACAAACACCCAAAAAACAAACAAAAAAGCGTAGGGATAAGGCTGGGTGAGGTGGCTCATGCCTGTAATCCCAGCACTTTGGGAGGCTGAGTTGGGTGGATCACCTGAGGTCAAGGGTTTGAGACCAGCCTGACCAACATGGTGAAACCCCGCCTGTCTCTACCAAAAATACAAAAACTAGCTGGGCATGGTGAAGTAAGCCTGTGGTACCAGCTACTTGAGAGGCTGAGGTGGGAGGATCACTTGAACCAGGGAAGCAGTAAGCTAAGATCGTGTCACTGCACTCTAGCCTGGATAAAAGAGCCAGACTCCGTCTCAAAACAAACAAAAACAAAAACTGTGAATAAACTTAGAAATGTGCCAAACTGAATTAAGAAAATGTTAAAATACTACTGCAAGAACAACGGTAACTTGAATGAATATAAAGACATAACATGTTGAAAGATAATAAGAATCCAACCTCAGAAACTACTCCAATAAAACTAACAATACCTTTTCCCTGTAACACCAGGCAAACTGAAGTTCATATGGGAAAAATAAACAACGAAGAGCAGAGAGGAAAATCTTGAAAAAGAAGAGGAATGTGTGTTGGGGGAGGGGTGGAGAGGGAGAGCAAATTTTGTCTAAGCCTTACCAGATACTATAATACACTGTAAAATCTTAGAAATTAAAAAAAAAGTACTTTTTAGATAGACTAGGGAACAAAATAGAAAGTCCAGAAAGCAACCAAACTATATATAGGAATTTGCTATATTTTAGTAAGAAGTTGAACTTTTCAGTAAATGGTGCTGGTACAATTAAATAGCTATCCGGACAGCAAGATCCAGCTGCCAGAGGATGACTAACCAGTTGCTGAGTGGGGCTCAAGAGGCACCATCTTCCCCATCCCCTGCCTGCCATTCTGACCTCTTCTCAGAGTACCTAATTAAAGGGGCTGATTTCAAAGGCCTTGAACCTGAAAAAAAAAAAAAAAAAAAAAAGGAAAAATAAATAAAGAGGCTGAAAGTCTGAAAAAATAAAATAAATAGCTATTTGGAAAAAATAAAGTCTGAGCTACATTTCATACCATTTACCAGGATAAATTCCAAATGGCAAAAACAGCAAAACAACCACAAAACCACAGGCAATGTTAATAGACAAAGAACAATGAGGAAAACAATTCACATTTCCTATCACAGACAAATGGCAAATTGTGGTAGACTAACAAAGCTCACCATTTCTACAAAGATGTCTATATCCTAATCCCTCCCTGGAAGCTGTGAAGGTTACCTTACATGGCAAAAGAGACTCTGCAGATGTTATTAAATTCAGGATTTTGAAATGAGGGGATTATCTGGTTTAATTGGATGGGCCTAATGTAATCTTTAAGAGTCCTTATAAGAGGGAGTCAATGTCAGAGTCATAAAAGGTAATTTAATGACAGGAGGCAGAAATTTGAAGATGAGAGATGGGGCCATGAGCCAAGGAATGAACATGAAGGTTAGAGAAGGCAAAGGAATGGATTTTCCCCCAGAACTCCAGGAAGAATACAAGTCTGTCAGCTTGATTTAGTGACTTCTGACAAATAAAAAAACATTCCCAGTTTCCCTCTTAGTGATGGTAAGGCTGTGACCAAATAGGCCTCTCAAATATGGCTGGTGGAAGTGGAAACTAGCTGGAAATTCCACAATCTCTATCAAAATTATAAGTGAAATTGCCCTGTGACCCAGCAATCCCATGCCCAGGAGTTAATCCTACAGATAAACCTACACACTTGGGAAATGAAATAAGTACAAAGTGTGAAAGTTGATCACAGAAACTGGGTCAATCTTGTCACACCTGACTAAGACAGAGTCGAGAAGGCCCAGGAGGAAAAAGGACTTAGAACACCTAACACTGTTCCAAAACTGTAAGTTTCTGCAAGCCTGGCTGCTTAAGCCGCCTTCTAGAATCGAAACCAGTTTTATCTAATAGTTGCCGAAATGACAACTGTAAGACTAATTTTACTCACCACTATCATTCACTAATCAAAATCTGCCAGCCCCCTAGAACCTTATTAGTGCCCATGAACTTTCTCAAAGAGCAATATGTAACATTTCTCCTTTTTATAAAACCTCCAACATTCTCTTTGTTCTTCAGACATACTAAAGACCACTTGGTCTGTGTGTACACCCTGAATTGCAATTCTTTCCTCTCAAGCAAAATGTTAAATTTAGAGATTTGGTTCTCTATATTTTTTATTTGACTTTGACAAAGGTTACAGTCTATTGTTCACCCGGCTGCCAGAGTGACCCTTTAAAAACATAAACCAGAACTGCAATGGCCTCCAGCTGTTTCAAACACTCTAGGCATCTCCTCCTTGAGGCCTCTGCACTTGCTGTTCTGCAGATACTCTCTAGATGTTTGCATGGCTACATTTCTCATTGCTTTTGAGTCTCTGCTCAAACTTCAACTCATCTTTAATAGTCTACCTCCCTTCTCCATCATTTCCTATCTCCTTAGCTTGCTTTAAACCTTTCTTCCTTGATATTACTGAACCACTGACATACTTATTTGTTAAATGATT
Source organism: Cebus imitator (assembly GCF_001604975.1). Classification (NCBI taxonomy): domain Eukaryota; kingdom Metazoa; phylum Chordata; class Mammalia; order Primates; family Cebidae; genus Cebus; species Cebus imitator. The sequence continues at coordinate 1,472,405 of NW_016107475.1, read as the reverse complement.
TATTGTCTCTTTTACTAAACTATGAGTTCCATGAAAGCAAGGCCTTGGTTTGGCCTCTGCTGCAGAATCAGCATCTAATATAGTACCTTAGGTGGGCAATAAATATTTGTTTAATTTTTTTATCTCTTTTGGTATCTCTCTCCCTCTTCTGTACCTTCCTCTATCCTTCCTAACTTGGTCAGAATAAAGAATTGAAATAATTATCCTTTAGGTTGGGCGCAGGGTGGGAGGATCACCTGAGGTCAGGAGTTTGAGAGGAGCCTGGCCAACATGGTGAAACCCTGTCTCTACTAAAAATGCAAAAATTGGGCCGGGCGCGGTGGCTCAAGCCTGTAATCCCAGCACTTTGGGAGGCCGAGGCGGGTGGATCACGAGGTTAAGAGATCGAGACCATCCTGATCAACACGGTGAAACCCCGTCTCTACTAAAAATACAAAAACTTAGCTGGGCATGGTGGTGCGTGCCTGTAATCCCAGCTACTCAGGAGGCTGAGGCAGGAGAATTGCCTGAACCCAGGAGGAGGAGGTTGTGGTGAGCCGAGATTGCGC
>NW_016107475.1:1466395-1470377 GCF_001604975.1 Cebus imitator | reverse complement strand
AAAAAAAAAAAAAAAAAAAAAAAAAAAAAAAAAAAAAAAAAAAAAAAAAAAAAAAAAAAAAAAAAAAAGTAGTTGTGTTTTAAATTTCAAAAGCTAATGGGTAGATATAGCCATACAGTGACATACTATTCAGCAATACAAAGAAAGGAACTACTTACTGACTCATGCTATGCCATGGATGAACTTCAAAAACATTATGCTAACTGGAAGAAGCCAGACGCAAGAGACCACACATTTTATATAATTCCATTGATGTGAAATGTAGATTAGTGATTGCCTGGGGCCGGGGGTGGGAACTGTAAATGGGCATCAGAGACCTTATAGGGGTATGTGTGAAAATGTTCTAAAAATGATTTATGGTGATGACTGTATCACTCGATAAAGTTACTAAAAATCATTGAATCGTAGGCTTGAAATGGGTGAATTTTATGTCATAAAATATACCTCGATAAAGCTCTTAAGAAAGAAAAAAGCTAATGAACATAATATTTTACATTTCTTGGTCTAACATTTTAAAAAATTTATATGACTCTCAATTAACTGTGGTTTGCATGTCATCCTCATTTATTCATGCAAAAAAACCCACTTATTAAGGTTCTATCATGGTTCAGGCTTTCTGCAAAGCAATACAGATATGAAGATTAATAAACAGCCTGTCCTCAAGAAACTCACAGTCCAGGGATAGAATGTATATACATCAATATATAGATATAACTACATAGTTACAAGTGTCTATATGTAGAATGTATAGATAATTCTATTTCATAATAATTATAAGATATCTAAAATCAAAGATTCAGTTTGGTTCATAACATACTTCTTATTGTGATTAAGACCTTTTATTATTCATCATTTCTACATTTTAAATAATTCAAGTAATACATGATCACTGAAAAAAAAAATTAGAAAATTCAGATAACCAAGAAACAATTAATAGTCCCCTGAAATCTACTACCATAAGTTAATTGGACCACAAATTAACTGTTCCTAAGTTAATCAGAAATTTTATTCCCTAAACATTACTAACTTTTACGAATTTGGTTACTAATGAAAAAAAATCCCTCCATTCATTTCCATCAGCTTGCGTATATATACTAAGAGCGCATACTCTATTATAAAGGAAAAGTTAATATAAATTGTAAAATATCAAGAAACTGGTATGATAATCACATCCAAACCAGTACCTTCAGATACCAGATATACAAAATTGTGAAATGAATGCATGCAGTCAGAGTAAATGAGATTTAGATATACCTATAACATCAACTTACATATGTGCAGTTTTTACTAAAGGTTTATTATACAGAAAAGGAGAATACATTCAGTGAATATTTACTTTCGATGGGATTTCCTTTTTTTTTTTCCAGAAAGGTGATAGATGTTAAGATACTTGTCAAATGACTATCAGAAGTATGTTAAGTTTTTTTTAATAATGTAGGTCTCACTGTCACATGACCTTTTTGCTGAAGTAAGGCTGGATCAAATAACATGGGAAAAAACTTGAAACTTGCAAGATGCTTGCTTGAGATAGTGGTACTGGTGGTTTTGCTCAGACATATGCTGTTCTGCTACTTTATCGTCCATGAGAGATGCTTTGAGTTGCTTTTCTAATGGTGGTGATTTATTTGTACATATCTACTTACATGAGATCAAACTGCACTTATAACAGTGGCTGCTCAGGATTAAAGGTCTGGTCCGTGGTCACAGAACAGAGGCAAACTAATTGGCCCAGGAAGGTGTCAAAGCCCCAGTTAGAACCTGCCAAGCCAAACTGCTACCTTTCACATCATCAGAAAAGAGTTACGTAAACAAAGAAGCTAGCTACCTGTGAAGCTAAAAGTAGTTTTTAAAAAAGTATGCAAATGTTGCCTGTTTTCATGCTTACTACTTCAAGATTCATATTCTAGGCCACTATCTTTATAAATACAACCTAAATTTGGGTTGGATGAGACACCAGATCTCTCTAACGCCCCATTTCACCATGTTAAATGTTTGCTTTGAGTTAGCCTTTCAATTATATTGAGAAACTAGACAACCAAAAGTTTACATACCTTATTTTTTTAAAGTCAAGTATAGAAAAATTTCAATAAATCTCCACATTTGGGAATCAGAAAAAAGGAGAAGAATGGAATCTAATATCTCCTGGAGCTATGTGATGATACTTTTACGTTCTTTATTGTAACGGTCCTCAGAAATATTAATTATAATTATTCCCATTTAATAGGTAAGGAGGGCTGGGTGTGGTGGCTCACGCCTGTAATCCCACCATTTTGGGAGGCTGAGGTGGGTGGATCACATGAGGTGAGGAGCTTAAGACCAGCCTGGCCAAAATGGTGAAACCCTATTTCTACCAAAAATACAAAAAATTAGCCCACTACTCAATTAATAATTGAGTAGTAGCTGTAATCCCAGCTACTCAAGAGGCTGACGCAGGAGAATCACTTGAACTTGGGAGACAGAGGTTGCAGTGAGCCAAGGTTGTGCCAGTGCACTCCAACCTAGGCAACAGAGCAAGACTCTGTCTCAAAAAAAATAAATAAATAAAAAAGGTAAAAGGTAAGGGGATTTCAAGAATGTATTTTGATCAAGATTAGAAAGGAAAGGATGTATCATCCAATTCTAGCCTAAGAGATATGAGGGAAATCCACTACTGAGCCCCTAGGAAAGAACCATGTAGAAGTGAGAGTTGTTTCCTCTAGCTGTTGCCCTGTCTTGATAGGACATACTGAGGGCTACTGCAGCCAAACTGTCACCAGGCTAATAATAAAGACAACAGTAAGGAAGGCAGAGCACAGGGAGGGCTTTGATAGCACTGGGTTGTCATGTTAAACCATCCCTGATGCCTGACTACCTTTGCATGTTCAGTCAGAGTAAAATATATACCTTTACTTTTACATCTATTTAATTGGGTTTTCCATTTTTTGCTGCTGAAAGCATTCCAATGAATTTACTTCCTAAGATGAAACATGGTTATACTATACGAAGTCTAAATATGCCAACATTAACAACTACTAGAACATGTAAGTATTTCCTTAGGATGGTATATTAGTTATCTATTGCTGCAAAACAAATTAGGATCTTAACAACTGACATTTATTATTTCACAGCTAAGGGTCAAGAATCCAGGACTGGCTCGGCTGGCTGGTTCTGGCTCATGGTTTCTCATGAGGTTGCAGTCATGCTGTTGTCATATGAAGGGGCTGGAGAATCTGCTCCAACCTCAGTTAAATGGTTGTTAGCAATAGGCTTTAGTTCTTGCCACACAGGCCACTCATGTGCCATGGCAGCTGGGTTCCCTAGAGCCAGTGATCCAAGAGACTAAGAACACACCCAAGAAGGAAGGAGGAAGCTTCACTATCTTTTTTTTTTTTTTTTGAGACAGAGTCTTACTCTGTCACCCAGGCTGGAGTGCAGTGATGTGATCTCGGTTCACTGCAAGCTCAGCCTCCTGGGTTCAAGTGATTCTCCTGCCTCAGCCCCCTGAGTAGCTGGGATTATAGGCATGCGCTACCGCCCGGCTAATTTTTGTATTTTTTAGTAGAGATGGAGTTTCATCATGTTGGTCAGGCTGGTCTTGAACTTCTGACCTCATGATCCACCTGCCTTGGCCTCCCAAAGTGCCGAGCTAATCTTCCAAGCTAATCTTGGAAGTAACATATCATTGCTTCTACTCTATATGACTGGCCACACAGATTAACTCTAGTACAATGTAGGAAGTGTTGGCACAAGGTGTACAAGGAGGTGGGACTAATTGGTGGTGATCTTGGTGCCTGGCTACCAAAATTGAAGTCTGTAACTAGAATTATTGGGTCCCGGCCGGGCACGGTGGCTCACGCCTGTAATCCCACCCAGCACTTTGGGAGGCCGAGGTGGATGGATCACGAGGTCAAGAGATCGAGACCATCCTGGTCAACATGGTGAAACCCCGTCTCTACTAAAAATACAAAAAATTAGCTGGGCATGGTGGTGCGTGCCTGTAATC
>NW_016107475.1:1449824-1465380 GCF_001604975.1 Cebus imitator | reverse complement strand
ATTTTTAGTAGAGACAGGTTTCACCATGTTGGCCAGACTGATCTCAAACTCATGACCTCAAGTGATCCACCTGCCTGGGCCTCCCAAAGTGCTGGGGTTACAGGCATGAGCCACTGCACCCAGCCAATTTTGGACTTTTTTCTAAGAGTAATGGGATGTCACTGGGGGTAGAAATGGAGGCAAAGCATCATCAGACTAGCATTTTGAGATTCCTGATAGTGGGGAGAACAGACTAAGGAATGAGAGGAGTATATACAGGGAGATGAAGGAGTAGGTTACTTGGAGTAGCTCAGGCAAGAGATGATGGTATCTTGGATGATGTAAAAGGGGCAGGTAGGTTCTAACACAGAGTGAGCAGGCATGTGGTAAAGCCAGGCTATAGCCTGGGTCACTGATGATGGCGGGGGCGGGCATGAAAAAGTTACTGCTCCTGCCTAATTAACTGGTGAATGTATGTGTCCCGGTAAAATTCATATGTTGAAGCCCTAATCCCCAGTGTGGCTGTGTTTGGAGCACAGAAGTAATTAAGTTTAGATGAAGTCATAACTATTGGCCCCTGATCCAATAGGATTACTGTACTTATCTAGCACCCTTAATTATTTTTAGACACCAAAGAGCTTGCTCACAGTCTCTCTCCCATGTGAGGACACAGCAAGAAGGCTATTTATTTGCAAGCCAGGAAGAGGGCTCTCACTAGAAACTGAATTGGCTGGAACCTTCATCTTGGACTCACTTCTAGCCCCCAGAACTGTGAGAAAATAAATTTCTGTTGTTTGTGGCAGTTGAAGCTGAACTAATACTACCTTTTCTATAGAGTTTAGGATTAAATATGTGATGTTTTGAAAGCATATTTATACTGTTTGGAGGAATAGTATAGCCCAGTTTTTACAACCATCATGTTAACATATTGCTTTACATTTTATTGAAAAGATCTATATTCTGGTCATCTATTTCTGCATAACAAACTACCCCAAAACATAGTGTCATAACACAACAACCATTTTATTATGCCCACAGATTCTGTGGGTCAGGAATTTCAAAGGGGCACATTGAAGACAGCTTCTCTCTGCTCCATGATGTCTGGGGGCTTCAGTTGGGAAGACCAGAAAAGCTGGGAATGATTCAAAGGGCAGGGGATGATTCTACTGCCTGAAGGATGAACAGCTGAGTTCTAGGGAACCCACTTCCAGAAAGATGGCTTATTCACTCACATGTCAATTAGGACACTGGGAGTGATAACCGGAGCACATACTCATGGTGTCTCTGCGTGGCTTTTCACAGCATGGTGGCTGGGTTCTGGGAAGAAGCATAGAGAAGGACTGTTCCAAGACAGTGAACATTCAGAGACCCCTTTATGACCTAGCCTAAGAAGCCACACAGTGTCACTTCTACTGACTCTATTGGTTGAGGGGTTCACAAGCCCATTATGGTCTGAGTATAAGGAGTATGAGGAACAGGAGGTAACAGGAGGAAAGTAAAATAATTTCTGGCCTTTTAAAAAATTATTATTGTTATTTTTTAGAGTCTCACTCTGTCACCCAGGCTGGAGTACAGTGGTGTGATCTTGGCTCACGGCAGCCTTGATCTCCCAGGCTCAAGCAATCCTCCCACCTCAGCCTCCCCAGATAGGTGAGACCACAGATGTGTGCCATCATGCCCTGCTAATTTTTTTGTAGAGATGGGGTTTTGCTATGTTGCCCAGGCTGGTCTCCTGAGCTCAAGTGATCCACTCATCTTGGCTTCCCAAAATGCTCACCAAAGTGAGTCACCAACACTTTTTTTTTTAAAGCCATCACAGTCTCTCTCTCTTTTTTTTGGGGGGGGGGGCGCGCAGAACAGAGTCTCATTCTGTTGTCCAGGCTGGAGGGCAGTGGCACGATCTCGGCTCACTGCAACCTCTGCCTCCCAGATTCAAGTGATTCTCGTGCCTCAGCCTCCTGAGTACCTGGGATTACAGGTGTGTGCCACCACACTTGGCTAATTTTTGTATTTTTAGTAGAGGCAGGGTTTCACCATGTTGGCCAGGCTGGTCTTGAACTCCTCACCTCAAGTGATCTGCCTACCTCATCCTCCCAAAGTGCTGGGATTACAGGTGTGAGCCACCATGCCTGGCCCACAGCCTACGTTTAAAGAGGGTGCTCCAAAGAGAAATTCCTCCTCTGCTCCCTTCCAGTTATGCTTCTAGTGGATGGTGAGACTGGAGCATAAGGCAGGCACCAGGTTGAACCTGGTGATGAGCAGAAGTATTAAGGATGACTCACGAATTTTTGCCTTGAAAATCTGAAAGAACAGTGATATTTTTTATGAAGACAGAGAACAATGGGATGGCTTTAAAGGGAAATATATATATGGTCTTAGATGTCCTGAGTCTGAGATGCCTGTGAGAACTCCAAATGGAGGTGTTGAGAGAACAGTTAAATATTTAGCTCCAGAGCCCAGGAGTGACCCAGGATGGAGATAAAAATTGGGACTCACCAGCCTATAGACAGATAGTAACTGAAGGCTTGGGTTTCATTTTCTGAATGTCTTACTCTTGTCCTTTGATCAGAATGGTATTCTATTAAACACTTTACATGCCTAATAGTGATGTTTCGTCTCTCAGGCAAATAAACTGCCTTTTAAGATATTTTGCTGTGATAGTTATAAGTAACCTAGAGTGCCTCCAAATGGTGTACAAATTCAATTAGGACGTTTAACAAATACAAATATTCACCACCTAGACCCACTCTAAATTTGAGGGTCTACTTAATCAAAAGGGCCATTATACATACTAAGCTTTCTTAGTCACCAACAGTTTATCTGCCTTCTCAATATCTATATCAACCTTCACTTTACCACCTTCGCATATTTAATCTAATACTCCTATATTTGATTTCTAACATGTATACTTCACAATACATTTGCTTTTATTTATGTTTATTTTATTGAGACGGATTCTTGCTCTGTCGCCCAGGCTGGAGTGTAGTGGCATGATCTCAGCTCACTGCAACCTCCACCTCCTGGGTTCACGCCATTCTCCTGCCTCAGCCTCCCAAGTAGCTGAGACTACAAGTGCCCGTCACCATGACTGGCTAATTTTTGTATTTTTAGTAGAGACGGGGTTTCACCGTATTGGCCAGGCTGGTCTTGAACTCCTGACCTTGTGATCTGCCTGTCTCGGCCTCCCAAAGTGCTGGGATTACAGGCATGAGTCGCCTGGCCTATTTACTAAAAATATAAAACATTAGATGGGCATGGAGGTGGGTGTCTATAATCCCAGGTACTCGGGAGGCTGAGGCAGGAAAATCTCTTGAACCCGGGAAGCAGAGGTTGCAATAAGGGGAGATCATGCCACTGCACTCCAGCCTGGACAACAAAAGCAAAACTCTGTCTCAAAAAAAAAAAAATTTTTTTTTTGCTTTCCGTCAGGGAATCAAACCCTGGTCTCCCATGAGACAGGCAGGGATACTCACCACTATACAGACGAGGTTATTGGCGACTTTTAAACCTCCTTTAAATAAAAACATTTTGTAGATTAAAAAAGTATATATGTAGTACTATTTTTGTTTTTTTGAGACAGGGTCTCACTCTGTTGCCCAGGCTGGAGTGCAATGGCACAGTCTTGGCTCACTGCAGCCTCTACCTCCTGGGCTCAAGTGATCCCCCTGCCTCAGCCTCCAAAGTAGCTGGGACTACACGTGTGCAGCCACCATACCTAGCCAATTTCTGTATTTTTAGTAGAGATGGGGTTCTGCCATGCTGCCCAGGCTGGTCTTGAACTCCAAGGCTAAAGTGATCTTCTTGCCTCAGCCTCCTAAAATGCTGGGATTACAGGCATGAGCCACTGCACCCAGCCTATAGTACTATTTCTTTTCTTTTTCTTTTTTTTTTTTTTTTCTGAGATGGGAGTCTTGCTCTGTTGCCCAGGCTGGAGTACAATGGCACAATTTTGGCTTACTGCAACCTCTGCCTCCCAGGTTCAAGTGATTCTCCTGCCTTAGCCTCCTGACTAGCTGGGATTACAGGCACCCACCACCATACCTGGCTAATTTTTGCAATTTTAATACAGATGGGGTTTCGTCATGTTGGCCAGCCTGATCTTGAACTCCTGATCTCAGGTGATCTTCCTGCCTTGGCCTCCCAAAGTACTGGGATTATAGGCATGTGCCATCGTGCCCAGCCAGTACTATTTCTTAAGCATGGTTGTGGGTGCCTTGTTTTATTTTTATCATTTAAACTGTAGATATCTACTATATACATTTTTATATGTTTGATACATTTCGTAAGTAAAACAACCATTTTAAACCACTCTTAAGGACGGGCATGGTTGTTTATGCCTGTAATCCCAGCACTATGAGAGGCCAAGGTGGGTGGAACACTTGAGGTCAGGAGTTCAAGACCAACCTGGTCAATGTAGTGAAACCTCATCTCTACTGAAAATAGAAAAATTACACAGACATGGTAGTGCATGCCTGTAATCCCAGGTACTCGGGAGGCTGAGGCACGAGAATTGCTTGAGTCTAGGAGGAGGAGAATGCAGTAAGTGGAGATCGTACCGTTATAGTCCAGCCTGGGTAACAGAGGGAGACTCCATCTCAAAATAAACTACTCTCAACAGTCTTTAAATCTGAATAAACTCAATATTTTTATTTGCAACAAATGATTTATGACTGTGCTTACTTTATAAAAAAGGATGCTAGTAAAATTAAAGGTATTTATTATCATCACCACCAGCATTTTCAAAGTCTTTAATTGTGAGTGAAAGAAGCTTGAACAGATGCCCAGCAAACAATAAAACATGACATCACATGTTTTATTAGTTCGTTAATACATGCCTTGGGTACTATGTGAGGGAAAGGCTGTGGGAAAATTGACCAATGAAATACACCTCAGAGTATTTTAATACTTTTATACACCACTCATTGTTTTACTTTTAAACCTCTTAGGATATGCATGTCTTTTTAAAAACAGCTTTTACATGTATATATACTTGGGATATTTTTAACTCCAACAAAAAATATATACTTTTTCTATTTCTGATCTACAAAATAAAACTTTTAATATAAGCCCCTTTCTACTTTGGTAGGGTCTATTAGCTTCTTTGAACTCAAACTCACTGATTCCCTCTTTCTAGTCAATCTCCCCTGCCCACCTTCATCCATTTTTATGGGAACAGCCTCAAAGCTCCTGATCTTCCATCGCTATTATTCTGTGCTTCTATGTGCATACATGTACAATAATGTCTAAATATAAACACTGTAGTCCTCTCTGGCTGCTGGAACATCAACTAACATCAGGAATTATATGGTAACTACCTGTACCAGGAAGTTCATGAACAACTGACTCACTACTTCAGTGGAAATACAACAAATGGTCATTGATGTCCTTCATCCTTGGAGGGCAATAGTACCCAAGGCCGAAATTCAGGGAAAACTCACCAAAATGTACAAAATCTCACTGGATGTTATATTTGTATTTGTATTCAGAACTCACATTAGTGGTGGCAAGAAAACTGGCTTTGGCATGATTTAAGACTCGCTGGATTATGCAAAGAAATGTGAGGCCAGATATGGACTTGAAAGATATGGCCTGAGAAGAAAAAGTCCTCAAGAAAAAAAAAAGCTGAGCAAGAGCAGAATGAAGTCAGTTAGGGAGACTGCAAAGGTCGATGTTGGTGCTGGCAAAAAAGAGTAAAGATTGTGCAGTGACTTTTTGGTGATCCTGCAAATTCAGTCACCACAAACTACAAAACTGAAAACAACAACAACAACAACAACAACACTGTAGGTGCTTCATGAACAGCACTGACATGGCTTTCCTGAAACCCCCAGTACCAAACCTTTGCCTCTCCAGCCCGGGGAAGATTGACATTCCAGTTACTAAATGGTTCCTAGCCCTGGAGGGTAGGTTTAGGTCCTCAGGCTAGAAGCTTCCTTCAGTTAAACTCTTCAAACCAGCTCCCTAATCTCAGGCTTGGCTTAGAGCACCAGTTCCCCACAAATCTCTTAATCCATCTGACTCCAGTTTACTATTGATAAAGGTACCCTCAAACTCAGTGGCTTCAAACAATAATCATTTATTATTGCTCATGTGTCTTTAGATCAGCTGGGATTCAGCTAATCTAGACTGGTAGCTCTGCCACTCACTGCACATCTCTAGGTTGGCTGAAGAGGCTCTGCTCCAAGTGTCTCTCATTCTTCCTGGACCAGTAGACTAGCCAGGGCATGTTTTTCTCATGGTGATGACACAGGTGCAAGAGAGCCTCTTACTGGTCAAAACAAGTGAGCCCAGAGTTAAAGGACAGGTAAATAAATACCCTTTGCCCATAGTGAGAGGACATTACAGTGACATGGCAAAGGGCATGAATGTGTACATAAGTTATCTACTGATGCGAAACAAATTACCCCAAATTCAGTGGTTTACAGCAACAATAAATATTTACTTTCTCACAGTTTCTGTAGGTTAAGAATTCAGGAGGCAGGGCATGGTGGTTCATGCCTATAATCCTAGCACTCTGGGAGGCCAAGGCATGAGGATCCCTTGAACCCAGGAGTTTGAGACCAGCCTGGGCAAGATGGTAAGAGCCCATCTCCATTCACGTTAAAAAAAAATTTTTTTTAAAAGAATTCAGGAATGGCTATACTGGGCTATTTTAGCTTGGGGTCTCTCATGACAGACTAGAAATGCTATATTCTGCAAAGGGACTGAAATGAACCTGTACAAATACTCTATACTCCTAATTGTTGTCAACTACTTTTAAAAACCATATTTTTGTGCAATGCAGTAAGTTTTATGGGAAAACGCTGTTTTAGACGGGCTTAGCATTAAGACTGTGATATACAAAAAACAAGTTAAAAGATGATGGATGTTGACTCAGTTCCACAAAATACACAGTAAGAGAGTAATAAAACAGGAGACATAAATTGTAAATCACTTAATAAATGGAAAGATAGAATACCTGCTGAACTCCTGGGCCTTTGCCCTACGCTTGTTTCCACTGCCAACAATCTTGTCTGTTGCCTCACACCTGCTTTTATTTCAACAGTCTTCCAGCTGGTCTCTCTGCTTCTAATTTCTTTGGCTTACAATTTATCCTACTCATAGCTTCTACAACAATCTTTATCAAAGATCTTACTGCATAAGACCTTATGGTTATTTGCTACTGCATACTATTTCAAATCGAATGAGTAATCCTAGAGTAGTAACTAGATAATAACAAAAACACGGTAATAACTAAAACAGAATGATAGGTTTCTTGCCTTGGTTAGGTTTAGCTGAACCTGTGTCCAAAGCACTTTCAGGTTTATATTACATATATTTTCATAACACCTGTCTGCCCCTCTGAAATTGAACTACTGCAGCCTGAAACTCCTGGCTCAAGTGATTCTCCCACTTCAGCCTCTCCAGAAGCTCTTCTACTATTCATACACCATGCTCCACCTGGGTGGCCCTTCTTTCTATTCCGTGGACAGATTAAGGCAATTCCTCCCTCAGACCTTTGCCGGAGTTTCTCCCTCTTCCTGGAATGTTTTTTTCCCCCCAACATAGTTGGCTGCTTTTTGTCATTCAGGTCTTGGCTTAAATGTTATTTCCTAAGACAGGCCTTCCATGAACATCCACTCTAAAGTAACTCCTTCAATCCTTCACTATCATTTCTTCCTATTTGATTCTTTCCTATACAGTTATTGCTTCCAGTTATTTCTCTTGTTCATCTATTCATGTGATTTCTTATTTATAGTTGGTCTCTTCACTGAGATGTGAGCCCTATGGGGGCAAAGATGTCTTATTCACAGAGCACTTGTATCTCCAGTGCCTGCTGCACACCAGATGCTCAAAAGACACATTAAATGAATAAATAAACAAATCTGACTTCCCAGCTCATGCTGGATGACAATTTCCTGATCCCAACACACTTCAATAGTTTCTTTCTTTCTTTTTGAGACAGGGTCTTGCTCTGTTGCCCAGGCTGAAGTGCAGTGGTGTGATCTCTACTCACTGCAGTGTCAACTCCCTGGGTTCAAGTGATCCTTCTTGCCTCAGCCTCCCAAGGAGCCACAGGTATGCACCACCATATCTGGCTAATTTTTATTTATTTTTTTGTACAGACAGAGTCTTAACATGTTGCCCAGACTGGTCTCAAACTCCTGGGCTCAAGCAATCTTCCTGTCTTGGCCTCCTGAAGTGCTGGGATTATAGGCATGAGCCACTATGCTTGGCCCAATAGTTTCTATTGATTCATTTCTACTGTATCTTCTAGGACTCAGCTTTAAAATTACATCTTCCAAGAAGCTCCCTCTGCAACATTGTCAATTGCCTTTTTTTTTTGAGACGGAGTTTTGCTCTTGTTGCCCAGGCTAGAGTGCAATGGTACAATCTCAGCTCACCGCAACCTCCGCTTCCTGGGTTCAAGCAATTCTCCTGCCTCAACCTTACAACTAGCTAGGATTACAGGCATGTACCACTAATTTTGTATTTTTAGTAGAGATGGGTTTCTCCACGTTGGTCAGCCTGATCTCAAACTCCCGACCTAAGGTGATCCACCCGCCTTGGCCTCCCAAAGTGCTGAGATTACAGGCATGAGCCACTGCACCTGGCCACATTGTGAATTCTTTTTTTTTTTTAAATTATTATTTTTTTAAAGATGGGGTTTCACCATGATGGCCAGGCTGGTCTTGAACTCCTGACCTCAGGTGATCCACCCACCTCGGCCTCCCAAAGTGCTAGGTTTACAGGAGTGAGCCACCGCGCCTGGCCACATTGTGACTTCTTAATGCTGCACTTTCTCCTACATATATCATCTGTTTCATACATTTTTACATGTGGGCTTATGGGAAATTGCTCTCTGGCGGCTTCATATGCATGTACTTCCTCTAACCTGTAAGCATCATCAGATCCTTGAGGGCAGGTCTGTGTTCTTTATTGCTTTGTTTTGAATGTTCCAGGAGTACTCAGTACGCTCTTCTTCACACAGCAGAAAATCAATACAAGATTACTAATATACACTTCACCAAAACTGCCTAATATAGCTCTACGGGTACTACAGGATTCATGATAACAAACAATGTAACTAGAATCCAGTGAGAGGCCAGGAGTGGTGGCTCACGCCTGTAATCTCAGTGCTTTGGGAGGCTGAGGCAGGAGGATCGCTTGAGGCCAGGAGTTCCAGACCAGCCTAGGTAACAAAGGGAGACACTGCCTCTACAAAAAATTTAAAAAATTAGTCAGGCATGGTGGTGCACAACTGTAGCCCTAGCTTTTTGGGAGACTGAGATGGGAGGATTGCTTAAGCCCAGGAGTTTGAGGCTGCAGTGAGCTATGATTACATTACTGCACTCTAGCCTGGGTGACAGAGTGAGACCCTGTCGCTAAATTAATAAATATAAATGTAAAAAAAAAAAAAAAAGACTCCAATGAGAAACAATCTAGAATTTCCAGAGCCTAGCGTGGTAGCACATGCCTGTAGTCCCAGTTACTTGGGTGGTTGAGACAAGAGGATTGCTCAAGGCTAGGAGTTCAAGACCAGCCTGGGCAATATAGGGAGACCCTGTCTTTAAAAAACAGAAAAATAAAATGAAGTTATCTGTAGCATTAGTAATTAAATAATGAAAAACATTAGTAATTAAATAATAAAGAACATAATATATTTTTTCTTTTGGTGTTAGTTGGGAAGAAACAGTATCAAAGTGCAATTACAGCAAAGCCTGATAGATAATCACTCCAACTTCCCTTCCATATTCTCCATTCTCCATTTTTATCTTAAACAGTTTTTTTTTTTTTTTTTTTTTTTTTTTTTTTTTTTGTTTTTTTTTTTTTTTTTTTTTTTGCGGGGAGTCTACCTAAACACTTTTGCCTATCAGTCTACAAAGATGAATTCCCAAATCACCTTTCTGGAGCTCTTTACTTTTTCATCTGGAGAGTTTGCCAGCACCTCAACATTAATTCGACCTCAACTAAACTTATCTGCTTTCTCTAAAACCAATCCTCTTTGGCTGGCAACTATATCATCATGTTTTCTGGTCAATTGGATGCAAAACATTGGTGTCATTTTTGATTTCTTATTACCACGGCCAATGTACCCAATAGACATACTAAACAAGCACTTTGGTCCAGCAATGCAATAGCACCATAAAATTCATAGGAGGGAAATGTTATATTTGTTATTTTTATAACATAAAATTTTAAAAGTCCTGAAAATTAGCACTTCCAGCCAAGATGGAGCAAAAGGGATTAGGTTTTCTTTCTTGTTTGAAAGAGCTAAAAACTGAAGAAAATATATGAAACAAAAGTTATAAGCCCTTTGAAATCAGGAAACAAAAGATAGTGACACCCGAGAAATGGGAAATAAATGAGTTTCATAATTGTTCCAGCTTCTGCCTGGAGAGAATGCCAGGATGCAGAGGATACTAACAGTACCTTTGAGTTGAGATGCTGAACCTGGGTGTCTAGAGAGGCTAAAAGGGTTAGTTAGAGGCTAAGGTCCATAGAACAGAGTACACAAGAAGAGAGAGCTGCAGAGAGATCTCTGAAGATATACACAGATCCTCCCTAAAGTCTAGCTGAGCATTACCAGTACATAGGTACAAATAAACTACTAAAGTCCAGGAAAGAATCACCCAGAAGGAACAGCAGAAATAATCCCTAGAGCTCACACAGGGCTGGGAATAATTCCTGTTCCTGTTCCACAAGTCAGAGTGGAAAAAATTCAAACTTCACAGGGCATCAGTAAAGTACTCAGAAAGGTCTTGCTTTAATAGTGAAAGAAATTAGCCTTAGACTAAATGTTATTCCAGTCGTGCCTAATAAAGCTTAAAAGTAACAAAAGTTACACCCGAAACAATCAAACTGTTTTCAGTAACTACATTCAAGAAGAAAGCTCAAGAATATTTATAGTGATACAAAACTATCTAGAATCCAACAAAAGAAATTTCACAATGTCTGGCACCCAACCAAAAATAACCAAGTTGCAAAAAAAGTAGGGAAATACAACCCCTAATGAGAAAAAAAAAAAAAAAAAAATCAGTCAATTGAAACCAACCCAGGAAATCACACAGATGATATAATTAGTAGAGAGGGATATTAAAACAGTTCTCATAACTATATTCCATATGGACAAGGAAGTAGAAGAAACACAGAGCATATTAAGTAGAAACACAGAACATGTAAACTGGTCTGCTTGAATGCACGCCAACTGAAATTATCCAATATGAATCACAAATATTAAAAAAGAAGAAGAATCAGTGACTCTGGGACAAGTTAAAGCAGCCTATTATGTGATTGGGGCCCCTCTAAAAGAGGAGACAAGAAAAGCCAGAAAAAAAAAAATTGAAGAAATAATAACTTTTCTGCCAAGTTTTATGAAAGCAATCAACTCACAGAACCAAGAAGCCCAATGAATTCCAAGCAGAAGAAACACAAAAAAAAGAACATGAAAGCATATGATAATCTATTTATGATGACAGGAACAAAGATAAAGATGGCAGTAGCTTTCCTGTTGAAAATAATGAAAGCAAGAAAACAATGGAGCAACATCTTTAAAAATGCTGAAGGAAAACTAAATTGTCAACCTAGAACTCTATACCAGTGAATATACATTTCTGACACACAAAAGCTAAAAGAGTTCACTACTGGCTGGGCATGGTGGCTCATGCCTGTAATCCCAGAACTTTGGGAGGCTGAGGCGGGAGGATCAGGAGATTAGGAGTTGGAGACCAGCCTGGCTAACACGGTCTCTACTAAAAATACAAAAAGTAGCTGGGTGTGGTGGCGGGTGCCTGTAATCCCAGCTACTCTGGAGGCTGAGGCAGGAAAATTACTTGAACCTGGGAGGGGGAGGTTGCAGTGAGCCTAGACTACCATTGCATGAGCCTAGACGCCATTGAACCTAGACGCCATTGCACTCTGGCCTGGGTGAGAGAGCAAGACTCCTTCTCAAAAAAAAAAAAAAAAAAAAAAAAAAATTTAGGAAAAAGAAACTAATACATTCTGGCATTACAGATCTTCTACCATGTGTTATAAACACTGGCTTTTGCAATATTACTTTTCATTAGTCCTTTACATCCTATGTGAAAGAAGCCTGGATCTCAAATATGCTTTCTTGGCCTGGAGAGGTGGCTTATGCGTGTAATCCCAGCACTTTGGGAGGCTGAGGCAGGCGGATTACCTGAGGTTGGGAGTTCAAGACCAGCCTGACCAATATGGAAAAACCCTGTCTCTATTAAAAATACAAAATTAGCCAGGCGTGGTGGTGCATGCCTATAATCCCAGCGAACTGCTTGAACCCAGGAGGTGGAGGCTGTGGTAAGCCGAGATCGCACCATTGCACTCCAGCCTGGGCAACAAGAGCAAAACTCCATCTCAAAAAAAAAAAAAAAAAAAAGCTTTCTTTCTTTCCATTCATCATACTATTTCCTCTGCCTGGGATGCTTCTCAATCTTTAATGTCTATCTCAAATATAACATTCTTTTTGATGCTTTTTCTGATTTCCCCAACTAGATGTGACTTCTCATTCACATTACCCTCCTATTATTTTTCTTAATGAGGAAAACTCGTTTGGCTTATCTTTTTACTATATTTTATATGGCAGCACAGGGCTTTGTAGGTAGAAGACAATCCTTAACTTCCTAGTGGACTAAATTTTTTTTTTTTTTTTGAGATAGGGTCTCATTCTGTTACCCAGATTCTCATTCTGTTATCCAGGCTGGAGTGTAGTGGCACATACATGGCTCACTGCAGCCTCAAGCAATCTTTCTGCCTCAGCCTCCCGAGTAGCTGGGACTACCGGCATAGCACTATGTCTGGCTAATGTTTTAATTTTTGTAGAGATGGGTTCTTGCCATGTTGCTCAAGCTGGTCTCAAAATCCTCGGCTCAAGTGATTGCCCAACCTTGGCCTCCCAAATTGCTAGGATTACAGACATCAGCCACTACTCCTGGCCTCTTATTTTTATTTATTATTTATTTATTTTTGAGACAGAGTTCCACTTTTGTTGCCGAGGCTGTAGTGCAACGGCATGATCTTGGGTCACTGTAACCTCCGTCTCCCAAGTAGCTGGGATTACAGGCACCTGCCACCATGCCCAGATACTTTTGTATTTTTAGTAGAGATGGAGTTTTACCATGTTTGTTGGCCAGGCTGGTTTCAAACTCCCGACCTCAGGTGGAATCCTCTTGCCTCAGCCTCCCAAAGTGGGGATTATAGGTATGAGCCACTGTGTCTGGCCCTGGCCTCTTATTTTAATACTTTACTTGAAAGCTGCCTGTGAGCAAAAGGAATATAAGCATAAAGAAAAGCAAATAGGCCAGGCATGGTGGCTTACACCTGTAATCCCAGCACTTTGGGAGGCCGAGGTGGGCAGGTCACCTGAGGTCAGGAGTTTGACACCAGCCTGGCCAACATACACTGAAACCTCATCTCTAATAAAAAATACAAAAATTATCCAGGCATGGTGACACATGCCTGTAGTTCCAGCTATGTGGGAAGCTGACGCAGGTGAATCACTTGAAGCTAGGAGGCGGAGGTTGCAGTGAGCTGAGATCGTGCCACTGCACTCCAGCCTGGGTTACAGAGCAAGACTCCAGCTCTCAAAAAAAAAAAGAAAAGAAATGGCCAGAATTATCTTGCCCCACAAAAACATAATGATATTCATCATTATAATCCACTGACTGATACTGAAAGTATTAATATTATCTGTGCTTGAAAAAAATAGTCTGGATCTTTGGAACTTAAGTGACTTGTTAAAATCAGTTATTTCCCAAGATAATTGGATTCTCTTTTAAAACCCTCTCACTTTCTTGAGACTGAGGCCAAGCCAATAAGAACTGAACCTCTAGAGACAGGAAAGAAGTGTCCTGTTCCCCATCTCAACATCACAATGAGTCAGAGACACTGCTTTTGTAGAGGACTTTGATTAAATTCCTCAGGAAGGATCAGGAGTGGGTGGAAAATAAACAATAAACAATCAGAAAAATGAGTGTGTTCGGGGTCCCCAAGACCACCCCCAGGTTTGATGATTTGTTAGGATGACTCATGTTACTCAGCATATAGTCAAATTCACAGTAACAACCCTTTTACAGTGAAAGGATACAAAGCAAAACCACTAAAAAGAAAAAGCCCCGGCTGGGCGAGGTGGCTCACGCCTGTAATCTCAGCACTTTGGGAGGCCAAGGCAGGTGAATCACAAGGCTCAGGAGTTCAAGACCAGCCTGGCCAAGATGGTGAAACCCAGTCTCTACTAAAATACAAAAATTAGCTGGGTGTGGTGGCAGACACCTGTAATCCCAGCTACTTGGGAGGCTGAGGCAGAGAACTGCTTGAACCCGGGAGGCAGAGGCTGCAGTGATCCAAGATCATGCTACTGCACTACAGCCTGAGTGACAGAGTGAGACTCCATCTCAGAAAAGAAAAAAGAAAGAAAGAAAAAGAAAAAGCCCCATAGGATGATGAAGTCTGGAAGAAACCAGGTGTAAACATCCAAGGATCCCTTCTCAGTGGAGTCACGCAAAGTGTGCTTAATTCCTCCAAGAATGAATTGTGATAACATATACAAAATATTGTCTACCATGGAAATTTATTGGAGACTGACTTAGTGGTCAGGGTTTTTATTGGGGCTGGTCATGTAGGCATTTTCTGCCTAGCATGTAGCAAAATTCCAGACTCCTAGAAGGAAAGCAGGTATTCAGTATGAACCATATTGTTTGTAGAAACAGTTTTAGCCACTATGAGCCATTCTTATCATTTGGAGAATGGTAGGAACACTCCCAAGATCCAGTATCTTCGATGCGAGCCAATGATCAACCTTATAAGCAGGTTTTTCAGTAATCCTTTTCTGCAGAGATATACTGAAAATATTCTTACTTCTTGATTCAAGAATCTCACTTTCAGGATTTTTTTGAGATGGAGTCTCACCCTGTCACCCAGGCTGGAGTGCAATGGTGCGATCTTAGCTCACTGCAATCTCTGCCTCCCGGGTTCAAACGATTCTTCTGCCTCAGCCTCTCAAGTAGCTGAGATTACAGGCGCCTGCCACCATGCCCAGCTAATTTTTGTATTTTTAGTAAAGATGGGGTTTCACCATGTTGGCCAGGCTGGTCTTGAACTCCTGACCTTGTGATATGCCTGCCTTGGCCTCCCAAAGTGCTGGGATTACAGAGGTGAGCCACTGTACCTGGCTTGTGGTTTTTTTTTTTTTTTTTGGTTTGTTTTTTGTTTTTAGCAAATAGTATGAAGTTGAGCAAAGTTATATACACTAAGGTGCTATCACAATATTGTTTAATTTAGTAAAGAAAATTGGAAACAGACCGGGCATGGTGGCTCATGCCTGTAATCCCAGCAATTGGGAGGTTGAGGTGGGAGGCTCATTTGAGGTTAGGGATTAGAGTTCGAGACCAGCCTGGCCAACATGGTGAAACCCTGTCTCTACTAAAAATAAAAACATAGCTGGGCATGGTGGTGCACACCTTTAATCCCAGCTACTCACAAGGCTGTGGCAGAAGAATCTCTTGAACCCAGGAGGCAGAGGTTGCAGTGAGCCAAGATTGTGCCACTGCACTCTAACCTGGGTGACAGAGACTCCATCTCA
>NW_016107475.1:1442620-1449759 GCF_001604975.1 Cebus imitator | reverse complement strand
AAAAAAAAAAAAAAAAAAAGAAAAACACAAAAAATTGGAAACAAAGTAAACACCCCCAAATTGTGAAACGGTTCAGTAAATTACAGTGTAACAACGTGAAGAACTATTAAACAATCAATAAAATTATATATATGTGTGTGTATATATATATTATATATATATATTTGAGATGGAGTCTTGCTTTGTTGCCCAGGTTGGAGTGCAGTGGTGTGATCTGGGCTCACTGCAACCTCTGCCTCCGAGGTTCAAATGATTCTCCTGCCTCAGCCTCCTGAGTAGCTGGGACTACAGGTACGTGCCATCACACCCGGGGAATTTTTTGTATTTTTAGTAGAGACAGGTTTTAACCATGTTACCCAGAACGGGTTTCAATCTCCTAACCTCGTGATATGCCTGCCTTGGCCTCTCAAAATGCTGGGATTACAGGCGTGAGCCACTGTGCCCGGCCTGCTGAAATTATATTTTTTAAGACTTTTAATGACTAAAATAAAATATTTTTTTTGAGATGTAGTCTCACTCTGTTGCCAGGCTGGAGTGCAGTGGTGCAATCTCAGCTCATTGCAACCTCCAACTCCCTGGTTCAAGCGATTCTCCTGCCTTAGCCTCCTGAGTAACTAGGCTTACAGGCATGCATCACCATGCCCAGCTAATTTCTTTTGGTATTTTTAGTAGAGACAGGGTTTCACCATGTTGGCCAGGATGGTCTTGATCTCCTAACCTCGTGATTTGCCTGTCTCAGCCTCTCAAAGTGCTGGGATTACAGGCGTGAGCCACCGTGCTCGGCCGACAAAAATGATTATACTGGAAAGTAAATCAATATGCAAAGTGTTATATGCAATAATAACTCAAAATTGGAAGAAATACAGAATAAAATCTAGAACAAAATATATGAAAATACAATCATGATTCATTTCTGCAGGATGGTTTTATAAAATAATTTTTATTTTCCTCGACCTTTTTTTGTTTTCAATTTTTATTTAATAAACATGTACTTTCCCTTTTTTTTTTTGAGACAGAGTCTTGCTCTGTTGTCCAGGATGGAGTGCAGTGGTGTGACATGGCTCACTGCAACCTCTGCCTCCCAGGTTCAAGTGATTCTCCTGCCTCAACCTCCCCAGCAGCTAGGATTACAGGTGTGCGCCCCCACATTAAGCTAATTTTTCTATTTTTAGTAGAGATGGGGTTTCACCATGTTGGCCAGGCTAGTCTTGAACTCCTGACCTCAAGTGATCTGCCTGCCTTGGCCTCCTAAAGTGGTGAGATTATAGGCATGAGCCACCATGCCCAGCCTACTTTTCTAATCAGAAAATAAGTTAAAATGATAAGACAATTAGATTTTAGATCTATAGGTCTATGGATCCAAAGTCAGTTTTGTAAAAATGTAAAATATTTTGTGAGTACAGTAAGTAACATGAATTATTTATATATATATAAAACAGCTTAACTGGGGAACTCTTGACCATTTAAAATGCTATTTTCCAGCTGAGCGTGGTGGCTGACATCTGTAATCTCAGCACTCTGGGAGGCTGAGGAGGGCGGGTAGCTTGAGGCCAAGAGTTCAAGACTAGCTTGGACAGTATGGCGAGAACATGTCTCTACAAAAGTTTTAAAAAATTCGCCAGGTGTTGTGGTAGGTTGCTATAGTTCCAGCAACTCGGAAGGCAAGAATTGCTTGAGCCCAGGAGTTCAAGGTTTCAGTGAGCTAGGATCACACCACCGCCCTCCAGTCTGGGTGACAGAATAAGGCTCTCTTAAAAAAGAAGAAAAAGAAAAAAGCAACTTTTCGATTTCTTTTTTTTTTTTTTTTGAGACGGAGTTTCGCTCTTATTACCCAGGCTGGAGTGCAATGGCGCGATCTCGGCTCACCGCAACCTCCGCCTCCTGGGTTCAGGCAATTCTCCTGCCTCAGCCTCCTGAGTAGCTGGGATTACAGGCACGCACCACCATGCCCAGCTAATTTTTTGTAGTTTTTAGTAGAGACGGGGTTTCACCATGTTGACCAGGATGGTCTCGATCTCTTGACCTCGTGATCCACCCGCCTCGGCCTCCCAAAGTGCTGGGATTACAGGCTTGAGCCACCGCGCCCGGCAACTTTTCGATTTCAAATGTTTCTTTAAATATCTAACATTTAAAAGGCAGAGAGGGGAGATATTTTTTTATAAACACTAAGGAAAGCAGAATGGCTAATTTTTATAATAATGAAGAAATGGTTCACAAGCTAACCAATACAAAAATGAAAATGTATTTCAATGGATAGAACAAAAAATGAATTTCCTAGCCTATTTTGTGGTTTATATAACTGTAATTCAATTTACTTATGGTACATTAAGTATCAGTAAGTAATAGCACTTTGGAAGGCTGAGGAGGATGGATCGCTTGAGGCCAGGAGTTCAAGACCAGCCTGGCTAACATGGCAAAACCTCACCTCTACTGAAAATGTAAACATTAGTGAGGTGTGGTGATGTGTGCCCGTAGGCCTAGCTACCTGGGAGGCTAAGGCAATGGAATCATTTGAACTGGGAGGCAGAGGTTATAGTAAGCTGAGATCACATCACTGCACTCCAGCCTGGGCAACAAGGCGAGACTCTGTCAAAAAACAAACAAAAGTAATAGTAATATAAATCATGTAAGTTTCTACAAACTTCTTTTGGAGAAGGTGACTTCTAATGTATCCAGTCCCAATTTCCCTCCATTTGTTGTTATGCATCTATCTAAGTCACATATACGCTACTTAACAAAAAGCTATTTTCCTGCTATCCAGGATCTCCACCACTGCATTAAGCTGCCATATAGAAAACAGACGGCTATTGTATCCTCTTATCCCTAGAGAGATGAAATAGTTTGCAGCTTCTTTGAAATCACAAAGCAATTCTTTTGTGTACTAAATTGGCCCAAGGCTACGGAGGTTGTGCAACAGAGATCCACAGAGGTAGCCTCTCTTCCCACATGACCTCCACTCATGGCTGCTTCCCAGCCCTGCCAGAACATGAAAACCTTGACAGCGCTCCATGTGGGGGCAGTGCTCTCTCTCTTGCATCTGAGGTACTTCTTGGGCTGCTGTGGTTAACCTAAATTGCACCTGAGGGACAAATGGAGGCGTCAAGAAGCACTCCCACTACTGCAGTTCAACTTATGCATTTTTGTTTCCATTCTTTTTAAAAAAATTATTATTTTTTAAGAGACAGGGTCTTGCTCTGTCACCCCGGCTGGAGAATAGTGGTGCTACCACAGCTTATAGTAATCTCAAATTCCTGGGTTCCAGTGATCCTCCTGCCTCACCTCAGCATCCTGAGCAAGCAGGGGCCACCATACCCAGCTAATTGTTTTGTTTTTTGTAAAGATGGGGTCTTCATATGTT
Organism: Cebus imitator; assembly: GCF_001604975.1. Lineage (NCBI taxonomy): Eukaryota > Metazoa > Chordata > Mammalia > Primates > Cebidae > Cebus > Cebus imitator. The sequence continues at coordinate 1,446,401 of NW_016107475.1, read as the reverse complement.
GCCCAGGCTAGTCTTGAACTCCTGGCCCCAAGGGATCCTCCTACCTCAGACTCCCAAAGTGCTGGGATTATAGGCTTAAGCCACCATGCCATCTTGTTTCCATTATTTAAAATGAATGGCTCTTTAAATGGTTTGGCTATTTTCAGAAATTTAACTGCTTAATTAATTAATTAATTTTTGAGATGGAGTCTTGTTCTGTTGCCCAGGCTGGAGTGCAGTGGCACAATCTCTGCTCACTGCAACCTCTGCGTCCCAGGTTCAAGCGATTCTCCTACCTCAGCCTCCTGAGTAACTGGTTACAGGTGCGTACCACCATGCCCAGCTAATTTTTGTATTTTTAGTAGAGACAGAGTTTCACCATTTTGGTCAGGCTGTTCTCAACTCCTGACCTCATGATCCTCCTGCCTTGGCCTCCCAAAGTACAGAAATTACAGGTGTGAGCCACCACGCAAGTCTTAACTGCTTATAAAAGTACTATGAGGAAGTGGCAGGGAAAGAGGACAGATGAATGAAGCATTGCTATGGAGTGTCTTTAGTAAAATGTAGCTAAGGAAGGTTAGCATTCCTCTGAATCACTGTATTTAAATAAAGTCAGCAATTGGTGATTGCTAAGTGGTGGTTCAAGTACAATCAACAGCCCTTCAAATACTTTGTTGCTTCTTTTCTCTTTTTCAGGAAGAAACACATTGAAAATATTAGAAAAAGGATGAGACTTAGAATCAAGAAAAAACTGGGTTCATGGCTGGGCTTGGTGGCTCATACCTGTAATCCCAGCTCTTTGGGAGGCCAAGGCGAGTGGATCACCTGAGGTCAGGAGTTCGAGACCAGCCTGGCCAACATGGAGAAACATCATCGCAAAAAAATGACAAACAAACAAACAAACAAAAAAAACCTGGGTTCATTTTGAACTGTGAAACATATTAACAAACAATTTTCAGACACTATACTTTCTTGCCATTTGTTTTGTTTGAATTTCAAGCTTTTCCTCTATAAATGGGAATACCAAAAATGTCACCCTTTTCATAGGTGACTGTGTACAAAGAAAGTATAAGCAAACAGTAAAGGGCTATCTAATCATTGATTGTTGTTGCTGTTAGGTCTGCCTGACACAAAAGTACTTAATACATGGTCACAAAATTATTAATGAACGGAGCTAATTATAGTGGACAAATGGTAAGCGTAGATCAATTAAGAACCTTAAAACCAACAATAACACTTTCATGTAAAAATTAACATATTTAATTGTAAAATATAAATATCTTATATGGAACTAAGTTGAACACCTGGGAAATATCCCAAGGGAAAACAATGTCTCAACAGCCAGAACTAGTCACTATAATTATCACATAGTGAGATCTCAGGTATGGCAGGCAGATGCCATCAAATCAGGTTTCACTAAAGTACAGATGATATGGGAGGGGGGATGGGGAAGTGCTGGGTAGAGAAAGGCAGGTCCCTGGCTAGGGCTCCACTCCCACACACCTAGGGGAGGACAGGTGCTCCTCCTTTTATGTCCAAATGTTACATTTTCCAAGACCACTCTGGCCTGCCACGCCCCCATCCTGGGCTTATAAAAACCCTAGACCCTAGTGGACAGACACACAAGCGGCTGAACCTGGAGAGAAGAGGATTTGTGAAAGAAGATGGAAGCTGCTGGACGGCGAGAGGAACACGTTGGTGGAAGAAGACAAGTGGCTGGACGCGAGAGGACGTGGAGTGGAGCACGCTGGCCCAAGAGCATACCCACAGACGTCGGCAGGAAGGCAGGCCATCCACTGGCAGAACCACGTGGAATTTGGCTGGGGGAGTAGGGGAGCCCAGGCTGCTGAGTGGCCCAACCCCAGGGGAAAACCATCTCCCTTCTGGCTCCCCCATCTGCTGAGAGCTACTTCTACTCAATAAAACCTTGCACTCATTCTCCAAGCCCACATGTGATCCAATTCTTTTTTTTTTTTTTTTGAGAGGCAGTTTCACTCTTGTTGCCCAGGCTGCAGTGCGGTGGCGCTATCCCAGCTCACTGCAACCTCCACCTCCTGGGTTCAAGTGATTCTCCTGCCTCAGCCTCCCGAGTAGTTGGGAGTACAGGCATGCGCAACCGTGACTGGCTAATTTTTGTATTTTTAATAGAGACTGGGTTTTACCAAGGTGGTGAGGGTGGTCTCAAACTCCTGACCATGTGATCCATTGCCTTGGCCTCCCGAAGTGCTGGGATTACAGGTGTGAGCCACAGTGCCTGGCTGTGTGATCCAATTTTTCTGGTACACCAAGGGAACCCCAGGATACAGCAATCTCTCTGTTCTTGTGATAAGGAAGTGGGTTATGGACTAACACAAGCCGCCTATCACATGGCTAAATTAAAAGGGCACCCTGTAACATATACCCACTGGGGTTTCAGGAGCTGTAAACATTCACCCCTAGACACTGCCATGGAGTCAGAGCCCCACAACCTGCCTATCTGTATGTTCCCCTAGAGGTTTGAGCAGCGGGGCACTGAAGAAGTGAGCTGCATGCCCTGCGACAGGGACAGAGGAACTTTTCCAGTTTCACAGAGACAGTAGAGTAAGAGGTACAGAGTCTGGGCTCTTGAGTTCAAATCTAATAAGTTGTATGACACTGGGAAAATTATTTAATCTTTTCTCAATCTCAGTGTTCATATCTGTAAAACTGGGTTAGCAGTACTACGTATCTTTTAGGATTTCTGTGATGATTAAATGAAGAAACACAGGCAAATCACTACAGGGTTATTTGCTTAGCTCTTGTCATCTTCATCATACTATCTATACAAGGTGACTTTCTACAGGTGTAACTAGACCAGTAGTCACCCATTTTACAATCAGATATTAACCTTCATTCATAGTAGTGAACTTGCATGTCTTTGAAATGTCCACTGTGGTTATCCATCCTGTGAGGTCCCTGCATACCAATACGCTGTTTGCGTGCGGTTAGATGTGCCTAGTAGGAACTGTGGCTACTTGAACCAAATGTTAGCAGATGTCCAAAGTACAGTTCTTCATATACTATAACTAGTCTCTGAGCCACCCAGGGTCCCTGGGTTATACTTTTAAATTTCAAATTTCTTATCCAAGCTGCTCATGCCCTATGTTTCACTTCTAGTAAAATTTATCTTTCTTTTTTCAAATGAAAACGTCAAAAGGCTTAAGATGTGCATACGTGCATACCTTTTCTAATTTGCAGTGAGTGAAATTTTGCTAATACAGAAGCTAAAGAAGTTAGAATAATGAAATGCTAAGATAGGAGCTATTATATAATAGTATCTACCATGTTAAATGATGGTAGTGGTCAATGAAGCAATTACTTCACATCTAATATCCTACCGAAATGAAATAACTGCATTTTAAGGAAATAAAACCTTTCTTAAGATGTCCTGCTAAATGAGTCAAAAAAATCTTAATTCTAGACCTATAAAATTAATCAAAATAATCCAATTGTGCAATCATCCCACTTCTTATCATAAAGAATCTAATAATGTAGTAAATTCTGGATCTTATATATAAAAGATACCCCCACCCCACCTCCCCAACAGACATCTTCTTGGGATCAAGGTCCATTCCTCTGTGACATGGAAGGACCCTTCCTCTGGGGAAAGGCTGGGCCCAGCAGCTTCAGCACAAGCTGCTCCTTCAGCCTACCTGCCTGTGACACTGCTACCTGCCAGCCACAAGCATCCCAGTGTCTACTGGGCTGCTGCAGATTGAACAGACTGTGAATCCAGCCAGAGGATAAGAGGTTGGTTTTTTTTTTTTTTTTTTTTTTTTTTTTT
>NW_016107475.1:1433569-1442277 GCF_001604975.1 Cebus imitator | reverse complement strand
AAGAATGACATTTTTGTTATTCTAGTTTTACCACGAGGGTTTATAACATCACATTTTATGTCTCTGAAATCCATTACCTTTGCTGAAGTAGAATTTTCATGATATACTCCTTGTACCAAGTCCATAAGAGCACTTGCTAAAAGTTCCACAACCTAAATAGCGAGAAGAAGAAAAAAATTTTTAAAATATATCTCCACTGTTACCTCAGAATGCTTCAGAAGGCTCAATGGCAAGGCAGAATCTGTGCTTGACAGAAAAAAATGATGCTATGCGCAAAGATCTCAGCAAACAGCATTGCCCACCTGGATATTAAAACCCACATTTTTTCAGTCATAATTCAAAACAAAAAAAAATCTTATAAGCATAGCATTTAACTAATATACATGAAAATTAAGTAATAGCCATTTTGAACATAAGCTTACATTTCAGATAACTAATGAAATCTTAACTCAATTTATTTTCTGCATGTTTATTTCTGTCAGGTGGATATTTTTTCAGTACTCCCATTCTGGGAGCAATTACAATGCTAATTTTCATACTTACTACAAAAAAGCAAAAAAAAGAAAAAAAAAAAGAAAAAGCAAAAGCAAAAGAATAGCTAACCTTTTAAATATGTTCATTCTGTTGCACTTAAAATGCACTGTGAATATATTTACTGTGAGGCCCCTTGGTCAAATGTACCATAAACACTGAACATTTTTACAGAACTGCAATACTGAAATCATATTAATCAAACCTGTATTATTTTTCAAGGCTCAGGATTTTTTTTTTTGAAATCAAGTGAAATCAAAAGCTTTGAACTTGTTCCAGGACGTAAAACAAGCAGAAAACAGTAAATGGTCTCTTTGGAACTACCGCACAATTTAGAGTAGTTTGCATAAAGCATCTTAATTTGAGAGGATAAAATAGTGGTATTTATGATAATGTTCAATGCAGCCATTTCAAGTAAGAATTCCTCAAGGCAACCCCATCCGCTTCTTACAAGTCTTAATATCTTGTATATTTAACTTCCTATGTTATGCAGTCCTGTATCAGATTTCCACTCTTTGCTTCCGAAAATTCAGCTCCGTTCTGATTGAATTAAAGGATTTTGTTTCAGCTTTTATCATTCTTGTAATTGAAGACATTATTAAGCCAAAGAATACAGACCTAAACAACAAGATACTTCAATCTCAGGTACCCTGGGTTTAATAAACATTTTCTTAGAGGCAAATTATATTAATTTGTAGAAAGACTAGCTTTAACATTTTAACACATGAGCATTTATCTCCAAATTTATATTTATACTTTTACTACATAACATACACAGAATTGCTGATATGAAATTTTTGCGGATTAAAGGCATATTTTTTTCCTAGCTCTTTGCAGATGGGTTAATTTGTAAGACCTATACAAAGTCTGTTTTTTTTAATCGCATTGTCCTTTAGGTAACCAAATACTTAAGAAATATTGTAGCAGTATGAGCTACAGAGGACCTGGAAGGACAATGATCCTACAGTGTTACCACATAAGTTGAGTTATTTAAGTGGAGAAGAGAGAAAAATGAATGGATTTTTTTTCCCCTGAAGGTATCAGATAAGCCCTATTCCCAAATCCAGGAGGACTGAGTATCGCCAATAGGTCTATGAAAGACTGTAACTAAACGCACAGCATCAGATTGGATTACAGTTTACACAAGCAACATCCCAAGATCCCCCTGATGGCTGGACACATAATACAGATCAATCACTCACTAAGAAATGTTATGGTTTTGAAACAGTTTGAGCTCTGAGACCAGTACTGGTAATGTGAAGAGGGATTTACAAAGAGAAAGTCTAACACTAAATGTCAAAATGATGGCATGAACTTTTAACAGTGGATCTGGCTGTGGATAACCAGAGTGTTCCTTTACTTCCCTGAAATTCCAGAACAGGCAGAAGTAACAAGAACATTTTGTTCTCTCTTTTTCTCACTGAGCAAACCTGTGCTTTTAAGTTCATAATTCATAAATGACCTATACTGACAAATGGTTATATTCACTTGAACTCAACACACCTTCATAGCCAATCACAACCATTAAGGAAAAAGCTTTAGACTTCTTTGAGTTAAAAAGTCGAGGAAGGGAATAGACTATAAAAAGCAAGAAAAGCCTAGAGAAGTTGAAATGTTCCAGATAAGGGTGACTTACCCAGTGAACGTATCAATCTCTTTTCATTGCCTGAAATGTTTATTTTTAAAATTATACCAAAGAAAGATGTGTTTAAGTATCGCCTTTCTTTAAAACTGCAAATATTTCTAGAAAGAACACAAGGCTACCAGCCACTCACAATTTAGTAGGCTCATTTAATAATGTGACCTTTTTTTTTGCTTACTACCCCAGATAATTCACCTGTTTAAATAGTGCTATACTTACATTTAGAAAACACTTGGTTAGGCCAAGCCCAGTGGCTCATGCCTGTAATCCCAACACTTTGGGAGGCCAGGGCAGGCTGATCACCTGAGGTTGGGAGTTCAAGACCAGCCTGACCAACATGGAGAAATCCCATCTCTACTAAAAATGCAAAATTAGCCAGGTGTGGTGGCACATGCCTGTAATCCCAGCTACTTGGGAGGCTGAGGCAGGAGAATCGCTTGAGCCCAGGAGGCGGAGGTTGCAGTAAGCCGAGGTTGTGCCATTGCACTCCAGCCTGGGTAACAAGAGTAAAACTGCATCCCCTCCACCCCCCCACAAAAAAAAAAAAAAAAAAAAAAAAAAAACAAAAAAAAAAAAAAAAAAAAAAAAAGAAAAAGAAAAAAGAAAAGAAAAGAAAAAAGGCTTGGTTAATAACATTTTCCCGCCTCAGACTCTTGAGGAATGCATGTTCAGGCAACTCAAAGTGCTGGCAGAGATAATGGCAGCCAAAGGAGAATCCAGAGGCCTGGTGCTCTAGATAAGTGCATTCTTGATAAAGATTCCAGGACTTTTGTTCCTTAGGCCCATGGGGCAAGCAAACACTTTCTATTGGGGGGTGGGGAGTTAAAAGACACTCCATGTGAGCTACCGTTGGACGCTCAACAGATTAGAGAACTATAAAAAACAAAACAAAACATAGCAGAATACTGGCAGCCAGAGAATCTAGATTCTATTCCAAGGTCTACTAATAATTTGATTGTGAGATTTGGGCAAATCAATTTTTCTGAGCTTTGATTTTCTTCAACTCAATGCAATGAATTGCAATAAAGGGAGTTGGAAAAGATGATTCCTTAAGGTCTCCTCCAGCCCCACAATTCTAAGCTTTTAGCAATGCAAGTCTTAGTATTTATAATTGGGCATGTAAACTTGAAAAGTGCTTTCTGTAAATTCTGATGGAACATCTTTGCTCATCTATTCATTTTTGTCTGTTGTCTTCACATGAACTTTCCCTCTAACTGAATTTTACTGGCTAATTTCTCTGTGAAACTTTTTGTACCAAATTCCCCTTGGTTTCGATACCTAGAAATATAGTACAATTCCCATTTTTCACAACCATTATGACTGTTAGACCACCCCATCAGCTGACAAAGAAGTCCTACTTCAGTCAATTAAGGCAACGCTGCTGAGCTCTGATTCTTGAAGGGCTCTAATGCTTGGAAAAGATTTATACATACTGGATTCTGAACGATATCAGGCTTAACTGCCAAGTTGCATCAAACAAATAATGGTACTAAGTTGGCCATATTGTGAGTATCTCTAAAGAGTAAATACATAGAGCATTTAGAAGAGAATCTGGAACATAAGTTTCAGTAAATGTTAATTTATTCTTCTTTTATACTGCTGTATTATGCTATATTCAGTACAAGTCTTGGGTAGTTGAAAGGCATAGTACGGACATTAAGATTACAGCGTTTTTAAAATTGTGTGCCGAAATATTTTGGAAGAAAGTAGGTTTTAGTTCAACAACAAAACCCAACCCAGAGCACATGCAAAGACCTGTTTAACCAAAAACAAAGGCCTCTGAAACACTGACTTGCTGTATCCTGAAACATTGTTTTAGATTATGCAACAGTCAGCATCAATGTTAAATAATTTACTTTAGCCATCTGCAGAGCAATTAAACAGCAGATAACTTTCTGCATTGCTGGTGACTGCAAGAATAGCAGCATTGCTTACCTACACATGCAAATAAAAAAAAAAAAAACGCTCTTCTCTTCAGTTTGGGTCATATGTTGAAATGTGACTCTACAGCAATGCCATACAGTGTCCTTCAGTCTTCTGGGTAATGCCTTATATTCTGGCGAACCCAAGGTGGCAACCATTCCCAACGTCAGTGTTATGAACTGGCTTCTCCTGCCACCTCCCCTGTTTTGGATTCTGCGGAGAGTGATGCAGCATAGGACAGTAAAGGGACAGTGCATGTCTAGTTGCTATTCTCAAGCAAACTGCTGATCACTCCCATTTCAATAACCACCACCTCACTAAAGTTAAGGAATAGATAGTATCCAGGTGTATCTGAACCTTAACAAAATTACAGATCTGACATAATTGACCTTTGTGACGAATTTCTTAAATGGTTAATTTACAGGACAAATTTCAGCCATCTTGGGGGAATATGTAATTGCTTCATTTTTTATCTTTTGGCAAGGATAACTACAATTCAATGATTTTTTACACTGAAAAACCAAAATGATGAATACTCTCACAAGGGACTTTTTGATGACGATGCCCTCAGCTATAATAAATTCCCATTGTAAAAAACAGAATTTGAGAGGAGTACAGGATGGTAAGAGAGAAACACTGACCAGAAAAAATCCTCGCATTGCTATCCAAAGACGTCTAACGTATTCTTAAGGAAAAAAGGCTGTTTACAAAACAGAAGTAGTATGATAGGTATTTTAAAAACAAAAAAATGAGGTCAATCTATGTGTTTATATGCACAGGAGAAAAAGTCTGAAAGGAGAGACAACAAAATAATAATGATGATGATGTGTAAGGGATACATTCTGGATGATTTTTAATTAAAAAATAGTTTTATTCAACCTTTCTGCTTAAATTTATAATTGCTAAGTTTATAATGGCTTACATATACAATGTATTACATGATCTCCCTCTTCTTATGTATTGCTTTCATAATTAAATAAAACAATGAACCTATTTCCTTGTGGAGAGTGTTGTTGGGGGGAGACCTCAAGCTAATTTGTGTCCATAAATTGATTTGTGGAATATATCACTCAACTGTTTTTTGACTAGCAAAAATAGGGTCAGTGAGTGGTGGTAAGCATTCTGTGTAGACAAGTCATACCTTTCTCAATAAATGGGATTCAGGAGTACTGTCAGTTAGCAATTGAATGACAGGTGGAATAGACTCAACAGCATCGTAGATGTTTGACTACTACGCCAGACCATGATAATTTGAGCAAAGATGTGCCTATCCTAAATTAAAATACAAGTAAATCTTTAGAAGAAAATGTAAACTATAAACTAACATGGCTCACTTAAAGCTAAAGTCAGCATAATATGAGTTGATGTAATAAAGTAGTATAGTTGCATTTTAATTCACTTGAAAAATGTTGCTTTATAACTTAATTTGCTTGGTATATAAAAACTGTGAAGGCCATTACAGATTTGTAATCTTTCAAAAATTTGTCCTCAGAAGGTGATTTTAATGATGGCTTTTTATTACAGTGTGGAATGACAAAACGACGTGTCATCCGTCACTCTATTTGAAGGTGAATAACACGACACCCCTCAGCCTTTACTACTCTTAGCTGCTAGCAAAGTGTTGTGTGTGTTCATGTGTGTGCACGTGCATCTGCTACGCTGATGGCATTAACTATGCACAACTTTATTGCGCTCTTTCCTCCACCCCCAGGAACAAACAGCAACGCATGAAGTAAAAGCAGAGGTAAAATACTCTTGGGGAGGAATAAATTTTCATATACATCTTGGGAGGAACAAAAGATGGATTTAGCCTCTTTTGAAAGAGTTTTGGCATTTGAAGGGATATTGTCAAAATTTCTTTTTAAGCCACAGAAACTTGTATCAGTGAAAATATCTTACACAAAAATACTTTTATAGAGAGAGGGTGCTAAATGGGCTGATGAAGGTAATGAGAGCAGGTGGTGTCACTCTTCATAAAAATGAAGCACAAAGTATTTGAGAGATGCATATAAAGATCTACATTACCAAGGTAAGGTACAGAGGTACTAAAGAGTGGCACCCTCCCATAGAGACCAGTAATAATGTCTAACATTTGTAAAGCACTTTATCATTTACAAATGGATTTAAGCAAACCATCTCATTCCAGGTGGATTCAGTCCCCAGTGCTCAGCCAGAGCTTCCATGTTGGCAGCCTCAGTGGAGAAACGACTTCTGAAGCACACAGGGCACAGCAGCAGCAGCCAAATGAGGGGTGAATCTACTCACCCACCACCTGGGCACAGGCTACCCAGATGAGCCCTACTCTGCATGCTGATTAAAATAAATGAGTGCTCTGATAAAGCCATCGCTAAAGTCTCTGAAAGGATGGCTCTCTCCATTTCTTCCTATCAAACTAGGACTGGGTTTAATGAAGTCAATGATGAAGGGGCTGTTGCAATAAGCACACCAACTCATAGGAGTTCTGGAGGAAGCTTCTAACTCAGCTTTTTGAAGGGAGCCTTTTCAGTACTGCCAAATGTGTAAGGCTTTGCTTATTTGTGGGAGGGATGGCAATCTGTTCTAGTGAGCTGGAAATTCTTTCTGGCTAAGGGGGTAGTGAAGGGAGAGAAATGGCACTACCCATAGGACAGGTGCAGCAAAAACTAAGCAAATTGATAATCTTAATTTTTAATTTAGAACAGCTGATACATTGGTTTATAAACTAACTACTGGAAACATTTGTCAAAAAGGTTTCAGAAAAATTCAGTGAACTAAACAAAAGTACAAAATCTCAACTGAGGCTGGGTGCATTGGCTCATGCCTATAATCTCAGCACTTTGAGAGGCCAAGGTGGGAGGATCGCCTGAACCCAGGAGTTCCAGACCAGCCTGGGCAATATAGTGAGATACCCGTCTCGACAAACAATGAATGAAAGTCATATTTTTAAAATAACAACTGATACAACTTGAAAGAAATAGGCCACAAATTCAGGAAAATGGCTTAAATATGAAGTCTGAGATTTAATTTTATATTTTCTGATGGATTCATTCCATGAACAGTTTGATAGCCTACTATGTGCCTGGTACTGTACTAATGAAACTAGTCTCATTAGGCCACAGTTACACATGAGGCACTACCAAAAAGATCTAATTCATAATTCCTTTATTCAATTAATACATATAAAAATGTTTGTGGTTCAAATACCATTAAGGGACCATAACTAAACAAGTGTAATAAGTAACTTTTACATTTACCTTTTTTTTTTACAATGATTTTATAGTTGTTCTTTTTAAAGAATACGTTGTCTAGATAAATAACTTCATAAAGATAAAGGCTAATTATATGTCTTTGATCACTCTGAAGGTTAATACATAAGTTGCAAGACCTTGGGCCAACCAGCCCCTCAGTTTGCTTATCTAGATAAGAGGTATCTGTGTTTTTTGTTTGTTTGTTTTTAGACGGAGTTTTGCTCTTGTTACCCAGGCTGGAGTGCAATGGCGCGGTCTGGGCTCACTGCAATCTCCGCCTCCCGGGTTCAAGCGATTCTTCTGCCTCAGCCTCCCAAGTAGCTGGGAACACAGGCGCGCACGCCACCATGCTCAGCTAATTTTTGTATTTTTAGTAGAGACTGGGTTTCACCATGTTGGCCAGGATAGTCTCGATCTCCTGACCTCGTGATCCACCCCCCTCAGCCTGCCAAAGTGCTGGGATTACAGGCGTGAGCCACCGCACCCGGCCTTCTGTGTTTTATCAACAATAAGCCCCACGATAAGAAATACCTAAATGTGCAGCTATATACATGTTTAATTCACAATTGTGAGATACAGTGACAAAAATATGGATTTCTTTTAGCTACAATAAAACAATAAAAAAAAAACTGAATTCACTTTTTGAAAAAAGGTGCATGGTTTGGACTACTGTTTCTCACTGAGCAATGTCAAATAGTCATTTATTGATCACTGACTCATGTATGTGTTTAAACAATAATTAGGTTCCTGAAAAAGTAGCAGGCAATTTAAAATGCTTAAGATGAAAATTTTCAGCCAGGGGTGGTAGCTCATGCCTGTAATCCTAACACTTTGTGAGGCCAAGGTAGGAAGATCACTTGAGGCCAGGAGTTTCAGACTAGCCTGGGCAACACAGTGAAACCCAATCTATATAATAATTTTTTTTTTTTTTTTGAGGTGGAGTCTCACTCTGTCAACCAGACTGGAGTGCAGTGATGTTATCTTAGCTCACTGCAACTTCTGCCTCTTGTGTTCAAGCGATTCTCCTGCTTCAGCGTCCTGAGTAGTTGGGATTACATGCATGTACCACCACACCCAGCTAATTTTTGTTTTTTTAAATAGAGATGGGGTTTCACCATGTTGGTCGGGCTGGTCTTTAATGCCTGACCTCATGATCCGCCCGCCTCAGACTCCCAAAGCGCTGGGATTATAGGCATGAGCCACCACGCCTGGCAGAAAAAAAAATTTTTTTTAAGATAGAAATTTTTGTAAGACATATAGGGGCCCATCGTGGTGGCTCACGCTTGTAATCCCAGCACTCTGGGAGGCCGAGGCGGTTGGATCACCTGAAGTCAGGAGTTCAAGACCAGCCTGGCCAACATGGTGAAACCCCGTCTCTACTAAAA
>NW_016107475.1:1423552-1433016 GCF_001604975.1 Cebus imitator | reverse complement strand
AAAAAAAAAAAAAAGAAAAAAAAAAACTATAAATAGTTGCTGAGAACTGAATACTTGGTCATGAAACAAGCAACATAATTCTGATTATCATCTAGCAGTTAGTTGCTTTATTTTCCACCTTTTCCAATATGGGAATTGCTGAATATGAAGTCTGCTGTACTCAGGATATACCGTTCTCAGTATGTTCTTTACCTACTGGCACTGCCACATGTTGTTCTGACCAAATTCTGAGAGAATTATGCTTGGAATTTTAGTGATGGACTCATTTTATTTCATTCAATGTGGCTGACGAGCTCCATTTTGCTTTTACTGCTTCTTCATCTGGAGAACCTCTCAGGGTTATCAACTAAAAGGCTGTTGCTGGCTAGCACACTGTCTTATATTAGTGGCTTTCAATACACACTGTGACAGTGCAAATACATGTGCATATATAAAACTAAAAAAAAATTTTTTTGAAACAGAGTCTCGCTCTGTCACCCAAACTGGAGTGCAGTATCGTGATTTTGGCTCATTACAACTCTTACCTTTCGGGTTCAAGTGATTCTCCTGCCTCAGTCTCCTAACTGGGATTACAGGTGCCCACTACCACACCTGGCTAATTTTTGATTTTTGTATTTTTAGTAGAGACGGGGTTTCACCATGTTAGCCAACCTGGTCTTGAACTCCTGACCTCAGGTGATCCGCCTGCCTTGGCCTCCCAAAATGCCCAGGAATACACACATGAGCCACTGTGCCCAGCCAAAACTAAATTAAAAGTTTAATTATGTAATTTTCTATTGCATTTTTTTTTTTAGATGGAGTCTGCTCTTTCACTCAGGCTGGAGTGCAGTCACACAATCTCAGCTCACTGCAACACCTGCCTCCTGGGTTCAAGTGATTCTCCTGCCTCAGCCTCCTGGGTAGCTGGGATTACAGGCATGCGCCACCACACCCAGTTAATTTTTGTATTTTTAGTAGAGACAGGGTTTCTCCATGTTGGTCAGGTTGGTCTCGAACTCCTGACCTCATGATCTCCCTGCCTTGGCCTCCCAAAGTGCTGGGATTACAGATGTGAGCCACCAAGACTAGCCTTTTATTTTTATTTTTTTCTTTTCTTTTTAAAATGGAGTCTTAGTCTGTTTCCTAGGTGGGAGTGCAGCAATCTCAGCTCACTGCAAACTTGGCCTCCCAGGTTCAAATGATTTTCCTGCCTCAGCCTCCCAAGTACCTGGGATTACAGGCGTGCACCACCATACCTGGCTAATTTTTTTTTTTTTTTAATTTTTATATACAAAGATGGAGTTTCACCATGATGGCCAGGCTGGTCTTGAACTTCTGACCTCAGATGATCCACCCACCTCAGCCTCCCAAAGTGCTAGGATTACAGGCACGAGCCACTGCGCCCTGGCAAATTTTTTTGTATTTTTAATAGAGATAGGGTTTCACCATGTTGGCCAGACTGGTCTCGAACTCCTGACCTCAGGTGATCCGTCCACCTTGGCCTCCCAAAGTGCTGGGATTATAGGTGTGAGCCACCGCACCAGGCCTTATTTTTAAAAAGTATTGATAGTGATTCACTAAATTGATTTCATCACTCCCTAATGAAAAGGATGTGGTCTGTGGTTTGAAATATTATTCAACATCATGCTGATGTATATCATGTATAGCTCATACCTTGGTTAGACTTTGTAATTACACATAAGGTCTCCCAAATTTTTGATGCAGTTTAAACATTATTATTCTAAAATATATATTTAGAAGTATTTATTTCTTTATCACTTTTTACCAAAAACATGTAAATGAACTGAAGGTAAGCCAAGAGGCAGGATAAAACAGAATCATTCTTAGGTACTATGGAGTATATTCTATTAGGGTGCATTTCAATCTTGAAGGTTTATACCACTGATGCTGATGCTTAGCTTCGTTTTTAAGTTATTTCTTTTTGAGACAGTCATATTCTGTCACCTAGGCTGGAGTGCAGTAGTGTCATCTCGGCTCACTGTAACCTCCCCCTCCTGGGTTCAAGCAATTATCCTGTTTCAGTCTCCCGAGTAGCTGAGAGTACAGGTACACACCACCCCACCCAGCTAATGTGTATATTTTTACTAGAGACTGGTTTTAACCAGGTTGGCCAGGCTGCTCTTGAACTCCTATCCTCAGGTGATCCACCCACCTCAGCCTCCCAAAGTGCTGGGATTATAGGCGTGAGCTACTGTGCCCGGCCTGATACATAGATTTGATCCTAGTAGATTCCTGAAAACAAATGGTCTTAGATCATATTTGGCCAAAAGAGCTAAACATTTCAGTAGTTTCCTAGGGGTCACAAATACATCTTGCAAATTCCAGGGCTGCCATGTCTTTTGGGTAACATAGTTCACTTTCCAGCTCAATTGGTTCCTCTTCAAATTTGGCCACACTAAAAGGCAGGTGTTTATAATTCAGAGATATTCCAAGGTTTGTGCTCTAAAGGCAGGCACAGAAATAAAATCATGATTCATGTGTATTAAAATCCATGCATTTTGACTAAAGCTGTAATTGTATTTCTTCCAAATAACTCTGAAGCTCTTCAAAATCCACAAATCAATGGAATTCTAAAAATAACTAATGCTACTAGTAGTGTTTTCTAAAAACCTAGGTCCTTCCTTCAAATAATCAGGTAGAAATCTGGGGGCCAAGCACAGTGACTCTTGCCTATAATCCCAGCACTTTGGGAGGCTGAGACAGGAGAAGCCCTGAGCCCAAGAGTTCAAAACCAGCCTGGGCAACATAGGGAGTTCCTGTCCCAAAAATTAATTAATTAACAATAATAAAAGAGGCTGGGGTGGGCAGATCACTTGAGAACAGGAGTTGGAGACCAGCCTGGCCAACATGGCAAAACCCCATCTCTGTTAAAAATACAAAAATTGGCCGGGCGCGGTGGCTCACGCCTGTAATCCCAGCACTTTGGGAGGCCGAGTGGGTGGATCACGAGGTCAAGAGATCGAGACCATCCTGGTCAACATGGTGAAACCCCGTCTCTACTAAAACTACAAAAAATTAGCTGGGCATGGTGGTGCATGCCTGTAATCCCAGCTACTCAGGAGGCTGAGGCAGGAGAATTGCCTGAACCCAGGAGGCAGAGGTTGCGGTGAGCCGAGATGGCGCCATTGCACTCCAGCCTGGGTAACAAGAGCGAAACTCCGTCTCAAAAAAAAAAAATACAAAAATTAGCCTGTATGGTGGTGAGCAAATGTAGTCCCAGCTACTTGGGAGGCTGAGGCTGGAGAATTTCTAGAACCTGGGAAGTGGAGGTTGCAGTGAGCCAAGATCGCACCACTGCACTCCTGCCTGGGTGACAGAGCAAGACTCCATCTCAAAAATAGAATAGAATAGAATAGAATAGAATAGAATAGAATAGAATAGAATAGAATAGGAAACAGAATAATCTGGGATTGGTTGCATTGTACCCTTGGATCAAATAATAGATATCCCTGGGCCAGGCACAGTGGCTCATGCCTGTAATACCAACACTTTGTGGGCTAAGGTGGGAGGATAGCTTGAGGTCAGGAGTTTGAGACCAGCCTGGGCACCATAGAGAGACTCTGTCTCTACAAAAAATTAAAAAATTATCCAGGCATGGTGTCCTGCACCATAGTCTCAGCTACTCAGGAGGCTAAGGTGGAGGATTACCTCAGGGGATCCACCCACCTCGGCCTCCCAAAGTGCTGGGATTACAGGCGTGAGCCACCTTGCCTGGGAGTTCAAGGTTACAGTAAGTGACAACAGCCCTACTGCACTCCAGCCTGAGGTACAGAGTGAGACCCTGTCTCTTTAAAATAATAAAAATAAATAATAATAATGGATATACCTGTTTAGAAATACTCCAATCTATAAAGATATACATACAATTGTCTTTTTTTTTTAATTTTTTGAGACGGAGTTTCGCTCTTGTTACCCAGGCTGGAGTGCAATGGCGCGATCTCGGCTCACCGCAACCTCCGCCTCCCGGGTTCAGGCAATTCTCCTGCCCCAGCCTCCTGAGTCGCTGGGATTACAGGCACGCGCCACCATGCCCAGCTAATTTTTTGTAGTTTTAGTAGAGGCGGGGTTTCACCATGTTGACCAGGATGGTCTCGATCTCTTGACCTCGTGATCCACCCACTCGGCCTCCCACAGTGCTGGGATTACAGGCTTGAGCCAGCGCGCCCGGCCTACAATTGTCTTTTTTTTTTTTTCCACTGAGACAGGGTCTCGCTCTATCGCCCAGGCTGGAGTGCAGTGGTGCAATCTTGGCTTACTGCAGCTTCCATCTGCCAGATTCAAGCATTGTTGTACCTCGGCCTCCCAAGTAGCTGGGATTACACGTATGTATCACCACACCCAGCTGATTTTTGTATTTTTAACAGATACGGAGTTTCACCATGTTGGCCAGGCTGGTCTTAAATTCCTGGACTTAAGTGATCTGCCCACCTTGGCCTCCCAAAGTGCTGGATTAGGGGTGTGAGCTACTGCACCCATCCCAAATGGGTTTTAAATTGGTATCTCTTGTGCTTCATGCAACGCACACAAAAAATTTTTGTTGAATTAACAATGCTGTTTTAACATGTGAATTACTTGTGTAAAGCACAACTGTTTCAAAATCAATGTGAACAATTATCACTTTGCTCAATCAACATTATCAGAAATTTACATTTGCACATTACCTTATAGCTTTTAAAGTCCTTGAACAAATTAAGTCATATAAAATTTTCAATTTTCAACATAAATCTGCCATAAAGATGAGTTCACTAATTTGGATATTGCTTTAGATAGCTGAAATATGCACATAAATCTTTAGCTCTCTGATATTTATATAAGATATTGAATTCTCTATTACTCTCCTGACTTTATTAACAATTTTCCTTGATTATAATCATTTTGTTTTTCTTCATATGTCATACCATTTTCAGGATCTGGTTATATGATGCAAATTTAGACTCTTTCCTACAACATCTACAACATTCAGAACGGTCGAATATTGGAACCAGCAACGATCTAAGAGATGGACATGATGCTGCCTTTATATATATTAGAAAACTAAAAAAAAAAAGGTTGCTTTTGCTTATAAGTTGCTAATTTAAAATGTTTCATGAAGCCCCTACTGATGTTTATATTGAAATATGTATTCCAATATTTAGCAACTAATAACTGCTTAAGATACAACTAACAAATGCAAAATTGTTGGCAAAAATATATCATGGTTCTTTGTTGGTCAGTTAGTTTTGTACTTTAGTAAAGCATGAGGATTTTGCAGTCAGATTGCCCAGATTTAGACGGCAGCTCTACCACTTATTAGCAGTGTTACCTTGAGGGAAATTACTTATCCTTTCCCTGTACCTCAGGAGACATTAAATGCGTTAATACAGATAAAGCACTTAAAACAGTGCCTACCGTATGGTAAGCCCTCAAAAATATAAATTGTTATTTCTAAATTATTTGATGGTAATTTTAATGAAGATTAAATTTTCTACACTATAAAGTTTCTAATTTCAGTGATAAAAATGGGGTATTAAGATATCAGACAGTCTGAAAAAATAGATGGATGAATGAATGATCTGAATTTGGAATTCTGAGAGGTAAAATGTGGAGTTCAATGTTAAAAGGCTTATTGGGGGATAAAAAGAAAAAAAGAGAGAAAAAGTCAAAGCTAGGAATTCAATCCTGACTTCTACTTTATGGTTCTTTCCACTTCTCTTTGTAGCTTTGCATGTCATCTCTAGGAGTGTAGATAAGTGCTATATAGCTCAACACATTATGAAAATGAAAGTGATCCACGAGTGTAGGTAAAACTGTTATTAGTAATGAAATAGTTACTCTGATATTCTAAACAGGGAAAATATCCTTTAAAAACCAAAGACTTGACATGCAATGCAGTTTTGGTGTTTCCTGATTTCTGCCTGACTGACTTTGCACCATGAAAATGGCCTCAGAACAATGACAATTAAGCCATAGGAATGACAGCAATTTAATGAATGTTCCAAAATGCTTAAAAAGAAACTTGCTTGGCACAGCCATACTTTCCAAGAAACCCACTTTAATGTTTTCACAGTTTACAATATCAGAAATGACCTCAGGATCAGGCAGTTGTCAGTTAATGACCTGTTGGGCTAACGGCCTTCAGCTTTGCCTTGGGCACGTAAGTCCTCCAGTAGGTCATTAGCTGCCAGAAAAGGGCTCTTCCCAATCACTATTGCTAAATAAATAAAATTTGCTTCTGGGCTGAGACCCTATAACCCAACTTTGGCTTAAACTAAGTAAAATTTTTCTTGGGTATTTACAACTTTAAGAATTTGAGAAAATGATGGAAATGCTAAAACCAAAATTACATTAACATGACTGAGCTATATGTGGCTATCAATGAGAAAAGTAGTCACATAGACTGTTTTGGATAACCTTAAACTTTCTTTTGCTTATGGTATTCAAATTCAGTTGAACCCCACACCATGGTTGGCCATGAAAGATAGAAATATATTGACTATGGCAATCTTATAATACATTTAGCAATCTTGATTTTCATTGCCTACCTTCCAGAAGTAAATTTAATTAAATCATTCTTGGCCTCTCCATTTTCATGGACATAAACTGCTATTTCTCCAAAGCCAGGACGAGGAAAAAAATCTATTTTCAAGGTTAAATTACTCAGTACTCTCTCTTTTTTTGCCTTTGTAATGATCTGACCTGTGGAACTTTCTGAGTTAAGGGTTTGCTAAGTACTGAGTGGATGGACAGCTGATTCCTGACTTTGCATCTGCAGCTGCCCAATCTATCTTTCTTTCTTCTCCATCTATCCTTCCTCCATTCCAGCAGGCTTGCTTGTACACTGTGTCTCTTTCTATCCCTACCCGAATCTCATGTTGAATTGTAACCCCCAATGCAGGAGGTGGGGCCTGATGGGAGGTGTTTTGATCATGGGGGCAGATCCCTTATGGCTTGGTGCTGTCTTCACAATAATGAGTAAGATCTCGGGAGATCTGGTTGTTTAAAAGTGTGTGGCATCTCCTCCCCGTTGCTCCTGCTTTTACCATGTGAAGTCCTTGCTCCCACTTTGCCTTCTGCCATGACTGAAAGTTTCCTAAGGCCTTCCCAGTCTCAGGTATTTCTTTTTTACATTTTTGTTTTCCCTTAGATCAGCATGCCCAACAGAAAAGCAATGTGAACCACATATGTTATTTATTGATTTATTTATTTACTTTTTTTTTGAGATGGAGTTTCATTCTTTGGCCCAGGCTGGAGTGCAGTGGCACAATCTCAGTTCACTGCAACCTCTGCTTTCTGGGTTCAAGCAACTTTCCTACCTCAGCCTCCCAAGTAGCTGGGATTATAGGCATCCACCACCAAACTCTGCGAATTTTTTGTATTTTCAGTAGAGATGGGGTTTTGCCATGTTGGCCAGGCTGGTCTTGAACTTTTGAACTCAGGTGTTCCACCTTCCTCAGCCTCCCAAAGTGCTATGATTACAGGTGTGAAGCCACCACACCCGGCCAGTCTCAGGTATTTATCATATTGCAAGAACAGCTTAACACACTATTCACAACTCAGTTAATTTCACCTCAGGTAATCTCCAAAGTGTATATACAGCCTCTTTAACCTTCATCCTCCAGTTTTCTATTCTTTCTCCTCTTACTTATTATTTCAGAAAAATTGCCACTCACTTTCTTGACTTCTACTTTCTCCTTTCAGGAAGACATAAACCAAGGATCTTCAAATTGAGAAACATCAGAGGAAAGCATGGTGTGCTCTTGTGCTAAGAAAAAGGAAAACTGGCTGGGCACCACGGTGGTTCACACCTGTAATCCCAGCACTTTTGAGAAGCCAAAGTGGAAGGATCATTTGAGCCCAGGAGTTCGACACCGGCCTGGGCAAGACAGTCTGGTCTGGGCAAGATGGTGAAACCGTGTCTCTATCACAAAATAAATATATATATATTTTTTTTGAGACGGAGTTTCACTCATGTTACCCAGGCTGGAGTGCAATGGCGCATCTCAGCTCACCGCAACCTCCGCCTCCTGGGTTTAGGCAATTCTCCTGCCTCAGCCTCCTGAGTAGCTGGGATTACAGGCAAGCGCCACCATGCCCAGCTAATTTTTTGTATTTTTAGTAGAGACGGGGTTTCACCGTGTTGACCAGGATGGTCTCGATCTCTTGACCTCGTGATCCACCCGCCTCGGCCTCCCAAAGTACTGGGATTACAGACAAAATAAATATTTAACAGCACCTTGAAAAACAAACAAATAAATAAGGCCAGCTGTGGTGGCTCATGCCTATAATCCCAGCACTTTGGGAGGCTGAAGCAGACAAATCACGAGGTCAGGAGTTCAAGACCAGCCTGACCAACATGATGAAACTCCATCTCTACTAAAAATACAAAAATCAGCCAGGCATGGTGGCACGTGCCTATAATCCCAGCTACTCAGGAGGCTGAGGCAGGAGAATTGCTTGAACCCAGGAGGTGAAGGCGGCAGGGAGCTGAGATCATGTCATTGCACTCCAGCCTGGGTGACACAGCAAGACTCCACCTCAAAAAACAAACAAAAAAATAAGTAAATAAAAATAATTTTTTAAAATAAAGGAAAATCATGTAATTAGAAATGAATTACACATAAGAAAGAACCAGTGTCTACCCTCATCCTCTTCTTAAACCACATTTCCCTTTATATGTCAACATATTTAATAAATATTTCTTGTTCAGTTTGTTTTCCTATTTTGTTCTTTTTAAAAAGAGTGTCTTAGCCAGGTGCAGTGGTGCATGCCTCTAATCTCAGCACTTTGGGGGGCCAAGGAGGGAGGATAATGAGTTCAGGAATTCGAGACCAGCCTGACCAACATGGTGAAACCCCGTCTCTACTAAAAATACAAAAAGTAGCACACACATAGTGGCGTGTGCCTGTAATCCCAAATACTCAGAAGGCTGAGGCAGGAGAATTGCTTGAGCTCGGGAGACAGAAGTTGAGATTGCGCCACTGCACTCCTGCCTGGGAGAAAGAGTGAGATAACATCTCAAAAAATAATAATAATAATAAATAAAAGAGTGTCTTTGGCCTAGTGCCGTGGCTCACACCTATAATCCCAGCACTTTGGGAGGCTGAGGCGGGTGGATCACCTGAGGTTAGGAGTTAGAGATCAGCCTGGCCAACATGGTGAAACCCCATCTCTACTAAAAATACAAAAATCTTCTGGGCAGCCGGGCGCGGTGGCTCAAGCCTGTAATCCCAGCACTAAGGGAGGCCGAGGCGGGTGGATCACGAGATCAAGAGATCGAGACCATCCTGGTCAACATGGTGAAACACCGTCTCTACTAAAAATACGAAAAATTAGCTGGGCATGGTGGCGCGTGCCTGTAATCCCAGCGATTCAGGAGGCTGGGGCAGGAGAATTGCCTGAACCCGGGAGGCGGAGGTTGCGGTGAGCCGAGATTGCGCCATTGCACTCTAGCCTGGGTAACATGAGTGAAACTCCATCTCAAAAAA
>NW_016107475.1:1421027-1423312 GCF_001604975.1 Cebus imitator | reverse complement strand
TAAAAAAAAAAAAAAAGAAAAGGGGTATCTTTGAATGCCAGGCATATGGAAGAAACATGTAAGCTGCCTTGCTCTTTTTCCTTGTTGTCAGGTTTCCGGTTTGACAGACACTCAGAGATATGTCGATTTCACCTGACGGCATTTAAGTTTCCTATGCCAAAAAGCTACTAAATTCCATTGTTCTGTGGCTTCAAAATAGGCAAAGTTCCAGGTTTTAATTATATTATTTAAAATTTGTCTTATTTCTAGTATAATTTGCACACACTAATCATTTATTACTTTCACTTTAAAGATCAAGGAAATGTGATCAGAAAATGGATACAGTCTCTGTTTAATATATGATGACTATATTAGCAAATAAGAAAAAAAAAACCTAAAATAATTTTATGATGGCATTTTGACTTCCCTAATTAACTGATATGGAGATAGTCTCTTTTACTGTTACGCTGTACTACACCCCACTCACCACCTTCTACTCCCTTTTACTCTAGTCATGCAGATCTACACTTGAATGGCTTATATGTATAAAAAATATTAATCTTGGGTGTCAAACTAAAGAGCTTAAAAGACATTAATTAAATAATTTCCACAAGTAAAACAGTGCAAGCAAAACTATAAACATTATCATAATGATGCCTATTTTAAATGCACAAGACACGGAAAAACTTAAAGTTTATATAATACATATTTTTAGGTTTCAATTTAACATGAATTTGGAAGTAAAATTAATATAACAGGTAAGACAAACACAAATAGACTATAGCTTCTTTATTAAACTATACAGACAGTGTAAAAGGAGGAGATTTATATGTGTAAATTGAGCATATTTGTACAAACAAAATACTTCCTTGTAAACAACATATTTATGCCCTTAGGAAAACAAAGTTAACATAAGGAAATACATCAGCTATGTAAAGAGTACATCTGTGCCACTGGTTATCCAGAAATATAAATCACTAATGCTTAACAGAACAACCTCCAGGGGTGACATCATGACAATGCTCTTGGGTGTTTAGTCAAGACCCAGGCTGACTCACAGTCTCCCAACGGATATATAGCAATAGGTCCATTAAATGAAAATGACTACAAAGAAAAAAAAAACCATGATAAATTCTATTCTTTAAATACTAGGCTTATCATTATATATGCAAAGTAAAAGACTGTTTTCAAAAACAAAATGACAGGTAGTAATCCACACAGTCTTATTTGCACTGTGGCTTAATCCTAAATACAAACCCAGTCTAAATAAATACAAAGACCAGAGGAAGCCTGTTAATGGCCAGCTAGATTTCAAAATTACAGTACTTCTCCATTTCATGATTCTCCCTCTGATTAGTTAGCATGTCTCACTGATAGCTTGCTGCTCAAACACTAAAATTTGAGATTCTAGTATGACTACATCACTACAGCATTCAGTGATGTTCTACATGGACACAATACAGAGCAACTTATCCCAATGGAATCAGGAAATTTATGATTTAAAAAGAGGCATTCTGAGGTCTTTTTGTCCAGGTCTTTATACAGTGAAGCACTAAAATAAAAAGTTGCCCTTATGTTCCGTAACTGAAAATGAATGAAAACCCAAGCATTAATTTTTAAACTCACTCTTGAATTCAAAATCTTGTTAATTTGCATTTATGTGACTACAGCTGTAATGGTAAGAAGACAATTACCAGAGGATTAATATACCAAACTCTATACTTGGAGATATTTAAAAATCTAAGTGTTACCTAAGGCAATTACCTTGAAGACCCCTAATATCTTCAGGGAAAAGCCAAAGGGAAAATAATTGACTCTGCTAATTTTACCCTTGGCAATTATAAAACATCTCTGAGTTTCATTTGACTGCAGAACTCTTCATCTAATGGCCTGCCCCAGGAGAAGTACAGAGATAAACACATCATATAGAAATTCAGACAAGAATTCAGTAGCACAAGAAAATGAGAAATTGGTAGAATGAATAAGTCATAAAAAATTAAAGTTGCTACAAATATGCCAACTTTAATTACCAAGTTAAATATACATCCTCAAAGAAAAAGCAGGCTGTCACTGTGAAAAAACAGTGACATATTATAAACAGAAATTCTGTATTAAGTTTTTTCTGTTTCCTCTTGCTGTGGTATCTATTTATGTTGCTATTGTTGACAAATTTTCTTTCTTATAAAAGAAAACTAAAACATCATTAAATAGAATCTAACTTTACCAAGACATTAACCATATGTAGAGATAAGAAAACTTGGCCGGGTACAGTGGCTCATGGCTGTAATCCCAGCCCTTTGGGAGGC